>NC_084832.1:68056187-68390588 GCF_033115175.1 Lepus europaeus
TATGAATGTGAGCTGGGGAACAAAAGGGAGTCCCAGTTCCTTTGGTCTTGACTGCACAGAACTGTGCGTGAGACTACAGAATGAGAGATGCTAGTGGCCTGTTGCTTTAGGTTGAAATTGTAGTCCTACACTAGAAACTGAGGAGAAAAGGAGACCACATCTTTTTGCCTATGCTCACCTGGAGTAGTTCTTCTATCACATGGAGATGGCGTGACGGGACTCAAACCAGAGACTCTTGCTGTTCATATCAAGATTTAGTAGTATTGGACTAGATATTTTTCCACTTGCTATAAAATGGTTGTTTCTGTATTGATATCTCCCACCAGACAAGCCACTCTTTTGCTGAGGAAAGCATCACTGAGGTCCTCATAGTGAATTTCCCAGTCCGTTTTTATTCTCATGCCAGTTGTTTGTTTAAATTAGAGAGAGAGAGAGAGAGAGAGAGAGAGAGGAGCTCTACTGTCTGCGGGTTCACTCCCTTAAGTGGCTGTAACAGCTGGGGCTGGGCCAGGCCAAAGCCAGAAGCCCAAAAATCAATCTGTATTTTCATCATGGCTATCAGGGGCACAATTACCTGAGCCATCACCTGCTACCTCTCAGTGTGGGCGTTAGCAGGAAGCTGAAATCAAAAGCAGAGCCAGGACTTGAACCTAGGCTCCATATGGGATTCTGGTGTACTAAATGATGTCTTGACCACTGCACCAAATGTCAGCCCCAGGCCCATTACATATTTTGAAATTTGAGGCCAGTGTTGTGGTATAGTGGGCTAAGCCTCTGCCTACGACACCGGCATCCTATATGGGAGCTGGTTCTAGTCTTGGCTACTTCTCTTTCAATTCAGCTCTCTGCTATGTCCTGGAAAACCAGTAGAAGATGGCCCAAGTTCTTGGGTCCCTGCCCCCATGTGGGAGACCTAGAAGAAGCTCCTGGCTCCTGGCTTTGGATCGGCCCAGCTCTGGCCATTGCAGCCATTTGGGGAGTGAACCTCCCTCAATCTGTCTGTAACTCTACCTTTCTAATAAATAAACAAAACCTTTAAAAAATGTTTTGAAATTTGAGGCTAATTGACATTCAGCAAGCAGACTGTCAATTTTACATAAATGTAAATGAAACATTCTTGTTAATGAAAATTATTTGAAGTGAATTAATTTTTAAATAAATCCTCATCAGTTATTTTACCAAGTTATTGTATATAACTTGATGGTAATGGCATTAGTCATAAATCTCAGCATCTGGTTGATTCCTGTTTTATTCTTTCTTTTTACCAAATTAGAAGCTCTTAAGTAAAAAATAATGTGAGCATTTGGTATCACTGTTGCTGTATTTTCGGGCAAGACGGGGACTCAGAACTTCTGGGGTGATTTCTCCCTGAAGATGATTTCCGGCTCTCTCTGTCTGGTGTAAAGCACAAAGAATTATTAGGGTTTCAGCCTGGGATAAAGCAGCTTATGGTTTGCTAGTCTATTATTTTATTACATTCTACTCTGGAAAGTATTTTTTGCCTTTTCCATTGCATCGTGTGGAGATAGCTTTAAAATATAAACAACAAGGGTGAAGTCAACTAATTCCTATGGGTCAAGTGAAGTAGTTCATAAACAAGTATGCCTCAAAAAATTTATTGAAAAAATTAAATGAAAAGAAAATTTTATTTTGGTGAAAAAATTTTTTTTAAATCTGTATGGTCAGACTTTTGTTAATTTGACTAGCATATCTGAAAGGAGCCACTGAGCAAAGCAGAAGGTTGCTCTGACCTTATATTTTGGAGATTCACACAGTTGAATGTCAAGTGGCCCCTGGTTCAGGAATCTGGTGAGGTTGGAGGATGGTGGAGGGACTGTCGCATGATGAGCCAGGAACCATAGAGAGACAGAGTACACTCTTCAACTACATTCTATATACAGCTATGATTTGATCACAGGGCTACAATCTAGCAACCCTAATCCAATCCAATCACTTTCCAAAGGCTCCACCACCATGACTGGATCAAGCCTCCACTTTTCATCCATTAATCATTATCGCTGCATCCCAAATTGGAGTGTTTACTTCAAGTCCCAACAACTCTTCTAATAGAGCTTCCTGCTAAGGATCACCCTGGAAGACAGCAAATGATGGCTCAAATAGTTGGGTCTCTGCTATGCTTGTAGGAGACAAGGATTGAGTTCTGGACTCCTGGCTTTGTCCTGCCCCACCTCTGGCTCTTTGGGGACATCTGAGGCGAGCAGCAGCACATGGAAGATCTCCATGTGCCTCTGTCTCTCTTCCTCTCTCTGTCTCTTGGTTTTTCAAATAAGATGAAAATAAATTAAAAAATTTTTTTTAAATCTTCATGAGTTTGAGGATCCAAATCCTGTTCAAACAACAGCAAAATCCATGCATAATGCTTTCATAATACTAATTTTCCATTTTTCTGAAGATCCCTCGTGTTGTTGAGCTGTCACACTTGAACAAGTTTCGTGAAATCATAGAAATGGTTTTTAGTGGCTTTGTAAATGGCATGATGAGCTGGTTTTTATCATAAATTTAGATTCAAAAGCTGGTATGAGCACCTCTTCTTTGACAGTCAGGGAACTTCAGAGTGAAAAAGAATACTTATACTGCCAATGGATTTGCATAAAAAAAGCTGAAAGTAGGTTTATTCTGTTGACCCAGTTTGCCTGCCTCACAATTGTCTCTCTCTGCATAACCACTGAATTAAGATGATGAGTAATTTGTTGACTGCTAACCGCTGCATCTGAATGAAGTCCCTAACGGATGGTGGCAAAGACCCTTCCATTTTAAGCCCTCAGCTCATGCTTTGTTGGAATAGTAGTCAACACATTTTTTCCCCCTAATCTGCACCATGTTGCATAAAGTCAATCTTAACTTAAAAAGAGATTAGGATTTCTTATTCCAAAATATGGTCTCAGTGCTAAATAGATCACAGTATCATCAAGCCTATCAACTACACACAGAGTGAACATATGGCAACAGCTGAATCACACAGTATAGTATTTAAATTCACTACCCAGATTTAGTGCAGACTACACAGGTTCAAAGCACTGTCCCCAAAAGACTACATTCAAGATGTCAGATGTAAGTTTGGAGATGTCTAGCCCATCTTCACTTCTGATCAAATTGCTATAAATTCATGAGTTCCTATGGCCTCCCTAGATTTGAAAATTTGCTAGAACTATTCATAGAACTTGGGAAAGTGCTATACTTATCATTGTATTTTATTATGAAGAATACAAATCAAGACCAGCCAAAAGAAGAGGCACTTGGGATAATTGGTTCCAGAAATCAATGTGTTCTGCAAACAGGAAGCTCAATTTAACTTTTGTGTTAAGAATTGTTATTGCAATTTCATTACATAGGAATAATTGATTGAGTCATTGGCCAAGAGATTGAACTTAATCTCCAGCCTTCTATCTACTCTCAGGAGGTGGGTCTGATTTCACATGGTTTGAAACCTAACCCTTTAAACACCTAATTGGCCTGTGTGGCATGGGCAGCCTTATCCTGAATCTAGAGGTCCATGATGAGTCACCTCACCAATATAAACTCAAAAGAGGCTCACTCGGGATAACAAAGATACTTCTATCACACAGAAAATTCCAAGTGTTTAAAAGTTCCATCCCAGGAACCTGGGACAAAGACAAGACAAATTATACAACATACAGCTTAATCAAATTGTAAAATCTGTGCCACTAGCCTGTATACTTGTCACTCCCTGTTGCCATTTTCTGTTTATAATAGGCAGTGTCCATGGCTTCATTTGATAAAGGCCTTCTGTCAATCTCTTATCAGAAAGATAATTTTTTATTTCAAGATTATGGCTAATTTTAGACCATAGGGGAAAGTTTTCTTGGCCTTCATCCAAGCATAGATTGTTTTTTGGGCATAACACCAAAAATTGCTGCATCCACTCATCAGCTGAAATGGAATATTACAAAAAACAGTGACAGTCATACATGAATTTTATTAAAAATGAGAGGCAAATGAGAGACAAATGAGAGACAAGGCAACCTATCGGGACCAACACTCCTTACCAGAGTGTGGTCCTCAACAGCAAGTTACACAGTTTTTTATAGTATCCCATCTACTAGGGCTCACAATTTTGAACTGGACCCCTAGTATGTAGTGAACAATAAAAAGAAAATCGGAATATGGTTGTAAGATAACAGTTAACAATAACAAACTCAATAACAGATCCAAGATATGGTTGTAAGATAACAGTGAAGGACACATTTCTGTCTAACTAGTTCCTGGGAATTTGGGCCCACATAGTTTCACAAGATACACCCTTAGCCGTTAGCAAGCAAAGCTAACATGTACAGAAGCAAGAGATCTGCAATTAGCTTTTAGCCATACTCACTCCATTTTGATTGTGATTCTCAAAAACACAGGCAACAGAGCAAATATAGACAAGTAGGATTACATCAAACTAAAAAACATGCACAGCAAAGGGTTAAGAGTAAAGCGAACTGACAAAATAGGAGAAAATATTTATGAATCATACAGCTGATATGAAGCCAATATGAAAATTTTACAGAAATTCACACAACTTGAAAGCAAGAAAAAAATTACATCATTTTAAAAATGAGTAAATATCCTTAAAAGATATTTCTCAAAAGCAGACATACAAATGGCCAACAACTTTATTAAGAAATTCTCAACATTTCCAATCATGAGGAATACAACCACAAGGATACCTGACAGGATACCTGATATGTTGGCCATTATAGAGAAGAACAAGCCATGGTAAGCATTGGTGAGGATGTGGAAAAAAGGGAATCTGTGTATACTTTTGGTGCGAATGGAAATAGTATAGCCATTATGGAAAACAGTATGCAAGTTCCTCAAAAACTTAAACATAAAACTACTATATGATCCAGCAATTCTTTGGGGTATGTACACTAAAGAAATTAAATCAGTATATTGAAGAGAAATATGAACCTACATGTTTATTGCAACATTATTCACAATAATCAAAATATGACATCAATCTAAGCAGCCAGCAATGGATGACTGAATAAAGAAAGCGTATTATATAGATATAGAGTGGATTATTACTAGGCATTTAAAAAGTGGAAAATCCTGTAATTTGTGACAACATGCATGAAATTGGAGGATATTATGTTAAATGAAATAATCCAGGCACAGAAAGACAAATGTAGCATGAACTCACTTATGTGTGAAATCTAAAGAAGTCAAACTCATATAGAGTAGTTCCCAGAGAACTGAGGTACAAATTAGGTAGAGGAATGGGCGGATGTTGGTCAAAGCATATACTATTTCAGTCAGGCAGGAGGAGTTAGTTAAGGAGTGCTACTGTTCAGTATGGTAACTATAAGTAATGATAATATATTGTACACTGGAAAATTGCTGATACAGTAGATTTTAAATGTTCTCACCACATAAAAAAGATAATTGTGTGAAGTAATGGAGATGTTAATTAGCTTGATTTAGTCCCTCCACAATGTATACATATTTCAAAACATTGTATTGTATACTATAAATATATAAGACTTTTCATTTGTCAACTAAAAAAGGCAATATCTTTAAATATTTGCTTCATTGCTCCTTCCATATTACTTTGAATTCAGAAAGCTTAGCAGAGAATAAAAAATAAATTATTATTTGTATCTGTATGTACACAAACAATATAACTCTGAGACAATATTCTATGTATTTGGACTCTGTCTCAAACAATTGCTGTGTTTAGTTATCTCCCAGGCATTGATCTCAGCATTTTGCCTGCATTTCATTCTTCACTTCTCCTTAAGATTTATTTATTTATTTGAAAAGTCACAGTATCAGAGAGAGAAGGAGAGAAAAACAGAAAGAAATAGAGAGAAAGAGAGAGAGAGAAACAGAGGGAGAGAGGAAAGGAGAGAGAGAGAGAGCGAGAAAGAGAGAGAGGTCTTCCTTCTGCTGTTTCAGTCCCCAAATGGTTGCAATGGTTTGAGCTGGGCCAGGCTGAAACCAGGAACCCTGAACTCCATCCAGGTCTCTCATGTGGGCGGTAGGGGCCCAAGCACTTGGGTCATCTTCCACTGCCTTCTGAGGTGCATTAGCAGGGAGCTGGATCCAAAGCAGAGCAGCCAGGACATGAACAGGTTCTCCCATATGGGATGCCAGCATTGCAAGCGGTGCCTTAACCAACTGTGCCAAAACAGTGGCCTTACGTTTAGTTCTCATGGTAAAGCCATAGGCTCAGATACTTACTAACAACACCATACCCCTCAGGAAAGTGGGACAAAGAGACATTATGTCCAGAGTGACTTCCCAGAGTTGGAAAGCTAGTGAGTGACAGGGGTGGGATTCGCACACAGGATGAGTAGTTTCAAAGCCTTTGCACAGCTGCAATATCTGTGGCTTTACCCTGGAAAGTTCTGCAGAAACCCAGTTGCTTTACTGTAAAAGTAACTTCTTTATTTGAAAAATGTTGCAAAAACATCAACGGTAAATGCCTCAATAAGACAAGGTTTCTGAAAAGAAAACACACCACCGATTGGGGTCTAATAAAAGACAATCCCACAAAATTCAGTTCTCAAATATTTGCCATTCCTTGGATTCTTGCGAAAAATCTTTGTAACTTCATTATCCAAACACATGCAGACTCAAGGTCTGTATTTATACTGGGGATCTCTTCACTATTCTCTATTATGAAGTTATTCTGAATGTAGCATTTATGTGTCTACTTTCATCTCTGTTTTACACATTAATGAGGCTTTGAATCATTGACATATTTAAGAAATCATACTAATAACAATAAAAGCTCAAATTCAAGAAAATTGAGAAAAAGCTTAAGTGATGTAAAATCGCATTTATGGATGGTTCTCATGGCTTTTGTGAAGTGGCGACAGTGACCCAAGTGGACTCTGAACAGCTTACACTGGGCTTTGTGCAGTGCCTCCAGCGAGTGGAACAGTGTACCAAACACAGACAGAGCTGGATTCATGATTGGCAGTGGGGCAGGTGCCAGCACGCTGGCTAGAACATTTCAAGTAGTGCTCTTTCAGTTCTGCTGTAATCATTTCTCATTCTGAAATAGAAATTATTTTTCTCTTGCGGGCAGTGATTGTTTTTGGCAACTACCAGGAAGGGAAATGTCAATCTACTTAGTCTAAGAAAGAACAGTGAAGTTTTTCCACAGAGATCTTGCTAATGGAGAACAGACAAGGTTATACCATCAAGAACAGAAGTGCAAAGTACAGAGAAGAGTATGATGGATTTTGTCTTTTTTTCATATGCACAACACTGATAACGATCTATATTTCATCTGCTGCTCATACATTGATACATTGTCCTAAAATTTGGAAGGCTCTTGAAACATAATGAAGTGTTGTTCTTTTTCCTTTTTTTTTTTTTTTAGAAAGTCCAATGAAGGTGGGGAGCCTACTACCCACTGGTCCACTCTTCAAATAAATGCCTGCAACAGACTCTGGGTCAGGCTGAAGCAGAGAGCTAGGGACTTAATTCCATTCTCCTACATGGATGGCAGCAACCCAGTCACTGGGACCATCACCACTGTCTCCCAGCGGCTGCATTAGCAGGAAGCTGGAGTCAGGAGCCACACAGCTGGGACTCAAAGCCAGGTAATCTCATATGGGATGCAGCATTTAGGCTATTGTGCTAAATGCCCACCCCAATGAAGTATTCTTTTGTGTCCTTACATAGAGGTATTTTATAAACCTTTTTGCATTATTTATAAAATATGAAATAGAGGCCGGCGCCGCGGCTCAATAGGCTAATCCTCCACCTTGCGGCACCGGCACACCGGGTTCTAGTCCCGGTCGGGGCACCGATCCTGTCCCGGTTGCCCTTCTTCCAGACCAGCTTTCTGCTGTGGCCAGGGAGTGCAGTGGAGGATGGCCCAAGTGCTTGGGCCCTGCACCCCATGGGAGACCAGGAGAAGCACCTGGCTCCTGCCATCGGATCAGCGCGGTGCGCCGGCCGCAGCGCGCCTACCGCGGTGGCCATTGGAGGGTGAACCAACGGCAAATAGGAAGGCCTTTCTCTCTCTCTCTACTGTCCACTCTGCCTGTCAAAAATAAAAAAAAATATGAAATAGAAGATACATTCAAATTAATTTGGTCTCTTTTCATTACTTTTAATTTCTCCCCAAATTCAGTAAGCTGGCTTTGAATGAATCTTAACAAAAAACATGCTTTTGTAAAAAAAAAAAAAAAGTCACATCCAAGACTGTGGTGCCTCGTTGTGTTGTTTCTGAGTGATGTGACTGCCACACACTCTCATCCAGACTCCGGCCCTGCCGAGCTTCCCCGGCTGCAAGACAGCCGGCGGGAAGAAGCTCCAGCCGCTCGAACCGGGGTCGGACCTCCTCACAAAGGCCTCTCATGGAGTCTCCCGGCCTTCAGTCAAAAAGGAAAAGGAAACGCCTCCTTTGATCCAAAACCTTAGGAGCCAGCAGCTCACTGACGTCTGAAATGCAAGTCCTCTTTAGAACTTGTTTTCTGTCCAGCTGGCTGTGAGGTGCCTGTGTAATTAACGGAGCAATTTTCTCTAAGACCATTTCATTTGTGGGTGGAGTCTGTGGTTGAGATTTCCACCAAGTCTTCATGCGGCCTCCGCCCTGGGCAGCATCTCGGCCTCTCGTGTAAACCCCCTCCTTTTAAGCCGTTTTATTTTCATGAATATCTTGGCTTCTTTCCCACTCACTTCTTAGACGTCTCCAGAATTTTCCTCCATTTCAGAGAACCAACATTCGTACCTTTTCCTGTTCATCTATTCCTGCTTCTCGTTGCTCATACAGGTGAGATCTCACACTGGAGTTTGAATCCCAGGTTGCCCCTGCTTGCAACTTGTATTAACTTAGACAAATTCCTTACCTTCTCTCAGCCTTGATTTCTTTATCTGTAATATAGGAATAATATAATTTCTTACATGTTATCATTAGTTAAATTAGCTGGAACATGGTAAATTTCTTAGCATAGTGTCTGATATGCCTTAAGGGGTAGTACCTTTTGTACTGATGATTTTTTAAAGGATTTTTTTTTTATTTGAAAGGCAGAGTTACAGAGAGACAAGCAGTGACAGAGAGACAGAGACAGAGACAGAGAGAGAGAGAGAGAGATCTTCCATCAGCTAGTTCATCCCCCAAATGGCCACAATGACTAGGACTGGGCCAGGCCAAAGCCAGGAGCCAGGAGCTTCTTCCCAGTCTCCCACATGGGTTCAGGGGCCCAAGGACTTGGGCCATCCTTTGCTGCTTTCCCACGTACATCAGCAGGGAGCTGGATTGGAAGTGCAGCCGCTGGGACTCAAACCCGTGCTCTTGTGGGATGCTGGCGCCACAGGCTGTGGCTTTAACCCACTGCTCCACAGCACGGGCCCCTGTACTGATGATTATGTACTACACCCATCAAAGCAAGAGGTCTCTTTTTATTTTAAGTGTGTGGAGAAGGGAGGTGTTTGGTACAACAATTATGACACTGCTTGGAATCCCCACATCCCAAGTTGGAGTGCCAGGTCCCAGTCCCAGCTCCTCAGCTTCCAATCCATTTTGCTGCTAATGCACGCCTGGCCCACAGCAGGTGATGGCTCAAGTCCTTGGGGTCCTTTCACCCACATAGGAGACTTTGATTGAGTTCCAGGCTCCTGACTTCAGACTGGTCTAGCCCTGGCTGTTGTGGGAATTTGGGAAGTGAACCAACAGATGGAAGGCCTCTCTCTGTCCATCTCTCTCTCTCTGCCTTTCAAACAAAATGAAAACACATAAATAAGTAAAATTTGTTAAGTGTAGTGGAGATGTCAGGAGTGGCCAGTGTTCTACAAGTGCCTAGCAGGACAGAAATCAGCAGGTTCACCTCCATAGTTTGCAAGGCTCAGGGGCATGAGTACAGATATACACCCACCCTGCTTTCTTGCCTTCTTCAACTCTGTCCAGATCCAACCCCTCCTATTCTGGAAACAGCTGTCCCTTGGCCAGCTCTTAGGTCTAAGGATAGACTGCACAGAAGATGATCCTCGGAGAAGAGCCCCTGCAGGCCTGGCAGTGGGGAATTCTGTGATCCTGAGTCAGTATAGTGTGGAAGAGGTAAGTGGCAGGGGCCTGCTGCCTTGAAATTCTGCTCCACCACAAGGCAAGGCTGGAGGACGACTAGATGGCACCCAGCCCGGGCCTGAGATATCTGGAGCTAATGAAGTTGGTGGTGCGAAGAGAGGGAAGATTCTACATGCTTCATTGCTCTAACTAACCTGAGGCCCTTGGGTCCTGCACAGTCACAGCAAGGCCATGCATACAGTGAGTACAGAAGGATACTCTTCTCACTGAGGCCCTGAAAACTTCCAGGAGGCCAAATGGCTTCCTGTTTGTAAACCCACTTGGGATCGGCTTGCAACGGGTGCAAATTCGCTGCAGTGCTCCATTCTTGTCATTGCAGTAGCCTGCTCCCTTCCAGCACTTCCTTCCCAGCTGCAAAACAGATTTTTCTACCCCTCCCCCTTCCTAATGTTTCTCTGCCTTGACTTTTGCTGGGTGAACACTGAAGTAACACAGGGAAAAACTCAAAGAGTAGGGATTGGAGGAGAAACTCAGGTACCAGGACAGACAAAGACATCTGTTTGCTGGTAGAACCATCAACTCCGAAAAGCCCCAGCCCTTAAGGCAAGCCTATTCCCATTTCCTACCAAATCAAGTTTATGACCCATCTGCTCCTTTCAAATATATGGTTACATCTACATTAGCAGCTTGCTTTTTATTGCTAAGGGTTGCAGCACCCACATGTTTCAGTGCGTTGCTGGGAAGGATTGGGGTGATATGTTAACTTACTGAGAATTTATTTGTATAAGAAATAATTTGGCAAGGAAAACCATTATGAAGAATAACTCAATTGCCAAATACACAATAAAGATGGAGCACATGTGGTAGACAGCAAACCTTCCCCAGAAGAGGAAATCAATGTCTTCAGTATGATTTGTCATTTGGAATTCGGAGTCCAAGCAACAATGCCATCCCTGAAGTGCCGACTATATAGTGCAGGAAACTGGAGCTTTGCTTCCTTCTCCTCTAAGAACGAAGACTTTTCTCTTGTGACCCCATGGTCTGACTATCACAGCCAATATCTCCAGAACTAGGTTGGTTTGGGAAGTGTTCATTTGTATGAAACTGTATATAAGGGAAAGAGCTTCTTTCATAAGTTTTCTTTGTTCTTTTTTTAAAAAAGTATTTATTTGAGAGAGAGAGAGATTGAAAGATTGAGGGAAAAGCACAGTGGCGTAGTGGTAGAGCTGCCACCTGCAGTGCCAGCATCCCACATGGGTGCTGATTCAAGTCCTGGCTGCTCCACTTCCGACCCAGCTCTCTGCTATGGCCTGGGAAAGCAGAAAAGGTGGCTGAAGTCCTTGGGCCCCCTGCACTCATGTAGAAGACCCAGAAGAAGCTCCTGGCTCCTGGTTCCTGGCTTCAGATAGGCCCAGCTCTGGCTGTTGTTGCCAATTGGAGAGTGAACCAGCAGATGGAAGGCCTCTCTCTCTCTCTGCCTCTCTTTCTCTCTGTGTTTAACTCTGACTTTGCAATAAATAAATAAATATTTATTTTGAAAAAAGAAAGATTTAGATTCCATCCACTGGTTCACTCCCAAAATGGCCACAACATCTGGTGCTGGACCAGACTGAAGCCAGGAGCCTGGAACTCCATTCGGGTTTCCCATGTGGGTGGCAGGGGCACTTCTACTTCGGCCATCTTCTGCTGCTACTCAGGCACATTAGCAGGGGGCTGGGTTGGAAGTGGAGCAGCTGGGACTCAAAGAAGTGCTGGCCTGCAAGCAACAACCTAATCCACTGTGCCATAAAGCCAATCTCCAGAGGTTTTCTTCTTTCTGAAAGTAAAAAATGACACATCTGACTGACGTTTCCCCTAGTGAGCTACAAGAACACAATCTCTTATGCTATAACAGAGATCATTATGGACTGAATGTGTCCTCCCAAACTTAGTGAGCTCTAATCCCCAAGATGATGTTATTAAGAGATGGGCCTTTGGGAGACCTCAGGGTTGGGACTCGTGGCTTTTAGAAGGGCCCCCAAGAGCTCTTGCACTCTTTTCTCATGAGCTAGTTTCTGCAGCCCAGAAGCGAACACCCACCAAGGTTCAAAACCATGCTGGCACTCCGATCTTGGACTTCCCACCTCCAGGATTGTGAGGAGTACACTTCTGTTGTTTATAAGGCTGTGGTGCTTTCTTAGAGCAGTCCAAGCAAAAAGAGGTGCAATAGAAGCAGGGTTCTGCAGTCCAAAAGTTTGGGAAATGCTGAATTAAAAGCAAATCTAAGAATATTTAACTGCAGGATATCCCAGGGCCTTTATGATTCTCCAGTGCAATGTTATTTGAAATGAGATGCTGTAAAATATGTATTTTCTTTATATATATATATATATACATATATATATATATATATATATATTTATGAGGCAGAGTTACAGACAGACGAACGATAGAGAGAAAGGTCTTCCATCCACTGGTCCACTTCCCAAATGGCTGCAACAGCCGGAGCTGAGCCAGTCTGAAACCAGAAGCCAGGAGCTTCTTCCCAGTCTCCCACATGGGTGCAGGGACCCATGAATTTGAGCCATCTTCCACTGATTTCCCAGGCTGTAGCAGAGAGCTGAATTGAAAGAGGAGCAGCCGGGGCTGGTGCTGTGTCGCAGCAGGTTAAAGCCCTGGCCTGAAGCGCCGGCATCCCGTGTGGGAGCCCATTCTAGTCCTGGCTGCTCCTCTTCCAATCCAGCTTTCTGCTATGGCCTGGGAAAGCAGTAGATGATGGCCTAATTACTTGGGCCCTTGCACCCATGTGGGAGACCCAGAATAAGCACCTGGCTCCTGACTTCAGATTGGCACAGCTCCAGCCGTTGCAGCCAATTGAGGAGTAAACCATCGGATGGAAGACTCTCTCTCTCTCTGCCTCTGTCTCTCTGTAATTCTCTGCCTTTCAAATAAATAATATAAAGAAAAGAAAGAAAAAGGAGTAGCCAGGCTTCAACCTGTGCCCACATGGGATGCCGGCGCCACAGGGGGAGTCTTAGCCCAATATGCCACAGAGCCAGCCCCAAAATGGTATATGCCTTAGTAACTGCAGGTATTGATCTCTTTTTATTTCTTCATTTTTTTCTATCCCATTCCCAGATAAATCTTTTAAATGTCTGAATTTACAATTTTTTTTTAGTCATGACAATTTAAAATATTTCATGGCAGTATACAAGGTTGATTCTTAAATACTGAGGTCTAGTAGTACCACAATTGTTCACCTGAGGAAGAAAACGGGCAGATGTCCTGCAAGGTTCCTCATGGAAAATCAGAACTAACAGAGAATTGCTGGCCCAGGGCGTTTGTTGGCATTGGTGTCATTTAGATCTCACATAACTGTCCAGTTAAGGCAAGGACCATCCAGAGTTGCCATCTCCACACCTGAGACACCTCTAGTTGTCCTCAGTTCTCAAATTTCCTCTCCTGAGACACCTATTCCTATACTTCATGACTCTTACTAGAGAGAGACTTGAATTTGGGAGGAGTGGTGATTAGTCTAACATTTAGGAAAACATGCTTGTTCTCCCACAATACATTTTTAAAAAGAATTTTAAAAATATTTTTATTTATTTGAAAGAGAGAGAGAGATCTTGCATCTGCTGGTTCACCCCTCAAATGCCTGCAACAGGAACCCAGAATTGGTAGGGACTCCAGTACTTGAGCCATCACCTGCTGTCTCCAGAATGTGCATTAGCAGGAAGCTGGATCAGAAGTGGAGCAGGGACTCAGACCCAGGCATTCTGATATGGCATGTGGGCATCTTAACTGCTGAGCCAAACACCTGAACTTCCCACAGTTTAATTTATGTATTAAATTGTTTATTATTTATCCTTTTTCTTTTTTCAATTAGTTCTACAGATCAACCATTGGCAACAGAAGTGACTAACCTTCTTTGTGACATTCAGGGCTGCTCATCTTCATTGATTCAATGGACTTTCAGCCTTAGAAGGGTAGGGGGTTTGATTCCAGGGAGGCAAGGGGCTGAGAAATAAAACCTTACTTAAACTAAGAGGCTGGGTGCTTCCATGTCCATGCTTTTAAGTTTAAAAGATGCAATCTATTTTGGGCACGTAGGTGAACTAGAAGAACATTATTGTGAATTGTAAAAGCATGGTAATCATATTCTCCACATCTCCAGCAGGGATTCCATTATCTGGTGACAGAATTTTTTTCTGACTTGTAAAGATACTGCTTCTTTAGAAGTTGTATGTCCATCCTCTTTAGTTAGTAATAGTGATGCCTTTGTTAAAGAAAATAGAATTTCATGAAATCACAAGCATACAAGGAAATGTGACAGATGATCAATATATATGATTCTACATGGTGTTTAGATTGCAGAATAATTCTTAAGACTATTTTTGGTGTCCTTTTACTATTTTAAAAGACATCATTTGCATTTCTCTTGTAAACAGAGACTTAATCTGCTCTAACACATTTTCCTTTTTAAAGAAAGATTTTTATCATTCGATTTGCATCAGTGAGTTAAGCTGTAAGGTCTTTTATTTTTGTTCACTCTTTCATAACAGTAGCTTTCTGGGCTGGTGCCTGCAGCCCTCTGGATCCATTCGCAGTTTCTCCACTTCCAATCCAGCTCCCTGCTAGAGCAGCGGGAGATGGTCCAGATGCTTGAACCCCAGCACTCATAGGAGAGACCAGGAAGAGTCTTCTAGCTCTAGCTCTCTCTGCCCCTCCCTCTGTCTCTGCAACTCTGACTTTCAAGTAAAATAAATAATATTTTTTAAAAAAATTCTTTTTTTTTTTTACAGAGAAAGAGGGAGAGACACAGAGAGGGGGATCCTCCATTTGCTGATTCACTCCCCAAATGGCTGCAATGGCCAGGGCTGAGCCAGGCCGAAGCCAGGAGTCTGGAGCATCTTTTGGGTCTCCCATGTGGGTTCAGGAGGCCAAGCACACGGCCACCCTCTGCTAACCTCCCAGATGCATCAACAGGGAGCCAAATTAGAAGTGGAGCAGCCAGGTCTCAAGCTGGCACCCACATGGGATGCCAGCATTGCAGGTGGCAGCAGCTTTTACCCACTGTGTCACAACTCCTACCCTAATTAAACCTTAAAAAAAGCAAAACAAAACAAAACAAAAAAAAAAAACAGTGACTTTCCCACCCTGAGACATTGCACACAACCATCTAGGGTGCGAACATGTCTCAGCATCTCAGAGCCAGGGCAATTCCTGTTTTTCATTACATTTTTAGAACTGTATCTACAAACTGTATTGAATCTGCTAAAAACTAATTAATTTTTTAAATTCCAATTTAAAAAATTTGAATCCCTGTTTCCTGGGTTATTTGATGAAATTTTAAATTAAGTTGCCTCTGTCTGGTCTGGCTTGTTTATTAGTGAGCAGGTGAGCATAAATGGTATGCTGTGGAATATGCCCCATCAGATCCCCATATTTCGGTTAGAGTTTGTTTGGACTTGGATAAAGCAGGGTGATTGGCCCTGACTAAATAGAAGAGAAGTGACAGAGCAGACCTGTCAGCCACTCCTGGGTATCTTCGCTGGATACACCTTATCCAAAGTAAAATTTGGGCCACAAAGCCTTAACAATTCAACACTACAAGAAATTTTAGTTTTCCTCGCTTTTTAAATTTTTATTTTTTATTTATTTGAAAGGCAGAGAGAGAGAGAGAAATCCTCCATCCCCTGGTTCACTCCTCAAATGCCCACAAACAGCCAATGATGAAACGGATTAAAGCCAGCAGCCCAGAACTCAATTTGAGTCTTAACGTGGGTGGTAGGGACTCCAGTACTTGAACCATCACTGCTACCTTCTCAGATGCCCATTCACAGGAAGCTGGAATCAGAAGCAGAGCTGGGGCTCAGACCTAACCATTCTGATATGGGATGCATTTTAACTGCTGCGCCAAGTGCCTGCCCCTTCCCTGCTTTTTAAGACTGCTAACTCATTTTCTTAAGCCTTTGAATTTTCACTTTACTAAGGGAGGGTGCTGAGTCTGACAACTTGGGAGCTCGGAGTTCCTGCTGTGCTTGCTCCTAACCCTGTAACAGAGCACTTCTCAGAGACTATCAGCAGGATGGAGTATATCCAAAACTTTCTCTGTGGAGAGAGACAGAGACCAAGGGCCTGCTGTGTTATCCAGTGGAGTGCTGGTAAATGTTTTGCAATACAGCAGTTGCCAACCCAGTGGCATGAATCCTGCCACATGGCTGATTTGCCACCATTGCCTCATCCCTGAAGCATGGTTGGGAAGAGAAACGCCCAATCAAAATCAGCTCCTGCAAAGCCAAGGGAGGAGCTGGCTTCCACATATCTCTCCACGTGTCCCCCAACTTATTTGGTTCTCAAATTTTAGTGTGAATCACTGTTACTGTCGGTAAATGTCAAGAGGTCGATTCAGAATCTCTGAGCTGAGACCAGAGCATCTGTGTAGTTAACAAGTTTCACAGGTGATCCTAATAGTGTAGTTTGAGCTCTAGTTACCCAATGGGGCCTGTCTTGTACATGTAGTATTGCCATTCCAGATCAAGAACTCTAAATGTTTTACACCACTAAACTCACTAAGCTATCATTAAAATAGGCAAAATTTACTAAGATGTAATTAAAATAGATTCTAACATTCAAGATGAATAATTGTCATCATCTTCACTTTCATATAATAGTCTATATTCAGCTCATTACTTTTCATTATCCTGAATGTAAAATGTGCTATGGAAAGCCAAATTCCGTATATCTCAGAAATTAGATGAAATCTTTATGGAGCACACAGCTCATCTCAGAGTTGTGAGAAATATTTGCATCAGATGTTTTCTTTGTAAAATAAAAAATAAGTTACACGACAGCTTTCTGTGCTGTCCATCAATTTTCTTCTGGAAGGATTATGCCAAGTGTGTTGTGACTGTAATAATTTGCTTATGACAAAAAGATCAGGTGACTATCAACTTCCTCTGACAAATGTTGGTGCAATTTTGGAAAAAGAGTTTGTGCACGATTTATCTCTTGTCAGGGCTGAATGTGTTTCATTGAAGGTGATTTCAATGCCTGAGAACTGATCTCTTTCCCATGTCTGCATTTGCCCTATAAGAATCTACCAAGACATAGTCTCTGCTTAAAGGAGTTTGCTACCTAATTAGGTTTAAGAACTCCCTATATTAACAGTTGGAGAAGAATGAGGAAGCATTTGCAACTGTGATTGATATTGATTGTTGCGTGCATCTTCCAGATGGTTTGGTGGGGGTGACAAACATGTAAATAGTTACCGTGTAGCGTGACAAATGCAGGGAGACAGAGGGTGTGCGTTCTCTGATGATTCAGGACAGCTTCAAAAAGGAGGTGGCATGGGAGCTGGGTCTTAAGGGTAATTAGGAGTTGGAAAGGTAGGGGCAGGGAAGGCATTTCAGGCAGAGAAATGAAACCTAGGCACCTGTCTCAAGAACAGAGATTTTCAAAGTGTCACCCTGAGGGATGAGTATTCTCTTCTCTATGCACAGCACTATGTTTGGCACATGAGGGAAAGGGAGTGAGTGGTACAGTCTGAGTGACCTGCACACAGGTATTTATGCCCAAGACTTGAAAATACTGGAGAAAAGAAAGGAGAAATAACACAACTAAGTATCCTGGAGCATTACAGGTATTAGAGTGACATGAAGTGTGAAAAGCTGAGATCTTTGTGGGCTGAAGTGTTTAGGGAAATCTTTCTGGGTTAAAGGTATTCATGCAAGCAAGAGAAGCAGCATTTAGACAAAGAGAGAAGACACAGCATTTCTGCTGGGACACGGAAAGGAAACCACTGTGATCAGAATGGACAACCCTGATGAGGGCTGTGGAGGACTGGGGGAAGGTGCAATGGACACAAGTTCAAGACTGGTCAGGGACTTGAGGAAAATAATGCTCTTTTAATTTTTAAAAATGTTTTATTTATGTATTTATTTGAGAGGCATAGTGATAGAAAGAGAGGAGAGAGAGAGGGAGAGAGAGCTCTTCTATCCGCTGGTTCACTCCCCAAATGACTGTAATGCTCAGGGCTGGGGTCAGGACACAATGAAGCCAGGAGGAGTACAGAACCCAATCTCGGTCACCTACCTGAGTGACAGGGACCCAAGTACCTAGGCCATCGCCTGCTGCTTTTCCCTGCACATTAGCAGGGAACTGGTTTGGAAGCAGAGCTGCAGGCACTCCTGAGTGGGATGACAGTTTTGCAGGCAGTCGGTTCACCTGCTGCTCCACACCACCAGCCCCAACCCTTTTTTTTTTCAAAGATTTATTTTATTTATTTGAAAGACAGAGTTATAGAGAGAGGTAGAGCCTAAGAGAGGGGTCTTTCATCTGCTGGTTCACTCCCTAAATGGCTGCAATGGCCAGAGCTGAGTTGATCCGAAGCCAGGAGCCAGGAGCTGCTTCTGGGTCTCCCACGTGGGTGCAAGGGCCCTAGGACTTGGGCCACCTTCTACTGCTTTCTCAGGCCACAGCAGAGAACTAGATCAGAAGTGGAGCAGCCAGGCACCCATATGGGATGCCAGCACTGCTGGCCAGGGCTTGAAACAGCTTCCCACAGTGCCTTCCCACCCCCACCCTCCCTTTATCTTTTAAAATACTCAGCTTCCTTAACAATAAAATGGGCAAAGTAATGCTTAAGTAAGATATTTGTGAAGTTAAAATGAGGAAAATTTGTAAGATAGCATATTTCACCATGTAATACATGGGAAATACAGGTTACATCAATGGATGGAATTCTTGCTTGGTGGTTCCTTTCCAAGAAGCTATGACTTCATGACTCTATTTAAGTTCTGATGAGCATTTTTTGTTTCAGCACAAAGAAATGTTTTGTGCAAAGTTTACAGTTTCCTACTGAGATGACCAATCTCAGAATCAGACATTTCTGATTGACAAGTTTATTTAAAAAAGCAAAATTTGATTTTTTCCATTTATTTTATTATATATATATATATATTTTGACAGGCAGAGTGGACAGTGAGAGAGACAGAGAAAAAGGTCTTCCTTTTGCCGTTGGTTCACCCTCTAATGGCCTCTGCGGCCGGCACATCACACTGATCCGAAGCCAGGAGCCAGGTACTTCTCCTGGTCTCCCATGCGGGTGCAGGGCCCAAGGACCTGGGCCACCCTCCACTGCACTCCTGGGCCATAGCAGAGAGCTGGCCTGGAAGAGGGGCAACCGGGACAGAACCGGCGCCCCAACCAGGACTAGAACCCGGTGTGCCTGCGCCGCAAGGCGGAGGATTAGCCTAGTGAGCCGCGGCGCCAGCCTATTTTATTATATTTTAAATGATAAACTTTTTTTAAAAAAAGATTTATTTGTTTATATATTTAAAAGACAGAGATGCAGAGAGAGAAAAAACTTCTATCTGCTGGTTCACTCCCCAAATGACCAAAATGGCCGGAACTGGGCCTGGTCAAAGCCAGGAGCCTCTTCTGAGTCTCCCACATGAGTGCAGGGGCCCAAGCACTAGGGCCATCCTCCACTGCTTTCCCAGGCCATTAGCAGGGAGCTGGATTCGAAGTGGATCAGACTTGAACAGGCTCCCATTTGGGATGCTTGTGCCGCTTTACCTGCTACACCACAGCACTGACCCCTAAATGATAGACTTTTAGCAACTAGTACAGTTTAAGTTTTTAAATAATATTGAAATATTAATAATTAATGTTGTAATGATTTTTACTATATGTGTGTTTTCTTAAGTAGATCACACTTTTTTTTTTTTTTGTATATTTATTTTCTAATCTGAAAAAGTCAGAGAGAGAAAGAGAGAGACACTCCTATCTGTTGGTTCAGTCCCCAAATGCCCCCAGTAGACAGGCCTGGGCCCTAGGCCAAAGCAATGAACTGGGAACTGAATACAAGTTTCCCATATGAATGGAAGAGGCCCAGTTACTTGAGCTGTGACTGTTGTCTCCGGAGTCTGCACTGAGAGGAAGCTGGAGTCAGGTCCAGAACCAGGGATTGAATCTCGGCACTCTTGACATGGGGTGTAGGCATCTACCTGGTGTTTTAACTACTAGGCAAACACTTCTAAATAAAAAAGAATTAGAGAAGTAAGAACTTGCTTTGTTTAAAGTGAAAAAGTAATCATTGATGGTTAGATTAATGGAGAATCCTTTAGGAATCATTGTTTTGAAATGAAAACTGTGCTGCTAGTCCTGGTGCATCCCTTGATGAGCTGGTTTGCCAAACACTAGCGATTAAAATAATTGAGCCTGAATCTAGGCCTGGTGTACAGCATGGATTCCTTCTAACCGTTCTCCCATCCTGCCACCCAGCTGTGTCCATTGAAGTGACATAAGTACAATAAAGACCATCAAAAAGTTCTCTCTTTTGTGTTTCAGAGAGTGACATTCAAGAAAGAAAAACATACAATTTATAAAGACAGTTTGCTATATATTTTCACAAAAAGAGAGTTTCCAAAATAGCTTTCAGTCATTGTCTCATTTGGGCAGTTATACTCTTTCTCACACAAAAACTTCAGATCCTCCCTGCCACTCCAATCCTGAAGGTTTCCCTGTTTGCAAGAAGCCATCACAAGGGAAGCCATTAGCTTCTCCACAGTGCTTCTCCTACAGGTACACCTGGGGGCCCTGGTGTCTAGTTTGGATCTAACATCTGCTCAGCACCTGAGCACTGATTGCACTTTACTTTCTCAACCTCATTGCATTGCATTTCTAGGTAGAACCAACCACTTGGATCTGGCAAATGACATAGCACTGAATTCCTCACTGTCATGGGTTTCTTCCACTCAACACATCTGGAATAAACATGGACTTGAAAATATAAATGCAAGTTACATGGCTGCATTTAAGGAAAGAAAAAATATAGTAGATGGCTATCATTTCCCATTGTACATACTCAGAATACTTCTCAAATATGACTACAATCTTTTATATTTTTAAAAACACCACACTTATTTCCCTTGGAAGATGAATATGACTTTCTCTTGCTCATTTTAGAGGTGTAGTAAGACTGATGGCTTGGCTAATCTTCTATATTCTTTAAAATGAAAATGGAGGTATTGGAAATTCCAGCCACTTTGGTTGTTTGAAAGGATGGACTGTGTTGAAATAGTGTCAAACAGTTTAATGAAAAACGGAAACAAATGCGTTTAAATTTCATGCAATCCTTAATTCCTTAACTGTTTGGTTGAATTCTATTCTGGTTAACTTGGTGGTTGACTACCGTGTAATTATCTTATGTATATATAATGGGGACTAGAAGATTAGTGTTGGCTGTGAATTCTCTGCTGCTCCTGCCATTGAGAGGTAGAGACTGGCCTCAGAGATTGACTTGATCAGTACAGTGTGCTGGAAGTGACACTGTGTGACTCACAAAACTGCAAGCTCACAAGAAGTCTTGCTCCTGCCTTTGTCCTTTAGAACACTCTCTGGAGCCTTAAACTGTCCAGCAATAAGCCCACCTGGGGTGGCCATGCTTGAGGGGCTGCGTGTAAGTGCACCAGTTGACAGTCCTGGTTGAATCCAACCTTAACAGCCACCCTAGTTAGTCACAGGACAGGGTAGTTACTTGGAAACCTCCAACCAGCCCACCTAGTCAATATCATAGGGGCACTTGACTGAGTCTGCCTGAATCCCTTAACTAGAAGATTGTGCTACAAAAAGAAGGTGGTTATTTTAGAACTGATATCATACATATGGGAAGATATCCCTTTGGGAGAGTTGCATTCTTATCCATTGAAATCTCTACCTTGCTCCATGACAACTATACATCGCATCTCTCCCTAATTCTCACAATGATCTTATATTCTGTATGACTATCCATATATTACAAAAGAGAAAATAGGCATCAAGGGAATAAGTAACTTTTCTAAATTTGCAAGAGCATGATAAACCCAGGATTGCAACCCAACTCTTCCCAGCTTTCAAGCTCAAGCTATTACCAGAGTGAGACCCTTAATTATTACTAATGTAATTGCATAGCTAAGACACAAAAGTTTCTCTGGATTTTTGGACTCAGACTTTATGAGTCTCAATCAGAAGTCAGCAAACTTTTCCCCTTTTAAATTTTTTTAATTGACACATACAAATTGTACATGTTTGGGGTAACATATGATGTTTTGATATATGTACACAATGTGAAATGTTCAAAAAGGGCAAACGTCTATCTCCTCCAACATTTATCTAGCAAATTTTTTGTTAAGGGCTAGACAATAAATATTTTAGGTTTGGGGCCATATGGTCTCTATGACAACTGCTACACTTGGGTGTTATAGTGTGAAAGCAGCCATAGAACATGTATAAGCAAATTATTGTGGTTATCTTCCAAAAAATGCATTTATAAAATCTGTCAGCAGGCTGGATTTGGCTTGCAGGCCACAATTTGCTGACCTCTGATTTATACTTCCAAGTGGATCATATTTGAATCTTTTTGAGGTTTTGTAAAAGGAACTTCATGGAAAGCCAAGATACCATGGAAAAGGAAAAAAAGAAGACGACCTAAATGAAAGATCTCTGTGAATGAGATCCCAGTGGAAAGAACGGGGCCATCAAAGAAGGAGGTACCTTTCTCTGAAGGGAGGAGAGAACTTCCACTTTGACTATGACCCTATTGGAATAAGACCAAAGTCAGCGAACTCTAAAGGCTTCCATAGCCTTGGCAACTCATGACTAGAGCCTAGGGAGATTACTGACGCCATAAACAAGAGTGTCAAATTGTTAAGTCAGCAACAGGAGTCACTGCGTACTTACGTCTCATGTGGGATCTGTCCTTAATGTGTTGTCCAATGTGCAGTGATGCTATAACTAGTACTGAAATAGTATTTTTACACTTTGTGTTTCTGCGTGGGTACAAACTGATGAGATCTTTACTAATTATATACTGAATCGATCTTCTGTATATAAAGATAATTGGAAATAAAAAAAAAAACCTGGTGTTAAATTGGAAATGGCATAGAAAATTAATTAATTTTTAAAAAAATATTATGTAGGATCTCTGTCTTTAATGTGCTGTACACTGCTATTTAATGCTATAACTACTACTCCAACAGTATTTTTTTCACTTTGTGTTGCTATATGGGGGCAAACTGTTAAAATCTTTACCTAATATATACTAAACTGATCTTCTGTATATAAAGAGAATTGAAAATGAATCTTGATGTGAATGGAAGGGGAGAGGGAGCGGGAAAGGGGAGGGTTGTGGGTGGGAGGAAAGTTATGGGAGGGGGGAAGCCATTGTAACCCATAAGCTGTACTTTGGAAATTTATATTCATTAAATAAAAGTTTAATAAATGAAAAAAAGAATTATTAAACATACTTCCATAAAATCCAATTGTAGGACCGGTGCTGTGGCATGGCGGGTGCAGTGCTGACATCCCATATGGGTGCTGATTCGAGTCCTGGCTGCTCCACTTCTGATGCAGCTCTCTGCTATGGCCTGGGAAAGCAGTGGAAGATGGCCCCAGTTCTTGGGCCCCTGCACCCACATGGGAGACCCAGAGGAGGCTCCTGGCTCCTGACTTCACTTCGGCTCAGCTCTGGCTGTTGAGGCCAATTAAGGAGTGAACCAGCAGATGGAAGACCTCTCTCTCCCTCTCTCCCTCTCCTCTCTGTGTAACTCTGACTTTCAAATAAATAAATAATAATAAAAACAATTGTAAACCAAACCTGAGGGTTTTATTAATTTTCAAGACTCAACAGAATATGTGTAAGTCAACAGAAGGTATAGTTCAACATAGAAAGTAATAGAAAATATATACACTTGGGAATGTTACTTTAAAATTTCTTTTTATTTATTTATTTTTTACTTTTCTTTAAAACTTTAAAAAATGAGTTTTTAAAAATGTAATAGGTGTGTAAAAATTGTACATAATTACAGGATACCATTGTATATTGTGTGATATCTAATGGGGTAAAAAGATCTAATATTTCTTTATGCTAAAAACACCCATAATCTTAACTTCCAGTTTTGAGAGAAATATACAGTGCATTAACATTATCTATACTCAACCTACTGTGCAAGAGAACCCTGGAACTTCTTAGTGCTACCTAACAGTACTGTTCATCAGCCTTCCCCCATTCCTCAGATTGCGCTTCTCTCCCCAGCCTCTGGTAGCTCCCCTTTTACATTTAACTTCTACGAGATCTTAAAGATTCCACATTTGAATAAGATCATGTAATAATTCTCTTTCTGTACTTGGCTTAATTCACTTAATTAACTTCCAGTCCCTTCCAAGAGGTACTTTTCAATCTACTAATTTAAAAACCCTACAAAAAGACTTATAATGCATACAAATAAGCTAGAATGATATGGAACTTTCTCCAAATGCATGCTACATTTCAGGATATCTTTAGTCAATTGCCATTTTCTTTAACCCCTTTGTATTGTAAAGAGGTTTTTTTTTTTTTTTTTTTTTTTTTTTTTTTTGACAGGCAGAGTGGACAGTGAGAGAGAGAGACAGAGAGAAAGGTCTTCCTTTTTGCCGTTGGTTCACCCTCCAATGGCCGCTCTGGCCGGAGCACCACGCTGATCTGAAGCCAGGAGCCAGGTGCTTCTCCTGGTCTCCCATTCGGGTGCAGGGCCCAAGGACCTAGGCCATCCTCTACTGCACTCCCAGGCCACAGCAGAGAGCTGGCCTGGAAGAGGAGCAATCAGGACAGAATCCGGCGCCCCGACCGGGACTAGAACCCAGTGTGCTGGCGCCACAGTCGGAGGATTAGCCTAGTGAGCCGCTGCGCTGGCTTCTACAATAATATTTTAGTTCTAGCTGAGTCACTCCTGCTCATGCTAATCTGCTCATTAATTTTTCTTTCTTGTTACCTTGGACCCATTTGTTCTTTTAAATTTGAAGTGGCCTGAGGGTAGGAAATACGTTTTGTTTTTCTCCATTATACTCTCATTCCTATTGCTTAATATAATTGTATTGGAATACATATTTTTTTTAAAATTTCTTGACATTTCAAGTTTCCTTATATACACTGGAATTTCCTTATATCATATACTATGAATCATCAAAAACTGATGTGAAGTCTTTTTGTATCAAGGAAGTCTTTAGCTATCCAAGAATGCTATGAACTGTATATAAATTATCATTGCTAGTCTCTATCAACATAGTATTACTTTTACAATTTGATTTTATGAGTTAGCTGCCCATAAGATTTCCAATGACTTAGAATTTATGTATTCATTTAGATGTGGCAATGTATATAGTACACAATTTTAAAAAGTATAAAATAAGATACTGTTGTATATATAGTATATATATTTATATATAGTAATACAATTTCCCTCCTTTTAAATTTATATAGCAGTAGCATATTGTATGTGCTTTTCTATGTCTTGCTGTTTTTACTCATTGTTGTATTTTGTAAATTACTCATTTCAGTGCATATAGAAATGACTTTAAAACATTTGTTATTATTTTATGATGTGGATGGTCTGTAGTTGGCTTGACAAACACATATTGCCCATTTGTGTTGTTTTCAGACATTTTGCTATTGTAAACAATACTATAATTTACATATTATTAGTGCTTATGTGTAGAATGAATTCCAAGAGACTGTGTAAAATGAATTCTAAGAAATGGATCTGTTGAATGAGAGCAATATTCATATTGCATTTTACTTGGAGTTTAACAAAGTCCATTAACACATACCAATATTCACTCCCAGGAGCAATACGTTAGAGTCCTATTTCTCTTTTCCTCCACATACAATGTTTAGTCCAACTCTGATCTTTTAAGCTGACATGCTCTCTCTGGAGAGTTTGAAGTTGCAGTTTTCTGAAGACTTTCTAGTCAGAACTCTGCTTATTTTGTAATATAATTATTCATTTCTTCTTCTTGACATAATTCTTGGACTTATAAGAAAGTTAGGCCTTTTTTAGACATAGGTTTTGAGAATCTTTCTTAATTTTCATCTTTCTCTTTTTAAAATAATTTGCATTTTCTTTTATTTTTAAAAATTGTATTTATTTATTTTTTCACTTATTTGAAAGGGAGAGAGACAGAAAGAAAGGGAAGAGAGAGATCAATTTTCCATATCGGATTTACTCCCCAGATGCCCAAATGTTCACAAGAGCTGGGTCTGGACCCAGCTGAAACCAGTAGCCCAGAACACCAGAACAAAAGGTTGACCCACCGAGAGCAGAGGGGGAAGTCCTCACCCAGCCATCCCTCAGCTTTGAATGGCAGCATCAGTCTGTCTGTATCTCTAGTCTGCTGCTCAACCTGCACAGATTCCGAACTTTCAGCCTCCCTCACTGTGTGAACCTGTTCCTTAATATAATTCTACATTCACACATGCACTCACCCTGTTGGTTCTGTTTCTCTGGAGAAACCTGATACATAGTCCTTCTGCCAAATTGTGGCTGGCCATAAGGAAGGACATTCCACATGATCTGACTTATTTTAGAACAGATTCTGAGATGTTACATGGATTTTTGGTGACTAAAGGGAGACAAGAACAACAGAGAGATAAAGTTCCTTCATCAAAGGTTCCAAATTGTGCCAAGAATGAAAGTAGAAAGACCAGAAAAAAACAAAAATAGTGTGAGGCTCTGGGCCTGGGAAATTTCTGGTCTGGCTGGATTTGTGGGAGTTTTTTTAATGTTACAAGAAATCTTATATTTGGGCTTCCTGGGTTTGTGTTTATTTACAGTTCTCAGACACATCACATGCTGGTGTCCTCCTTCTCTCACTTCTTCAGGGGTAGAGCCCAGCGTCCTAGTGTCCCATCTT
Source organism: Lepus europaeus (assembly GCF_033115175.1). Classification (NCBI taxonomy): domain Eukaryota; kingdom Metazoa; phylum Chordata; class Mammalia; order Lagomorpha; family Leporidae; genus Lepus; species Lepus europaeus. The sequence continues at coordinate 68,082,889 of NC_084832.1, forward strand.
TTCTCTATTATAAAGCTAAATAAATCTGATCAGTTCTATATTTCTGTACAAACTCTGCTATCTTTGTGGAGTAATGATTTCTTTTCATTTCCCTCTTCTCTCTCTCTCTCTCTCTCTTTTTTTTTAAAGATTTATTTATTTATTTGAAAGGCAAAGTTACAAAAAGGTAGAGGCAGAGAGAGAGAGAGGTCTCTCATCCACTGGTTCACTCCCCAAATGGCTGCAATGGCCAGAGCTGCACTGATCTGAGGCCAGGAGCCAGGTGCTTCTTCCAGGTCTCCACATGGGTGCTGGGGCCCAAGAACTTGGGCCATCTTCTACTGCTTTCCCAGGCCACAGCAGAGAGCTGGATCAGAAGTGGAGCAGCTGGGATGTGAACAGGCACCCATATGGGATGCCGGCACTGCAGGCAGAGGCTTTACCCACTATGCCACAGAAGCGTCCCCTTCCCTCTCTTGCAACTTGAAATGTGCAAGGCACTGGCTTCAGAACCAGGGTCTGTGTCTTGGTGCCACAGTTTGTTAGCGGTAAGGTGGTCTCCCTCAGCCTTATTTCTCTCATTAGCACCAGGAGGTCACTGTACCTGCCATACAGGGCTGTTAAGGGGAATAACTGAAATCATTTATGTGAAGCAACTTGCACAGCTGTTAACATACAAAAAGCTTCAACAATGTTATTTTCTCTCCAGGCTTCTTATTTTTTAAGAACCAGCTGAAATGTGACCTTTTATTCTTCATCAGTCAAGACAATAGGCCATTAGAAACAGGCTCCATTTGCAGGTTCAGGATTTTCAGAGACTCATTGCAATGAGATAAGAATGTGAATGAATGGCAAAGTTACCCAGGGTTCCATTTCCTTCTTGACTTAGCATATATGGGAGCTTCACAGTGACCTGGAAAGATAGTCCTGCATTTCAAAGGCTGCAAGTAGAGCTCCATGAATGTGTTTTCTCTTGGTTCACCTAAAATAAATGATTAAATGGCAGTGACTTACTGTCACTTTCCACAGGCATGGAACCCCTATATTGTGGAGGTTTCAAAGTAGGCCTTTCTAGTGCGATGACGTAGGTTAAGCCTCTGCCTGCAGTGCTGGCATCCCATATGGGTGCTGGTTGAGTTCTGGCTGCTCCACTTTCTAGCCAGCTACCTTCTGATGACCTGGGAAAGCAGTGGAGGATGGTCCAAATCCTTGGGCCCCTGCACCCATGTGAGAGACCTGGAAGAAGCTCCTGGATCCTGGCTTTGGGTCAGCCCAACTTTGGCTGTTGTGGCCATTTGAGGAGTGAACCAGAGGATGGAAGATCTCTCTCTCTCTCTCTCTCTCTCTCTCTCTCTCTCTCTCTGTTTCTTCATTTCATTTCTCTGTAACTTTACCTCTCAAATAAAAAAAAAAAACTTAAGAAAAAAATGTATGCCTTCTAGGGACATGTTTGCCCTTCAACCTGGAGTCTTTGAACTGTTACCCTACATAGTAGCACAGACTTTGCAGGTAAGATGATGTTGATAGACCTTGAAGCAGATTCTCCTGGATTATCAGAGGGGCCCCGTAAAGTAGAAGAGGGAGGCAGACTGGCGGTGGGAGAGATGTGCTGCTAGGAGAGGAGGGAGCAGAGAAGTAGCAGCATCTGAAGGACTTAATTACGTTCATAGGATCTGATGATAGAGGAAGGGGCTGTGAGCCTTGGACTGTGGGTGGCCCAGGTCCTGGGAATGTACTAGCCCACAGCCAGCAAGGCGGTGGGGACCTTGGAAGCAGCCCTGCTGGTAGCTTGAGTCTAGTGTGGTGAGACTGTATGCAGAAAGCCAGATGAGCCCCACTGTTCTTTTGGACCTTCGATCTACAGATGTTGCAGGTGCCATTTTATGCCTCTGATGTGGTAATAATTATGAAAGCAAAAACAGCTGAATACAGAACAATTCAGAGGTAGCTCTCTTTCTGCCCACCTCCTGAAAGGTAGTGAATTGGACCATATTGATTAATAGGCAGCAGCATAAATGTAGGCTTGTGGGACTTCACTGCCTAGGCCTTTTGCCTGGTTGGGAAGTCCTCCTTTATCCTTTTAAGTGACTTCACTCTCTCTGTTGTGCAGACAATCATGTATTGGGTGCTAGCAGGATTTCCTGGTTTATGTGTATATCATGCCATATCTGGAATTATTTGCTATTATTTGGAATGTCATGCTTTGGAATATACAAATATAATATTTGGAATTATCATGCTAATTTCCATCTCCTACTCTGATCACATCACTAGACATAGTGGGCCTCTATATTTGGCTATGAACAAATGGAGTCTAGTCAGTCATTAATTCATCATGAGTAATTACTGGGAACTAATGGGATTATTTTGATCCAAAGTAAAATACTCTCATTTCTTCTGACCTAAACTGTTGGAAAAAAATAACCCTTCTGATTTCTCTCTTTCCTTTGAATAAGATAAATTGGTTCAAATTATTAGATTTTTATAACCATCGTTCCAAGCTTCCCTTGGTTTTCTTTTGTATCATGTCTTCATTATTACAAATTCAACCTCCTAATCCTCTTTTGAGTAACTTAAATTCACAAAGAAATATGACAAAAAAGACTGCCTCTATCTCAATTTACTAATACAGGTCTAATCATGAAATTTAAAACAACTGTGTCCATATTCCAGCTGTTCCAGGCTGGCAAGAGATTTTTAATGTCATACATTCCTGGAGAAAACAGTAGGCCACAGCTGCCCATCTCTCATAGCCTGCATGTGTTGCTATTTTAAATCCTAAAAATTTGTCTCTTCTGCACAATGCTGCGTTATCTCGACCTTACTCAAACAACTCTTGATAAGCAACAAATGGTTTGAAAAGCTTTTAGTATTACTAGTTAGTATTATTTTTGCAACATAAACTCTGAAGATGTAAGAATTTTTTAGTAACAGAACATCTCAACATTTCCTTGACTTTCTTGTTTTCACCACACTCATTAGCCTCAGCAGCCTTGAGCTAATTATCGCATTCCTTTTAGAAGTTAGAAGGAGCTCCGTCTTTTTGAATCCATGCTCCTTGCATTGGATTCTACAGTAAGCAAATGTCCAAAGCGTACTGCCGAGTGGTCCTTTGTTAAGATTTTGGATGTAAGGACTAAGAAAAGACCTGAAGCTTGAGATCTATATATATTTTAAAATTTTTAAATAATTTTTTAATTTAATAAATGTGAATTTACAAAGTGCAACTTTTGTATTGTTGTGGCTTCCCCCCCCCCCCCAACCTCCCTCCCCTCTCCTACTCCCTCTCCCATCCGCCCTTCATCGAGTTTCATTTTCAATTACCTTCATATACAGAAGATCAACTTAGTATATACTAAGCAAGGATTTCAACAGGCTGCACTCATACAACCGCATAAGGTATAGGGTATTGTTCGACTAGTAGTGTTGTTTTTAAGTTTCATAGTAAAACACATTAAGGACAGAGATCCTACATGGGGAGCATGTACCCAGTGACTCCGTTGTTGATTTAACAATTGGCACTCTTATTTATGACGTCAGCAATCACCCAAGACTCTTGCTATGAGCTGTCTAGGCTATGGAAGCCCCTTGAGTTCACCGACTCTGAACTTGTTTAGTCAAGGCCGTGTCACAGTGGAGGTTCCTTCCTCCCTTCAGAGAAAGGCGCCTCTCTCCTTGATGGCCTGTTCCTTCTGCTGGGGTCTTGTTCACCAGGATCTTTCATTTAGATTATTTTTTGCCACCATGTCCTGGCTTCCCATGCCTGTGAGACTCTCATGGACCTTTTAGCCAGATCCGAATGTCCCAAGGGTTGAGATCTATATATTTTTAAAAAATTATGTATTTATCTGAAAGTCAGAGTTACACAGAGAAAGACAGAGAGGCAGAGAGAGAGAGAGAGAGAGAGAGAGATGTCTTCCATCTGCTGGTTCACACCAATTTTCTGCAAAGGCCAGAGCTGTGCTGATCCAAAGCCAGGAGCCAGGAACTTCTTCCGGGTCTCCCACGTGGGTGCAGTGGAGCAGCTGGGACTCAAACCGGAGCCCATATGGGATACTGGCACTGCAGACAGTGGCTTTACCCTCTATGCCACAGCACTGGCCCCAAGATCTATCTTAAAAACAAGTTTTACTGATCTTCTGTATATAAAGAGAATTGAAAATGAATCATAATGTGATTGGAAGGGGAGAGGGAGCGGGAAAGGGGAGGGTTGTGGGTGGGAGGGAAGTTTTGGGAGGGGGAAGCCATTGTAACCCATAAGCTGTACTTTGGAAATTTATATTCACTAAATAAAAGTTTAATTAAAAAAAAAACAAGTTTTACTTAGCCTAAATTTTGAGAGGGTACTTCCTTGTGGTCCAAGGAATTCCATTACAAGACAGAGATTTAAAATTTACAACAGTCAAGCAGATTTCTTTGAGACATTTAGATGAGCATCTGAAGAATAGTAGGTCAATTTCTCTTAAGGGCTTTAAATAGAAATGATAGAGGACCGCCTGTGATGGATATTGTGAATGTACACTTGCAAGGGTAGCCATAACAAAGCTGACTTCCATGGAAGTAGAGGTAAATCAAGGATGGTGATAGAAACAGGTTTATTTAAAACAAAAGCTGCTTGTAGTCTTATAGGTGACATCCCAACTCTAGATTTTCTCCACCATGACCTTTTTACAGTCATCAGATACAATGTCAAACATGCACCACCAGTTACGTAACTATTAAGTGCTTCATATCTCAATACAAACAAGAATTTGGGAAGTGATCTAGAAACATGTAGAGTATCTGCAATCATCTGATGAAAGATAAGCTACAAGCCATTATTTTCCACATAATTCATTCCATTGCCTTTGCTTTGATGTAAACCCAGATTTTTTTTTCATCTGATGATAAAGCTGCTTTGAAGGATGAGCCAGGCTGCCTGAGCCAGGAAGACAGAGTCTCCAAATGGTCGCCAAGGAACAGTTTAATGTACTAAACTCAATGTTAACTTAGAGCTTTGAAAGTTGCTCTAAACCTCCTGATTTAGCAGCAAAACAGTTTTTTTTTAGAATATCAGGGAGAGTGACTTGAAAAAAACTTTCCTGTGTCCTTAAAGTCTGTGAGATTTGCTTCCCTTATTCTTTTTTAGGAAGTTCTTTCATCTTTCAATTTACCAGACCTCTCTGCATCATTTTCTCCCACTATAGAAGAGCTTTCAGAGGCCAATCCACAGGAGAAACTATTCTGTTCGTAGTTCATTCTGTGGATGTTTTAATTTGACTGCAATTTCCCCACCCTGAGAAGCAACAAAGAGTGCTCTCATAAAGACAGACATCATTCACATTTTTCCTATTTTAGACCATTTAAGATAGAGGAACCTATTTTGCAGAAATGTGTCATTTACACATTAATGTTGTATTAGCATTTCTCAATCTTTTTGAAGTTCCTCATGGTATTCCTCATGATTTGTAGAGTTAGGTCAGAATAATTCCACCACAAAAAGAAATTTCTCACTGAACACCTGTTATCTCCTTTTTGGCCCAGGCAAGGAAACTTTAGCTCATGACCAGTTGAGATTTCTTTTGTTAACAACAACAACAAAACCCAATCCTACAGGTAAGTAAATTAATTTCCTTTTTTCCAGAGAACTCTAGCATCCTTGTGACCATTTTAAAATTTATATGAGTGGGGTCCTGGCATGGTGGCACAGCAGGTAAAGCTGCAGTCTGTATGCCAGCATCCCATATAGGTGCTGATTCATGTCTGGGCTGCTCCATTTCGGAACCAGTTCCCTGCTAATGGCCTGGGAAAAACGGTGAAGATGGCCCAAGTGTTTGAACTTCTTCCACATATGTGGGAGACCCCGATGAAGGTCCTGGCTCCTGGCTTCAGCTTGGCCTAGCATTGGCTGTTGCAGCCACCTGGGAAGTGAACCAGAGGATAAAGGACTCTCTCTCTCTCTCTCTCCCTCTCTCTCTCTCCCTCTCTCTCTCTTTGTCTCTCCCTCTCTCTCTGTAACTCTGACTTTGAAATAAGTAAATCAATCTTAAAAATGCTTATATGTATGAAGTTGAACATTTTTTCATTTGATTGTTATTTTTGGCCCTTGCTTATTTTCCTGCTGGATTGTGGACCTTTTATTTTTTATTTGCTGAACTCTTTATTTAGTAAAGCCATTATGTCTTGGACTATAATGTAAATGAAAATATGTCAAAAATATGAATAAAATATTAAGATAAAATCCATATTTCACTTCTGAATGAACATGTGGTTGAACAGTCAAATTCTTGCAAGCCATGTAGAGCATGGACTTTCGTTCTATCTGGAAGAAAGCAGAATCCATGGTTCTCAGCCAGCTGCATTGAGTTGACAGTTTATGAAGCACAAAGTTTTCCTACAACACAATGACTCATTGTTGGCTCATCACTTCAAACTTGGGCATTTGAAAGATTTCTGGAATAATTTAAGGTGCATTTCTCACCAGTGTGATTGGTAACTATTCGGAGATAAACACCTGATTAAAATTATCAATGACTTTGGGCAGAAACGCAACCAAATGTTCTGTTTCTGTATCCATATTTTGATGACTTTTTAGATGATATATCATGATACAAATTTGTGTTTGGAGTTCATGGTCAATTTCTCCAAAGCGTTCTCTTAATGCAAGATTTATTGTTTACAACTGTCCAATAAAATGAGCCACAGCTAGTAAAACTATTTCACAGCATAGCTCAAAATTGAAGAAACAGATTCTAAATGTCCACAGCATATAGCTTGGGACATTTGCCAACAGTGCAATCCAGGCACACAGGAAATTCCTCTCTCCTGGTATCTCCAGATCAGTTTAGACATAAGTACTGTAATAGGGAGTGGTGTCTGCTTATGGTCTACTTGAACATTTAACCTGTGAGAAATCTGGCAAGAAGAGTGAAAAGATCTCTTGTGGAAGGACTGTATAAAAATCATTCATAACATTAAAACACTTTAATTACTATGATTCATCAGCAAGTTCCTTAAATAATTCTTCAGTAGGTTAGAAACTTCAGTAGAAGAGTCAACTTGAATCCAGCCTAATTGAGTTATTACACTACTTTATTAAAATATTTTACTCAGCCATTAACTCATCCATCCATTAGTTTATTCAATAAATATTTACTAATGGCTTACTAGGACACACACACCTCTTTACTTATATTTAACTCCCTCATCAAAGATGAAAATTGGATGTTGTTATGTCCATTTTTCAAATAAGAGAACCAGAGATTACCTTTCCCAAATGTAAATAATTAACAAGTGCTAGAGTCATCATTTGAAGTTTGGTTTTCAATTCTAAGGTTTTCCCTTGTACATCACTCTACTTCCTTATCGGCATACTTGTAAATAGAAAAGGTTTTCTTAAATCGTGTTCCCCGAGGCTTGGGTCCCATGAAATGGCAACTGTTTTAAAAGAGGTGCTCCATACTCAAACAAAATTTCATTGTGTTGGTTAACTGTGCCCTTATTCTCCATTTTCCACTCCCCCGTTCCTTAAAAGAGAACCCTGAATCCCTGCCAATTGCCTTGTGGTACATGGGTGCCTGCCAGGGAAGAAATAGATATCTGTTGGCCATTGCCCCTGGGCTTGGCATATGTGACATTTTCTGGCTAATGGAATGTGAATGACCAAGCAGAATCTCTAAGATAACTTGGAAGTGGTTGGTTATTATAATAATAAAATTGTCTCGCATAAAAACACTGCTCAGTTCATCCTCTTCATAGACATTCAGAAAGAAATTGAGCATATTTTAGGTTCTGGGAAGGCTTTTGGAAAACTCAATAAATTAAGCATGCATTCATTTGTATCTGCTTCCTCATGAATGACCATTAAAATGTCAGTTGAAAGGATTTTAAATAAGAAGCCACAGGACAAACAAAGCAGGAAGGAAATAAAGAACAGACTAGAAACCAGTATCAAGATTTTGGAGGCTGGGGCAGGCATTGGGGCACAGCACGCTTAGATGACACTTGTCTGCATTCCATATCAGGGTGCCTTGTTCAAGTCCCAGCTCCTCTGATTCTGGGCCAGGTCTCTGTAGATGCACGTGGGAAGGCAGCAGATGATGACCCGAGTACTTGGATTCCTGCCACCCCTGAGAGAGAGCTGGGTGCAGTTCTTGGCTCTTGGCTTCAGTCTGGCCTAACCCCAGCTCCAGCTGTTGTGGCCATGTGGGGAGTGAACCAGTGAATGGAAGATCTCTCTCTCCCTCCCTTTTTGTCTCCCCCTCTGCCTCTTTGTCACTTGGCTTTTCAAATAAATAAATATTTTTTAAAAAAGAAAAGAAAATGTAGCTGTAAAGTAGAAGGATAAGTGGTAGAAATTTTAGGCCAAAGAAAGTAGAAATCTAAGCTGGCAATGGGAAGAAGTCAAAAAAATTCCTCAACACACTGATACCTTTGAAATTAGGGGAGTAGTTAAATCTGAAATGGGCAAGTGATTTGAAGGCTTAATATATGTAGCAATCAGAGCCGGTGTTCCTTTCCCTTGACTCATTGTTTTTCTCATACTATAAAGATGGCCTTCCTCCCACATAGCAAAGTCTCTGGAGACATTGAGCCAGAGAGAGCCTGGAGACATCAGGAACAGCTGGAGGAGAAGGTGACTCATGAAAACAGGGAAATTAAGCCAAAGTCATCACTGATGAGTAAGATGCCCCCTGCACCTTTTTCAGGTGCGTTGGTGGCTGGGATACTGATAGCCAAGCTCATATTCCCCAAGGAGGAGATGAGAGGAAGTCGATCAGACCATAAGAAAGACCTAGAGAGAGTTTGGGGTATTCCAAGGAAATGGTCACCATATTGCTAAGGTTCACCATGAAGAAGTCCTTCTCCCACCAATAAAAAGTAACTTCTGAAATGCAAATATGTGTCAGGAATCAGAATGACATCTCAACAATGAGTATGTACTAGAGAACAATGGAGCAGCACCTTCAAAGTTCAGAGTGAAAATACTGTTCAGTATGTAAATCTGTAGTCAGAAAATCTACTAATCAGTTTAAAGGTTAGAATGAAGACAGTATTAGACAATTAAACTCTCAAAACATTTTTTCCTAGGCTTTTTCAGGAGGCTCTTGAAACATCTGCTCCTAAAAAATAAACAGAGCAAACCAAGAAGGAGAGAGATAAAAACCCCAGGAAGCATAGATGCTAAGCAGAGAGGATTCTGGAGGTGATAAGACCGTCCCATGACTGTGGTTGTACAGCTGTTTCTGAGAGCAGTGGAACGGCTGGGAGCAAGAAGATAGAGGACTTCAGGTGGTCCATCTTCAAGAAGAAAGGTTACACAGACAGAATATGTAATACTTGAATTGAGAGCAGTTTCAATTATATTATAGAGTTTGGTGATAAATTATTGATTGACATAGAGAACTAGCAAACAAAAAAAAATAACCCATTTATAACTTCAGGTGATACAAGAAGTTGTTAGATAAAGGAAACATTACACATGTAGCTCAACAATAAATAATTGCTACACAGTTATAATAAGATAAACCAACTCTATTGATTTAAACTCAAACTGTGATATGCATATATTGAGAGAGAGAGAGACAGAGAGACAGAGAGACAGAGGCTGTGGAGACTGGAGTACCTTAGAAGTACATATGGTGTTGTATGTCATCAACAGCAATGGATGATATCTAAAACAAAAGGACCTGGGGCCAGCGCTGTGATGTAGTGGGTAAAGCCTCCTCCTGCCGTCCTGGCATCCTATATGGGTTCAGGTTCTAGTCCCAGCTGCTCCACTTCCAATCCAGCTCTCTGCTATGGCCTGGAAAAGTAGTGGAAAATGGCCCAAATGCTTGGACCCCTGCACCCACATGAGAGACCCAGAAGAATCTCCTGGCTCCTGACTTCTGAGCAGCCCAGCTCCAGCCATTGCAGCCAACTGGGGAGTGAACCAGCAGATGGAAGACCTCTCTCTCTCTCTTTCTCTCTTTCTTTCTCTCTCTCAGCCTCTCCTTCTCTCTCTGTATAACTCTTTCAAATAAAATAAATCTATAAAAAATAAAATAAAAATAAAGGACCAAGAATTTGCAGGTGGGGAGCAGGCATTTAGCCTTGCAGTTAAGGCTCCCACATCGCACATCTTAGTGGTTAGGTTCAATTTCCAGCTCTAGTTGCTGACTCTGTCTTCCTGCTAATGCACACTGTGGGAGACAAGGGTGATAGCCCAAGTAATTGAGACCCTACCACCCAAATGGGACACCCAGGTTGAGTTCCTGGATCCCAGTTTTGGCTGAACCTATCCTTGACAATGCTGGATATATTTTTTAGGATTTATCTATTTATTTGAAAGACAGAGTTACAGAGACAGAGGGAGAGACACTGAGAGGGCAATCTTCCATCCCCTTGTTCACTTCCCAGATGGCTGCAACAGTCAGGTCTGAGCCAGGCTGAAGACAGGAGCTTCATCCAAGTCTCCCACATGGATGCAGCTGCTCAAACACTTGGGCCATCCTTTGCTGCATTTCCCCAGGCATATTAACAGGGAGTTGAATTGGAAGTGGAGCATCCAGGACTTGAACTGGCATCCATATGGGATGCTGGCATCACAGGTGAAAGATTTCACTAGACCACAATGCAGGTCCCTACGGTGGGGATTTAGGGAAGGAATTATCCAGTGTACAGTAGCTCTAACTTTCTTTCTCTGTCTCTCTGTATTCAAATAATAATAAAAAGAATAGGTAACCATGTCATGATAAAAAAAAAAGCAGAAGAAACAGCAAAAAAAAAATTTAAAGTACTTGGTGCATTAATTGAAAAAAACAAAAAATAGAAGTATAGCACAACAATATTGAGTTTCAGGATTCAGGCAACAAAAAGAAGTTCCTAAAAGCTTTCAAACAAGTTTTAATAATATAAATCAGATGTCATAAAGGAAATTGAGTATGGGGAAAAACGTGATGAGCTATCATTCTTTGTATTTAAGCCTGCATTGCACCTGATTTTAAAAATTGTGTTCTTTTTCAAACTTGATAACAAGTGAAATTTCAACTTAGAAATTAAAAAGAGAGTTAAGTTGATGTGTACATTTGACTACAGATCACATGTTTTCATGGATGTTGAGACACAAATGGTCTATAGATTTCATTTTTGAGAAAAACTGCTTTGAGAGAAGGAAAAAGCAATAAAGAAAAAACTTTAAAGGATATACATAAAGGACTAAACACATAACTGTGTCCTCAAACTACTTATTCGATGTTCTAATAGTACTTAGTGGAGAAGTAAGTCCTCATAGAGAGTTCACGTGCAGCATTCCTTAAAGAGTTTACACAGCTCTTCCCTTTCTCAGTGCTTTCGGTCAAGTCAGCAAATTTTTCCATATTTCACTAGGGGAGTGGGGAGGACCTTGTAAAACTTGATCTTGCCCCCAGCATATCAACAGCTGGTCTTTGATGATGATATTCCAGAGACCCAGCCATAGTCATTCATCAGTGAAATTGCCAAGTTACATTCCTTTGCTTTGGAATTTCTGTTGCCCTTGGAGTTTTCCATTGCTTTGTGAAGACTTTGATTTCTAGAATTTCCAAAGACATACCATATTTCAATGAGTTCTATGGGATTACTGTGGGATGGTGTGTGTGTGTGTGTGTGTGTGTGTGAAATGAATTTGATAGTCCAAGTATATCTGTCCAGTGCTACTCTCTTTGTTTGACACACAATACTTTTATGAGAATAGCCAAAAAGACTTTTTGGAATCTCCTCCTATTGAATTTACTCTCAACTTGGATTTAAAGGGTTTTAAAAATCTTTTTAAGCATACTATTGTTAATCTTGGTCTTCTCAATTTTATATTTGAATTCAGGTTTCTGACCTTATCCATCTTAAACGAAGCATTATCTGAGGTATCCTTTTGGACCCTTGCATGCCATTCAATACATATTTCACCTCTCACAGCTCCATGCTGCCAAGTTTATAAGTGGCCCGTCTATGTATTTATCCAAGTCATTGCTTGAAATGGTGAACCATATGGGGACCAAGGAAATCAGTCAGCATATTTAGCAACTACAGATTAATCAGTTTTAAATGACCCCAAATGTAATGTCATCCAGCTCAAATTTCTTCAGCATGTCCAATGGATATTATGTCAAATGGCTTGTTGAATTCCAGAATCATTCTATTTATCACTTTCTGGTCTGCTTCACACAAAAATATAGATAACTTTATATGATATTTTAAGTTAACACATTCTGGCTTGGTAATCACCATTTCTTCTTCTGAAATTTGCTTCACAATCCAGTCTTTCTAAGACATTAGTTTGAGAATTCTCCCCAAGATAACTGTCAAGAGCAAAATAGTCTGTTTTATATTTTTACAATGTTAAAATTGTATGTGGTCATGTGCTTTCAGCACTTCCTCTCTTCTCCACAATTTTCAAAGATCATTGACAAGGTTTTGTGTAGCTTTTAAAATGTAATCTCACAATTCTGAGGCAGAATCAGCCCAGACACTAAAATTAAGGGCACAATAAGATACCCCTACATATCCATCAGAACATTTATAATTAAAAGATTGATTATAAGCTATGAGCTATTAAGCCCAAGGAAACCTATAGTCTTCTGGTGGAAGTAAAAACTGGTATAACCACTTTGGAAATTTCTATGGAATTGAGCTTAAATATATGTCTAGCTTGTGGCTCAACATTTCTATCTCCATGTATGTATAATTTGAATGCCCAACAGAAATATATGCCAATATGTATCTGAGGCCACTTATAAGAATGTTTATAATAGTCTGTTCTGTAAAAGACAAAAATGGGATTACTGTATAGTGGATTAATGCACTATTTGTGTCTCTGACATCCCATATGAATACCAATTCGAATCCCTGCTGCTCTACTTCTGATTCAGCTCCCTGCTAATGTGCCTGGGAAATCAGTAGAACATGGCCCAGGTATTTGGGCCCATGTGAGAGACCTGGATGAAGTTCTAGGCTCCTGGCTTTTGTCTGACCCAGCATCAACTGTTGTGGCCATCTGAAGACTGAACCAGCAGATGAAACTTTCTCTCTGTCTCTCTTTATCTCTCACTCTGCATTTCAAATAAGAAAATAAATAAATGATTTTTTTTTAAATTCACAAAAATGGAAACTAGTCAAATCTATATCAAAGGCTCCATAGTGGCTTATTCAAACAATGGGATATTATACCATAGAATAGACTATACCAATGCAATATAACAGCACAAAAGAATCTCATGGACATTTTTGGGGAAATTTAAGCCAGAGACAGCATACATACACTATAGAATTCCATTTATATAAGCTCAAAGACAAAAAAATCTATAGTTGTTGTTGTGGATTCATTCTGAGAGGAGGAGCACAGTGGGGGCAAGAGGCGTGGAGTAACCACACAGACACTAGGGGTCAGGTGAAAGCAGGCCAGAGATGAGCAGCTCACAGACTCATTTATTTCAGTTGGTACAGCAGCTTATATAGCCAAGGCAGCTAATCCAGTCAAGGGGCGTTTTATGCTCTGACCAATCACAGCCTGTTGCCAGGCAGGCTCCATAACCAGGTGGTTTCTGAAGCCATTTCTGAGTAACCGACACTCACTTGCCAGTGGCCATCTTGGCATAGCTTTCTCATTCCACCACATTCCCACTTTTCATTTATTTTTGAGCAACGGGAGGCATGATTCTTGGCCATACCATTGTTGACCCCATTTCCATGTGGTCTCCATACATGGCTGTGCCTGTCTTAGGTTGTCCTCTAGGGGATCTTACCCATTGTTGACTAACCAGCCCTCAAAACGGGAGACCACAGGAGTGCTTGCTCAGATGGGGGTAGGAATGAGGAACAATGGTAATCAAGAATGGCGTGGCTGCATGCAGGCTGTGGGACGTTTGAGTGGCTGACCAGAGCTAAATGGGGTGTAAAGCAGTTGCGGATGTGGTTATGGGCAGTTCCTCAGGGTAGGATGATAGTGAGCAGGTGCATCCACTAACAAGGCGGACTCTTCTGTCTTGTTCAGCTGGTTCTGGTTGACTGTCAGTTGCAGGCTTAATGTTTCTGACTGGTACCCAAGTGGGCTGTCCCACATTCTCTGGAAAGACACAAGCATATTCTCTGCCATTGGTTAATGAAGGCCTTTTTAAGGGTGTTGGAATCCAGTGCCTGAATTTTGCATCCACTCCAACATTAACCACAAACATGCAAGTGGGATGGAGTCTGGAGGCTGCCCTGAGAGCCTGGAGTGCCCGAGGACTGTCACAAATGTGGGATTGTTTTTTGTGACTACCTCCTTGGGTTGGGAGTGGGTTAGATGTGGCTGACTAGGCATTGCTGCCTTGTCTGCTCTCCTGTCATTTTCACTGTTGGAGCTCTCTCTCCCCAAGTCATCAACTGTTACCTGTGAGGCAGCAGCCTGGAGTGACAGGCTCTTACCACTCACAGATTTATTATGTTTGGTAATCTGGGTGGGCTTCTGAGAGGGGGGTATCTTTCCCATGTTTGAACACTTAAGAGCAGTGCACCATGCCAACTCTAGCCAAAGGAAAGACACACACAGCACTGCATAACAAAACAGATTCCTAGCACCTCAGGGGCTGATGACATTCTGCAGGGGGTTCCTTATGTTAGAGGAACACACAGTGGTGTATCAGATTGTAGTATGTCCTGTGCTTAGTGAAGGACTTCCTTGATTCGTTAGGTCAAGGCTGTATGCCCACACGGTGTCTCCAGAGCATCACCTCTCTCGAGTGAGGGAAGATGACTTGGTTCTGAATTCTGGGATGATCAGTCCCTTATGTGAATTTGCTGGGCAAACTGAAAGTAGAAGGAGGAGCCGAGAAGTGGCGTTACGCTTCTGGGCAGTGTGTGCCTAACCTGGGGTCAGTTCGACCAAGGACAAGGACAAGGACAAGGGAAAGGGGTGTAGGAGGGGGTTCTGTGTTCACCCTCACAGAACCGAACAGCACACAAAACACCAAGGGGCCTACTTGCTGAAATCAAGGGGGGACCTCGCCAAGTCCGACATGCTTTCTCTCTCTTAGTCACGTTGGGTGCCAGATGTTGTTGTGGATTCGTTGAGAGAAGCGTGGTGGGGGCAAGAAGCGTGAAGTCACCACACAGACACCAGGAGTCGGTTGAAAGCAGGCCAGAGGTGAGCAGTCCACAGACTTGTTTATTTCAGTTGGTACAGCAGCTTATATAGCCGAGGCAGCCAATCCGGTCAAGGGGCGGGTTATGCCCTAATCAATCACAGCCTGTTGCCAGGCAGGCCCCGTTGCCAGGTGGATTCCAAAGCCATTCCTGAGTAACTGACACTCGCTTGCCAGTAGTCATCTTGGCACCACCTTCTCATTCCACCACATATAGTGTCAGGAGTTCAGAGAGTAATTACCTTTGGGATGGGATAGGGAGGATGAGTGTTTGGGAAGGGAGAAAGGAAGAGTGCTGGTAGCATTCAATTTCTTGACCTCTGAGGTAGTTACACAATTGGATTTATGTTTCATAATTCATAAGTTATACATCCATCATTTTATATTTCTGTATATGCATGCTTCTACATGCCTTTTCTATTAAAAGGCTTAGCAACATTTTATATTATTACTCACTTGATTTGCAAAAATTAAAAAGATATAACTCATTATTAGTGAAAATGCAGGGCAGTAGTTTTCATTCACTTCTGGTGAGAACATTAACTGATATGACTGAGCTGGAAAACAGATCAGTATAATTAAATATTTAAAGAATTGTAGATACCTAAAGAATCTCATGTGAATAGGCACTAAAATATCTGTAGCATTATTTCCAAACTGGAGGTCACCCTCATGTTTATCCACAAAGGATACATTTTGGTGTCTTGATAAAACGAATATAACAATCTAAATAGATAACTATACCTACCAGCATCAGTATGAGTGAATTATACAAACATGATGCAGAACTAAAAAATTAAAAATGAAAGTACAACTGAAAAATGATTTAACTTACTTGAGGTTTAGAAATACGCAAAGCTAAGCTAATGTTTTGTGAATGCCATATATAGTTAAGGGTGTTACTATCACGAAGTTCAGAAGAGTGGCTACATACGGGAGTGAGGTATAGTGAATGAGATTTGAAGGTGTGCAGGGGTTTAGTTTTATGGAGATGGTGACAATGTTCATTATCATGACCTTGATGGCTCTTCATGGACTTTTACTTTGTCGTATTTGATAGGCTAGATCATATACTACAGCTTTCTATCTACATGTAACTTTTTTTTTTTTTTTAAATTTTTGACAGGCAGAGTGGACAGTGAGAGAGAGAGACAGAGAGAAAGGTCTTCCTTTTGCCGTTGGTTCACCCTCCAATGGCCGCCGCGGTAGCGCGCTACAGCCGGCGCACCGCGCTGATCCGATGGCAGGAGCCAGGTGCTTCTCCTGATCTCCCATGGGGTGCAGGGCCCAAGCTCTTGGGCCATCGTCCACTGCACTCCCTGGCCACAGCAGAGAGCTGGCCTGGAAGAGGGGCAACCGGGACAGGATTGGTGCCCCGACCGGGACTAGAACCCGGTGTGCCGGCGCCGCAAGGCGGAGGATTAGCCTAGTGAGCCGTGGCACCGGCTCTACATATAACATTTCAAAGTTATGAAATGCTAAAATTCTTTCCAGAGAATGAATGTATTTTACATGAGTTAGTTTTCCATAATAATTTCTATTGTGAAATCATATCGTGTTTTTATTTCTGGAGTCAACTGTTAACACTATATTGATCATACAGCAAGCAGCATGTTCAATCATTACCCGTATGAAATCATGGGTGAGGATATGCTCACCTGATTCTGATACTGAATATCAAGGATTATAAACCCAAATTGCTCTGAGTCCAATAAAGAGCACAAATGAGTAAACAGGACTTGTTACAGGAAGACTGCTAAGCTCATACAGCAAATACTTTCAATAACTTCTTAAAATATTATGAAGCCAAAAGAATGCTGATATAAAACATACCCCCTGAGCCAAATTGGAAAAAAAGCAAGTATTTTTGATATTTTCAAAGATTATAGCATCTACAGGCTATTTTGTATAATCCACTATAGTTCTGGATCCTCTATTTGTAGCACATCATCAAACGAGAGTATTTAAAAAAATTCAGGAAAAGGGGCCGGTGTTGTGGTATAGTGGGTAGAGCCACTGCTTGTGGCACCGGCATCCCCTATCCTGGCTATCCTAATTCTAATCCAGCTCTCTGCCTCTGGCCTGGGAAAGCAGCAGAAAATGGCCCAGGTATTTGGGCTCCTGCACTGGCATGGGAGCCATTGAGTTTATTTGGGAAGTGAACTGGAGGATGGGAAATCTCTCTCTCTCTTTCTCTCTCTCTCTCTTTCTCTCCCTATCACTCTGCCTTTCAAATAAATAAATAAATAAATAAATCTTAAAAGAAAAAGTTCCGAGAAATACACATTATGATAAACCTATGCCTGGATTTCAAAATATTTTGCATCAAAACAAATTCATCTTTTAATTACATTTTGCATGATCTTTGAAGTACTCTTGTAACAACATATACTGATATTTCTGAAAACTTATCTTCATTCACTCAAAAATTTATCAGAAATTTTATTGATTATATCACTATCTTTCCTCTTGTACTCACAAAAACAGTGAATGGCAGTTTAGGTTAATAAAAAAAAAAACTCAAAGCAGATTTTATAAGAAGTTGTCAACAAATCAGACCTTTGCTCAGGGTATGCCCTAATATTCTATGATTCAAGTTGATCCTGTGAGTGCAAGCAAGTCAATGAGGAGAGAGCTCCAAATTTCCCTCAGTTAGGGTTAGGGTTAGGGTTCTAATCCATGATTTACGAGACTAAGAGAGAGTTTTCCAGATGTAATTGTAACTGCTGATATTCTTTGCTCATGTCTACTACAGTAACTAGACTTTTTTAGATTGTTCTATGGTGCCAAACAATTGTGAACAAAAATAATAGGGCTACATCACTATGGATCTAAAGCACCAATTCCCAGTCACAGTACTATCAAGCTGATCATCTGTGAAGACACTCTTAGTAGAACCATTTGCAAATTACATTTTCCCTTTTATCTCATTGAACTGTGGAAGTTGAGTTGCTAGGTATCAGGCTGATCTGAGGGCAGTTTCTTGGACAAAGACATGTGATGTTGGGTACATGGAGCTGCTCTAATACAATGATGCCATTGTTTTTTGGGGGAGATGATTTATGAATTTAGGGGAGTACTGTCCCAGCATAGCTCTGAAGCTGTTCAGAACAGAAACACTCTTACAAATCCTATGTATTCTTTTATGCATTTTATTTTATACCTTCAATGTTTTAGTTTAAAGTTTGTTTTAACAACAAAACAAACTATAGCTGACCACAAAAATTTTTTAGTATTTTATGTAGTTTCAAAATCTTTACAAAAGTTGTTCATTGTCCTTCTTCCTAATGACTAGGGAGGCTTTATTTACTCCTTGTTGATTTGTAAGGACCAAGTTCTAAAGAGGAAGTAAGGAAGGATAAAGTATGGGCAGGAAAACAAACCCTTGAATTTCTCTAGCTTTCTTCTTTGCCTTTGTGCAGACTGCTGCCAAGCTTCCAGAGCAGCTAGGTCACACCTTCTCCCTAGATTTGATCTTTTTTTTCAAGCCATCATCATGCTAATTCAGAACTGCTTCCTTTCTTAGCACAACCTTGGTTAGCACTGCACTCAGAATACTGCTATCCATATTGGAAGCATGCAGTTAATGTCAGCACGGCAGATGTGGTTGGTGCCCTGGGGATCCCATTTACAGGCTGCTGTGGGTGCTGCGGCGAATCCATAATTTAGCTGTCCCTGGATAACTACCCTTGTGAGTTTAGAGCTTCCTTGTTAGGAGGTGCATGAGGGGCATGCTCTCCCTCACTGTCACCCCTGCTGGCCTAGAGCCAATCACTGCCAGGAGAGAGGACTCTGAAGCTCAATTTGAACTCCAGTTCTCCCCCAGTAGATCAAGATTAACCCTTCCCTACCACTTCTCTCATTCTCCTGCAGGTTTCTCCAAGTCCTGCAAAGGGATGTGAAAGGTGGGAGATTCACTCCAGTTGCACTCTAGTCAGCCTGCCACAATTTCATCAATGCTGGAAGAAGAAAGGAGACTCCTGCAACAGAGTCAAAGCGCAATTTCCTACACTTAGCAACAGCAGCCGCAAGAGTATCATAATTCTGACATAAGCTCCCCAAATCTTTCTTCTGAAAGCGGGCCAAATGACAGCTGCACATGTTGATGGGTACAGGAGAATCACCCTCATCTGACTCCCCCGTGATGGGGAGTGGCAAACCTGCCCTTTGTTTTGGAGAAGAATACACTCTATTCTAAAACTGCTTGCCATATAAGCACCATTGAAAAGATGGCCCAGAACAGACATGGAGGAACACAAGACTCATTGAGAGTAGTCATTCAATGATAGTCTCCTATTTCTACATCCTCATGGCTCCTGGAAAAATTTCCATGATTATACCAAAGTTCTAACAATTCACTGGGTTTCTGCCCTCAGTGGTTCTGAATTTCTCCTTTTATACTCAGTATTGTTGAGTATCTTTTCAACTTGTCTTCAGAGGATTGGAAGCTTCTGTTGCCTACCTTTGTGTTCATTGTAGGTGGACAGGAGAGTGACCACAAACAATGTTAGAAAGTCCCTTCACCCAGAGGAGAATTAGAAACAATGAATGTACCATTCTGGCAGCTTTGTCTTTCAACCCAGTTGCAAGAATTTGTCCTGCAATTATCTTGTTGATCATCCTCATAATCAGGCAATAAAATTGAAGACCAACTTGTTAACTGCATAACCACTTGGTTATGTCATATATATATAACAACTTGATCAAGACATTCACTATATATTTTCTTGGATTTTCTTCAAACTGTGCCTATTGGCCCAAGAAATTGTCATTCTTTTTCTTTCAGTAACATCCTTATCAGCACCCCTTTCTTATTATAAAACCTGTCAAAAGCTATAAAGGATCTGAGGTTTTCTTCTTCTTGCAAGTTAACATACTAACCTACTACAGACTCCTGGATACTGTAAGAAGATGGGGTACTCCTGTGTCAGAGATGAAAAAATAGTTTATACACAGACAACTTCTGTGGGAAGAGTATTATCATTCTAGTGTTAGTCCTCCAAGACCCATTTCCTACAGGATGAGCTTGAACACACAGCGTATTGGATAGGAAAGAAACCTTGAGTTTAGGGAATCTCAGTTTTGTATACTGGACAGTGACTAAACTTGCCTGAACTTTGTCCTGGAAGGGAAATGTTGTTTATTGTAGTGGACTACAAACAAGTCTACCTTTTGCTGCAAATGGAGACAGTGTCTCCAGTTTCCATGGTTCTACTGTATAAATAACATTAAAGAGAGAGTTCTGGCTAGTGCCTCTGTCATAAAATATACAGAAATATGAGAGGTCAATGAAGAAGTAGCTCCCAATAAGCATTTCCTTAGTAAATCAATTTTATATGAACTTTTTGTCTCTAGCTCTACTTATGGAACTCAAGAGAGTAAAAATAAAAATGAAAAGCTAGAGATCAAATTTGAAAATCACAGCAACAATGACTGCTACTATATAAGTTTGTAGATTATTATTATTTAAAGTTGAATAACAGTGAGGAGACATCTCTGGTGGCCACATGTGTTTGGCTCTTTTCCCTGGTGCTGTATTTGATAAACTGTAACTATTGAGAGAAAATGAGCATTAGCCAAGAGAGCAATGTCAATAGAAACATTTCCAAGTGGGAACATGCAGATTAAATGTTTAATTCAGCTAGCTTTGCAAGCTACATAATTAGTGCAAATTACCTAAAGCCCTCCCTAGATATTTCTTTCCAGTCTAATTCACTGAGCTTTTTTCTTCTTTCTTCTCTACTTTCATTCCTCTCTTCTTTTTTCCTTTCATTCCTCTTTCTGATCACTAACACTTACACAAACTCTATTTGTTGGCTGAAACAATGTTGACAAACTTGGAAAATGGAGGATTTTGTGTTCCATGAGGTATAAAAGGAAATAAATTGCACTTGAGTCTTCCCAGATATATATGAAGGTCATAGAGATAAGTTGTCCATGAATTTAATGCAACTGTAATATAGATGTATATTTAAAAGTAAATTCTATGGTCCATCTGGATTTTTATGCATACTTTCCACTGTTGCATGCAAGCAATTACTGTCTGTCTCAGAAGTTTAAGTGGATACCATCTGTCACAAGGCTCTGTTAATCGGGACTGTGGCTATCACTGCCCCCTTGGCATCCAGAAAATAGAGTGTGCATCTTGATTGGCATAGAAGAACATATTTAGTCATTAAAATTTCTTTTGCAAAATTCCAAGTACATACTTTAAATCGGTAACTAATCAAATGGTTTAAAAATAGCCAATTTTCCAGGCTTTGATACAGAAAGAGTAGGAAAGAAGTCTAGAAACATCTGAGGACATTTTACAAGTCAGCAACCTTCCATCTGCTCACAGGTCTTATGAAAGAGATATTATCTGTAGTATATGAAAAAGGGAAGTGAGTCTCAGAAAGATTCATTCGCTTTCCGAAGGCCCCAAAGACCAGGAAGAGGCAGAACATGGATGTGGACTCAGAAGTGACCCACTCTCACTTTTGTTTCAATGAACCACATAGATTTAAGCTAGGAATGATTACTCCTCCTGGATAAACTGGACCTGACTTCTGTCTGTATCTAAGAACTTGCAACCCAACATGTTTAAGAAATGACCACCTGAATTCCCATTCTAGAGGAATGGGACAGATTGGCACTCCTAAAAGTTCTGGAGATGATCCCAACATGCTTTCAGGTTTGAGATTATTTAAATTTTTTCTTTAAATTTTATTTGAGAGATACACACACACACACACAGAGAGAGAGAGAGAGAGAGAGAGAAGAGAGAGAAAGAAACAGAGAGAGCTGGTTTACTCCTAAAATGCCTGCAAGGGCCCGAGGCCAGAGCCAAGAGGTGAGAACTCCATTGCAAGCATCTTTTTTAAATTTTTTTTTATTTTTAAATACTTTATTTATTTATTTGAGAGGTAGAGTTACAGACAGTGAGAGGAAGAGACAGAGAGAAAGGTCTTTCTTCTGTTGGTTCACTCCCCAAATGGCTGTAACGGCCGGACCCATGCCAACCTGAAGGCAGGAGCCAGGAGCTTCTTCCAGGTCTCCCACACTGGGTGCAGGGGCCCAAGCACTTGGGCCATCCTCCACTGCCTTCCCAGGCCATAGCAGAGAGCTGGATTGAAAGAGGAGCAGCTGGGACTAGAACCAGCGCCCATATGGAATGCTGGCGCCGCAGGTGGAGGATTAACCTACTGCACCACAGCGCTAGCTCCAACGAGCATCTTAACAGCGAAGCTAAACATCTACTGCCAAGGTTAGAGAATTTTCAATCCAGCTCAACTCATTTCTTTTCAGGCCTGTTGGTTGTTCCACATTTCTTCAACCTCAAAATATATGATCCAGCCATCAGACAAGTCCCCTCCCCACCTCCCTCCTTTGCTCAGTCTCACCCATGGTCATGTTATTCTGTCAGACTTCTCAAGGTCTCAAAATATTAGCACCTTTTTTTCCTACCCTCCAGGGCTTTCAAGCAGGAGCCTGTAATCACTTGCACAGTGGTTGCTGTGGAAAGTTAATTCTCTTCTTAGCAGCTCCCATTTGTTCTCTGAATGATCCCTGCTTCTGTTGCTCTCCCTGTATCTCCTTTGCATGAAGGAGGACTGATCCTCTCTCTTTCAAGATGAGAATAGAAAGGGAGATATGGCAGTGATTAAACACGTGTTATGTTCCCATGACTGATGTTAATTCACTTTGAAAGGTTCTTTTTCTCTTCTTGACTTTTTAATGGCTCTAGCAAACTTTCTTTAAAATAAGGCTTTGACATTAACATAATCC
Source organism: Lepus europaeus (assembly GCF_033115175.1). Taxonomy (NCBI): domain Eukaryota; kingdom Metazoa; phylum Chordata; class Mammalia; order Lagomorpha; family Leporidae; genus Lepus; species Lepus europaeus. The sequence continues at coordinate 68,105,751 of NC_084832.1, forward strand.
TGAGTTAAGTAGATTCAAAGAATACTTTATGTGCCTGTACATAAAGTCATTCCAATATAAAGTAATTTCTCCAAGGATAATTTCTTAAACAACTCGAATATATACATTTTTTAAGATTTTATAATTTCAAAGACAATATGTGATGTGCTAATTAGTTACATACATGTCAATTATACTTGAAGTAACATTGAATTGATATGTATTATAAGAACCCAGAGAACTGCATAAAGTGTCATAGTATTGTTTAATTTAGAAATAGTGCTTTTTCATTCTCATAGTTCCTAAGCAATCTTATTTAAACCTGGTACATATACTTTCATGTCAATTTTTGCCATAACAATGATGAAAATCATCAAATTTTTCTAAAGAATGTCATCTTTCTGTTCAGGTAATTTTTGGTGCTACTAAAGCCACATGTGATGGAGTCTAGTGAAAATTATGTACTCATGTATATACTCAGCTTTACTCATTTACAACAAGTATTGCTGGGAATGGACATGGGCCTGCTAACAGATCTAGGCTGTCTTCCTAGCAGAAGATAAAGGATATAAATTTTGATGGAGTTATTTTCTACTGGAAGAAGGCTCATAAAAATATCCTGTCAGGTACATCCTAGGAAGGACTATGAACCAAACAAAACAGAAGAAAGAGACTGATGGTGGGAAGTGAGATGCTTCCTTAAGGTGCAAGGAACGGTCTCTCCATGGGTCATACTCACCATGCTTTCTGCTTTCTGTATTCTGATGCTTTGATCTGTGGGGCCTTGCTGACCCTGGAGGGATGGCCCTCCCTAGAGTTAGCCAAGTCCTAGAGGTGGTAAACACCTCTCACAGGTGTGCTTTGCAAATACAAACCAACCAATCCAGAGCCCACCATTGACCTCCTCCTCTCATATATTGGCTTTCACACTCCTCCATATGACTTCATTATACCACAGCTAGGAATACCAGATACCTAGCAAATGTCCTACTGAGATTATTCAGGATGGCAAATGTTAAATCTGCCTACTTCCCAAGCAAGAATAATAAAAGTGCTTACCCAAGTTTCCCCCTTCCCTACTGCCTACTTACTGATCCTGGAGTTTTCCCATATGGCCCACCATTGCATGACATGTCCCTGTAAGAACATCAGGGGGGCCAATGTGTGGTACAGTGGGTTCAGCTACCACCTGCGACACCAGCATCCCATATGAGCATGGGTTCGAGTCCTGGATGCTCTATTTTTGATCCAGCTCCCTGCTAATGCGCCTGGGAAGTCAGCAGAAGATGTCCCAAGTACTTAGACCTCTGCCATTCACACAAAAGACATGGATGGAGTCCCAGTCTCCTGGCTTTTCCAGCCTTGGCCTTTTGTGGCTATATGGAGAGTGAACCAGCAGATTGAAGATCTCGCTCTCTCTCATACACACACACACACACACACACTCACCCTTTCTCTCTGTAACCCTGCCTTCAAATAAATAATAAATCAATTTTTTAAAAAATAAAATTAGATCGGCTGTGTGGCCAGGGTAGAGTGAACAAAGAGAACACTAACAATAAACCAAGAAGAAAATGATCATGGAGAACTTAATGGGGGCAAGCACTTAAGGATCACTCTAGACTGTGAGTAACGAGACTGTCAGAGGAAAAAAGCGAAAGGAAAATCTAGAAATAGAATGACTCTCCCAGATGATGAATAACCAGTGTCGAAGTCAAGGACTGAGGCCAGATACAGAGCAGATAATTCCAACCTCATAGGTAGTAGCTCTCTGCTCCAAAGTACAGCACAAGGGGACTTCTGTTTCCTTATCATGTTCCCTGACTACAATATAGTATTGTGCTGATTTTTAAAAACAGCACTGTCTCCTCAAACCAGATCACTTGCAAATTAGACATTTTGACTCTGTGAAGCTTCTTTTCTTCTTAGTTTTCTTAAAGTTAGGGAAAAAGTTGGGTTAAGGCTCTACCAATGGAGTAGATAGTACCAGTAATCTTTGGCCAGGACTTGTACATATGTGTTTAAATGTAATATTTGTTATGCGTGGTAGGCATAATACTATTTAGAAGGCATGAGGTCAGCAAAAATTAATCTGAAGCTCATTCTGCATATCTTATCATGATGTGAGGCTTGAGGGAGCCTCGAGAGTACAAAATTGTCTGTCTCAAAGAGTAACCATCAAGATAAACAATTGAAATTACAATATAGACCAAGCTGCCAAATTTTGTAATATAGATTGCACCTTCTCTATATTTCAGAGTGCTGGCCTCGTGTACCAAAAGCTTGATTTTAGTTTTAATTGTGGCCTTAAAGAAAGTATGAGATTTAGAGAAATCATGAAAGCAAATGAGAACATTGGATTTAACAGTAGAATCCAGCCTGGTGAGAAAGAGGAAAAGATGGCAAAATTATTTAACGTATGAGAATTTGGTGATAACTGTAGAATACTGAATGTTATTGGTCATTTTTGAATGATGAGGAGGCATGAAATGAGTGATATTTAAAGGAGATTTTTCTGCCATATTTAAAATGAATGGTTCAAGAATGAAAGAGTCAGTGTCAAGGACACCGTATGTGAGGTGTATTAGTTTCCTGAGCTGCTGTGACAAAGTACAACAAACTGGGTACTTTCAGCTGAAGCCCAGACAGATTCATCGTTTCACAGTTCTGGAGTCCAGAAGCCAAAACTGAGGTGGTGACGTGGCTGCCTACGTCCGTTCTGGAGCCACCGACAGAGAGTCTATTCCATCCTCTCTCCTAGTTCTGGTGGTTCCTGGCAATCCTTGGCGTTCCTTGGCTGGCAGGCGTGTCACTCAGTCTCAGTCCTTGTGGTCACAGGTGTGCTCTGCTTGGCTTTATCTGTGTTCAAAATTCCCCCTTCTTATAGGGACACAAGTCATTAGTTTAGGACCTACTCTAGGAGGCCTCACTTTAACTCAATTACAACTGAAAACATCCTATTTACAAAAGGGGTCCCATTTACAAGTGCCAAGGGTTGCAGCTTAAATTTATCTTTGTAGGAAAAACAATAAAATCCACAATGTGAGGATTTTGTGGGGATTCAGATGCTATGGATTGAACAGTGACACTCTAAGTCCCATATGTTGAAGCCTTAACCCCCAATGTGAGGATGTTTAGAGATGAGGCCTTTGGGGGTGGTTCATCTTAGATGAACTCATGAGAACGAGGCCCTCATAACCAGAAAGCTGCAGATCAAGAAAAGCATTCTCCATTTGGGAACTGAATCAGTCAGCACCTCGAACTTAGACTTCTCAGTCTACACAACTGTGAGAAACAAATTTCTGTTGTTTAAGCCAATCACTCCATGATATTTTGTTACAACAGCCTGGGAAGGCTAATATAGCAATCAGGAAGGGGCTTATTTATTCAGGAGTTACCAGTGCCTGCCTCGTCCTAAGCTTGGGGTCAGAACTTGGATGTCATGGATCAAGGTATTGCAGTTGATTCATTAATAGATTTAGGCATTCGTGTGTGTGTGTGTGTGTGTGTGAATTTATCCCCTGCTTTATTCCCAAAAGAACTTAGACAAATAATGATTCTTATGGAGAAGAATGTAAAAACATGCAGGAATGTTCTAATTTGGCAAAATAAGAGCTATAAAGCAGTACTATTCAACTCCAGGGCGACAAATTTGAAAAATGCAGAAGAGATAGAAGATTTCTTGAGAAAATATAAAATACTCAAATTAAGATATAAAAATTTGACTAGATCTATTATCATAAGAGATGGAAAGGATGATTAAAGAACTTCCAGTAAAAAGGTGCTGGGACCAGAGGGGCCCACAGCTGAATTTTATCTAAACTTTTTTTTGTAAAGATTTATTTATTTGTAAGGCAGAGTAACAGAGAGAGAAAAAGAGAAACAGAGAGAACAATTTTCCATCATCTGGTTCACTCCCCAAATGGCAGCAATGGCCAAAGTTGGGCCAGGCCTGGGCCAGGCCAAAGCCAGGAGCCAGGAGATTTATCCAGGTCTTCCAAGTGGGTGCAGGGGCCCAAGCTCTTGGGCGGACCTCTGTTGCTTTCCCAGGAGCATTAGCAGGGAGCTGAATACAAAGTGGAGCAGCCAGATCTTGAGCTGGTGCCCCTAGAGGGCGCCAGATCTGAAGGCTGTGACTTAACCCTCTGTACCACAGCATTGGCCCTCATCTAACCTTTTTAAAAAAAGATGATTCTATTATTTTGAAAACTGTCTTCAACCCCAGAAAATGATGTAGTTTCTTCCATAAATTCAGGTTATATTTAATATCAAATTTATTTTTATTTTTAAGATATTTACTTATTTATTTGAAAGGCAGAGTTATCTGCTGCTTCACTCCCCAAATGGCCACAATGGCCAGTACTGGGCCAGGCCAAAGCCAGGAGCCAGGAACTCCATTCTGGTTTGGCAGGAGTCCAAGTACTTGGGGACATCTTCTGCTACTTTTCCAGGCACATTAGCAGGGAGTTGGATGAAAAGTGAAGCAGCCAGGAGTCAAAACAGTGTCCATATGGGATACTGGTGTCACAGCCTGAGGCTTAACCCACTGTGTCATTATACTGGTCCCCAAATTTCATAATGATAGCACCTAAAGGAAAGATATACACAATCATCTCTATTAAATTTAGTTGAAAAAATACAAATAAAATACCAGCATATACAATCCAATAGTACATCAAAATAAGCAGTGTGTATTCCAAGGATGAAATCCTTATTTTAATATCAGAAAATGAGATGTGTCAACTATTTTAATCAATTAAAATTAAAGAGAAAGCATACAATCAGCTTAATGGAAGCTGAAAATTTACTGAAATGGAGCAAATAGTCTTAATGTAGGAATTCTAAGTTATACTGGAATAGATAAACACTATTTGTGGAAGGGAATCAGCAAATATTACTCTGAATGGTAAAACATGAACATCAAAAGGCAGTGGTTCTCATCACAATAGAGCAACAACTCTGTAAAGACAGGTGGCAACAGACTTCTAAGCTGACCTCCAGTGACGTCTGTATCCTGGAATTCACACCCCATGCAAGCCCTTCCTCTTGCCAGCTTAAAGTGTTAAGGACACAGTCAAAGGAATGAGCACACCCAGTGTCCGATCTTATTTCTAAATATCATCATCCACCACAAGGAATCACAACTTGCTAGAGAAATGACTGATTCTGAGCTGGGGCAGAGAGAGTATAAAAGAAGTGTTCAGAGACTTATAGCTAATCCTATCTAAGGGACACAGAAATAAGTCTGAAGGATCTCCCACTGGCCAAATCTGGCACAATTTGAGCTTCAAAATACAAAAAGATTGAAATGAATTATAATTGGTGCAATAACATTAATATTCATGAGTCTAAACAAATAAAATAAATGTTGGGAAGGAAAAAACTCCCCTGTGATCATATGCAAGCTACTAAAATAGAAAATGGAGTTTGAATATTTTCAATGGGCAAAAAATTAGTGGGTGAAAATTTCGCCATTAACATGATAACTATATGTCATAAAGTACTTCCCCACAAATTGTTGATTTAAAAAGAGGAAAATAATAGTGATGTTATAAAAGAAATATGTTGAGCGCTGGCATTGTGGCATAGCAGGAAGGCCACCACTTGTAATACCAGAATCCCATATGAGCTCTGATTCCTCCTGTTTGGACTGCTTCACTTCCAATCCAGCTCCCTGTTAATGTGCTTGCGTAAAGCAGTGGCAGATGGTCCAAGTACTTGGGTCCCTTCCACTGATGTCAGAGACCTGCAAGAAGCTCCTGGCTCCCGGCTTTGGCCTGGCCCAGCCCCTGCCATCGTGGCCTATTAGGGAACGAACCAGCAGATGAATCTCTCTCTCTCTCTCTCTCTCTGTAATTCTGACTTTCAAATAAATAAATAAATAAATAAATCTTTTTTAAAAAAGAACTATGTTGAGTACCACCTCATCCAAGTTACTAACATAAATATTGAGAGAAACGAATGTTCAGTATCAGGACACAACATAATTTTAGAGATTAAAAAAATACAGAACTTGAAAAACAATGCATAATCTGAATCTAATCATAAAGAAATATCTGAAAAATCCAAATTGAGAGACATTCTGCAAAGCACCTGGCTTGTAGTCTTCAAAAATATCAGAGTCTAAAAAGATAAAGAAAAGCTGATTAGTGGATATTAAGGGGATATGATCTTGAATCTGATGATAACCCAGGAGAATAAAAACTAAGAAGGACATTATTGTTTAGATAAAATTTGAATATGGATTTGAACTAGATAATTGAATTTTATCAGTGTAAAATTACTTAATGTAGATAAAGCTGTATTTCTGGGTTAAAGAATGTGATGGTTCTACTCACTCTAAATTGGTGCAGATAAGGATAAATATGTGTCAGCCTACATACAGATATGCAGAATTATAAAACAGAGCAACACTAATACAGCTAGTAAATATACATGTGTTTTTATATGTATACATGTGGTATATATATACATGCATATTAATTGTGCACTAATCATATATCTCATTTAATACACATATCAATTTCATTTAATACATGCACAAACATGAATAAATTCATAGAATGGGAATTTATTGTGCTATTCTTGCAACTCTCTGTAAGTCTGAAATATTAACAATAGATTAGGGAATAATATGAATAAATAAATATTAAGTAGTCTCTTTAAAGAGAATTCGTGGGTGTAAGTAGGCACATGATGAGGTTTTGATGTGTCCAAATGGGTGGTTTTGCACTTTGGGCTACAGTACAGGAGTGGAGACTTCAAACCTCATATGTATATAGTGGTTTATATCAGTCAGACATTTAATGTCTTCTGCCTATAAGAGGTTTAAGCTTTAGACCTCACAGTATTTTGATATTTGATGTTTGTGCTTTTGGTGACTTTGTCCATAAACAAGTGGCAGCTTCTGGTGAGGCACTCAGCAGCAACATGTAGACATGAGCCCCCAGGAAGGCTGCTGAAACATAGATGTTGCAGATGCTGTATTCATAATGCCAAATTTAAAATCTGGTTGGGAGGTTTTTTCCAGCTTATTTTGCTTTACAGGTTTTAGACTCTGCAAAACTGGTATTGACTGGCTTCCCAGTCAAGTTGAAGCTGGGTGAATTTCTGCTGTGGTTTTATCCCTGGAAGCAATTCTTCCTGCATTAGGGGCTCTGGTCCAATTTAGTCCCTAAATGTGTTGAGAGGACCTGATAAAATTGCATGTCCTATTATCTCTTCGGATTCTATTCTCAAAAGGAGACACCTGAACACCTTGATATAATTTCTGCAGCCTTGAAGAAAATGCATACATTCAAGTTGGAGCAAGCCGATGTTGTCCCTGCTGGTGGAATCCCCACTTGGCTCAGGTGCTGCAAATGCTGCAGGTTAACTGTGTATAGAATAAAGCTCATTCTTTTCCTTTTAGTTTAACAATCCTTTGGGCCTTAAACTTCTAAGTTCCCAGGGCAAGATAATTTAATTTTGGACTGTAAAGTTTTTGGGTTTCAACCTGCAATGTAACTTAACATTAAAGTCTCCTTGGAAATTCCTTAAACCTGGGGCATCCCAATAGTCACATCTCTGCCAATCCATATCTGACAGCCCTGACTCCCAAGTGTGACTCTATTTGGAGATAAGTTATTTACAGCGATAATTATGTTAATGCGATCATTATGGTGGGTCATGATTCAAATAACTGTTTCCTTTTCAGTAGAGACTGGGCGAGAGGCAGGCACAGAAGAAAGGCTGTGGGAAGACAGAGGACAGCACTGTTTGCAAGCCACAAAGAGAGACCCTGGAAGAATCCATCAGTTAACACCTTGATCCCAGACTTCCAGTCTCCAGAACTGTAAGAAAATACATTCTCTTACTAAAGCCACCACGTCTGTGTTACTTGATTATGGCAATACTTTCATATATATTACCTGATATGGGTGGCTCAGTGGCTTTCTATGAATTATGAAAAGTTACAAAGTAATCAGTAGTATTCAACCAGGACTAGCTCTTCTGGCCCCAAGTTCAGAGATCTTTTTGCTCAATTGTGTAATTGGTTTAAAAAATTTTGTTGGGGGCAACATTGTGGTGTACCAGGTAAAGCCAGGCCTGCAATGCTGGTAATCCCAAATGGGTGCCGGTTTGTGTCCTGGCTGCCCCACTGCTGGTCCAGCTCCCTGTTGATAGCCTGGGAAAAGCAGTGGAAGATGGCCCAAGTGCTTAGGCCCCTGCCGCCCACTTAGGAGACTTTGATGAAGTTCCTGGCTCCTGGATTTAGCCTGGCACAGCCCCAGCCACTGTGGCCATCTGAGAGTAAGGCAGCAGATGGAAAGTCTCTCTCCTCTCTCTCTCTCTGTCTCTCCCTCTCTGTAACTCTCGCAAGTAAATAAATAAATAAATAAATATTTTTAAAAAAATTGCTAGCTCTACAGTTGATGAGGAGTCAAAAAATAGCTCTAAAATGATGATAGGTTCAATATCATTTGCACTTAAACTATGTGAAATAAAATCTTAAAAAGATGTCGTAGTTGTAATATACCCAAAGCAGTATGGGACCCTACTGTGGGAACACCCAACCTCTCTTGGCTTATGAGGCAATTGAGCATCTTTATTTTCTCAGTGACTTCTTAGAGTAAAACCTGCTATGTGTCATGCTTAAATGAGAAAAGACTCTGCCCTCTCCTAAATTGTTCCTATTCTTTCAAAAATCAAAGAGGAAACTGTTTCTAGAAGATCCTTCCACCATTTCTAGTTTGTTGCATCTTGAGGGTTCAGCATGATTTCCCTTTGCATCTTCCATTTTTTTCAAATAAATTTTCTTGTTTAAATATTTGAGGTCTACCACATGATATTTTGAGATTCATGCAGATACTTACTCTAGTAACATGGTTACTAGAGTTACTAGAGTTACTAGAGTAAGGCAGGTGAACCCCATAAGGGATCTTCAAAAAGTTCAAAGAAAATATGTTTTATGGAAAAGCTATACATGGATTTCAAAATATTTTCATCAAAATAACCATTGTTTAATTCCACTTACCACAACTTAAAATTTTTTAATTTCACATTTTATTTATTGATTTTAAGATGACATATTAAATTTACGTTCCAGTCAAAGGCTGAATGCTCCACTAAATAAAGAGCTCAACAAACAAAAAGTAAGACAATCCATAATGGATCAGGAAAATATGGAAGTATTATAAGCAATAATCCAACAAAAAGATGTTTAACCTCACTCATAAACAGTACATTTTAAAAGAGTCCATAATCTAGGACTATAGTAATACATATTTCCTGACAGTTCATTTGACAAAGATTTAAAACAAAGTTTGATAAAACACCGTATTTGCAACAAAACTAATACACAATGCATTTCTTTCTTTTATTTTGTTTCTTTTTTTTCATTTATTAAACTTTTATTTAATGAATATAAATTTCCAAAGTACAGCTTATGGGTTACAATGGCTTCCCCCCTCCCATAACTTCCCTCCCACCCGCAACCCTCACCTTTCCCGCTCCCTCTCCCCTTCCATTCACATCAAGATTCATTTTCAATTCTCTTTATATACAGGAGATCAGTTTAGTATATATTAGGTAAAGATTTCAACAGTTTGCCCCCACATAGCAACACAAAGTGAAAAAAAATACTGTTGGAGTACTAGTTATAGCATTAAATAACAGTGTACAGCACATTAAAGACAGAGATCCTACATAATATTTTTTTAAAAAATTAATTAATTTTCTATGCCATTTCCAATTTAACACCAGGTTTTTTTTTTCATTTCCAATTATCTTTATATACAGAAGATTGATTCAGTATATAATTAGTAAAGATCACATCAGTTTGTAATTTTTTTTAAATTGAGCTATCGTATATAAAGGAAGACATGCAGTATCTGTCTTTCTGTTGCTTATTTTACTCAACATTATATCCTCCAGTTCCAACCATTTTGGTGCAAATTATAGTATTTCATTCAGTTTTATAGTTGAACAGTATTCCATTGTGTGTGTATATGTGTGTGTGTCTAGAAATGCCACATCTTTATTCATCTGATGATGGACACCTTGGCTGATTCCACATTTTGTCTATTGTGAATAGTGCTGCTATACATAAGGTGGTGCATTTATCTCTTTGATACAGTGTGTTCCTGTTTTTGGATTATATACCTAGTAGTGGAATTGCTGGCTCATATAGTGAGTCTTTTTCCAGTTTTTAAAGAAATCTCAATAAATTTCCAGGGGTTGTACTAATTTACATCCCCACCAACAGTGTATAATAGTTCCCCTTTCTCTACATCCTTGCCAGCATTTGTTGTTCTCTATCTTTTAGATGACAGTAATTCTAATACGGGAAAGATGATATCTCATTATGGTTTTGATTTTATTTCCCTGATGGTTAGGGACACTGGGCATTTTTTTCTCATATTTCTTCTTTTGAGTACTGCCTATAATCTCATCAATAAATGGTGCTATCAAAATTGGATGGCTGTATGTAGAAGAGTAAAACTCTATCCCTACCTCTCACCACATACAAAAATCAACTCAGGATGGATCACTTTACATTTTGGACGTGAGACAATGAAAACACTAGAAGAAAATGTAAAGGAAAAACTTGAAAAACTTGGTGTAGGGAATGACTTCTTGGATAAGACACGCAAAGCACAGGCAACAAAAGCAAAACTAGACAAATGGGATTATAACAAACTCAGAAGCTTTTGGACAGCAAATGAAACCACCAGTAGTGTAAAGAGACAGCCAAAGAATGGGGAAAATATTTGCAGGCTATTTGTCTGACAAAAGATTGATATCCAGAATATATCAGCTACTCAAGAAACTCAACAACAAGAAAGACTGATCCAGTTAATAAGTGGGCAAAGGTCCCACAAATTTTGAAAATTACTCTTATATATATCTTTTGCAGTCACTTTTCATTTAAAAGCAGCTAAAATCTACTTCCTTAACAAAATATTAATACAATACAATTTTATTAACTATAGTCTTCATGCTGTATGTTTGATCTCTAGGTTTGCTCTTTCTAATATCTGCTACTTTGTATTCTTTGACAAAAATCTCTCTTTCCTCCTTCCCCTTTTTCCTCTGCCCCTGTTAATCACTGTTTTATTCCCTATAACAGAGAAGCTATAATTTAAAACATTATTTATTGCTTTTTGTTTGTTTATTTTATTTGAAAGTCCAGGAAACACAGAGAGAAATATCTTCCATCTACCTATCCACTACCCAAATGTCTGTAACAACCATGGCTGCACCAGGCCAAAGCCAGAACTCTTGTACTCTATGTGGGTCTTCCACATCAGAAAGATCATTCACCGGACTGAGTGGGATTTATCTCCAGTATACAGGGATGGTTCAACATTCACAATCAATCAATGTGATACAACATATCAACAAATTGAAGAATAAAAAACATATGATTATCTCAATAGATGCAGAGAAAGCATATGATAACACCCTTTCATGATGAAATTTTTAAGCAAGTTGTGTATAGAAGGAACGTTTCTCAACACAATCAAGGCAATTTATAACAAACCCATTGCCAGCATCCTACTGAATGGGGAAAAGTTGGAACCATTCCCACTGAGATCTTGATACCCACTCTCAACAATGATATTCAATATAGTGCTGGAAGTTTTAGCCAGAGCCATCAGGCAAGAAAAAAGAAATCAAGGGATACAAATTGGGAAGGAGGAAGTCAAACTATCGCTATTTGCAGATGACATGATTCTATATATAAGAGATCCAAAAGACTCCACTAAGAGGCTATTGGGACTCTTAGAGAGTTTAGTAAAGTGGCAGGATATAAAATCAACATATAGGGGCTGGCGCTGTGGCCCAGTGTATTAATCCTCTGCCTTCAGCACTGGCATCCCATATGGGCATGGGTTCTAGTCCTGGCTGTTCCTCTTCTGATCTAGCTCTTTGCTATGGCCTTGGAAAGCAGTAGAAGGTGGCCCAAGGGCTTGGACCTTTACACCCATGTGAGAGACCAGAAGAAGCTCCTGGCTCCTGGCTTCGTATCAACTCATCTCTGGCCGTTGCAGCCATTTGGGGTGTGAACCAACAGCTGGAAGACCTTTCTTCTGTCTCTCATGCTGTCTATAACTCTATCTCTCAAATGAATAAATCAAATCTTTTTAAAAATAAAATAGACGCACAAAAATCAACAGCCTTTGTATATACAGACAATACCATGGCTGAGAAAGAGCTTCTAAGATCAGTCCCATTCACAATAGCTACTAAAAAAAAATCAAATACCTTGGAATGAATTTAACCAAGGATGTTAAAGATCTCTGCAATGAGAATTATGAAACTTTAAAGAAAGAAATAGAATAAGATTCAAAAAAAGGAAAAATTTTCCCCATGTTCATAGATTGGAAGAATCAATATCATTAAAATGTCCATACTACCAAAAGCAATTTATGGATTCAATGTGATACTAATGAAAATGCCAAGGACATTATTCTCAGTTATAGAAAAAATGATGCTGAAATTCATATGGAAACACAGGAGACCCCAAATACCTAAAGCAATCATACACAACAAAATTAAAACCAGTGGCATCACAATACCAGATTTCAAGACATACTACAGTGCAGTTATAATCAAAACAGTCTGATACTGGTACAAAAACAGATGGATAGACCAATGGAACAGAATGGAAAAGCCAGAAACCAATCCATGCATCTACAGCCAACTTATCTTTGACAAAAAAGCTAAAATCAATCCCTGGAGAAAGGACAATCTTTTCAACAAACGGTGCTGGGCAAACTGGATTTCCACATGCAGAGGTGTGAAGCAAGACCCCTACCTTACACTTAACACAAAAATCCACTCAAAATGGATCAAAGACCTAAATCTATGACCCAATACCATCAAATTAATCAAGAACATTGGGGAAACCCTGCTATACATTGGCATATGCAAAGAGTTCTTGGAAAAGATCCCAGAGGCACAGGTAATCAAAGCCAAAATTGACAAATTGGATTACATCAAATCGAGAAACTTCTGCACTGCAAAAGAAACACTCAGCAAAGTGAAGAGGAAATCCACCGAATTGGAAAATTTATTTGCAAACTATGTAACTGATAAAATACCAATAACTGGAATATATAAAGAGCTCAAGAAACTCAACAACAATGAAACAAACAACCCAGTTAAGAAATGAGCAAAGGACTTAAACAGGCATTTTTCAAAAGAGGAAATCCAAATGGCCAACAGACACATGAAAAAATGCTCAGGATCACTAGCCATCAGGGAGATGCAAATCAAAACCACAATGAGGTTTCACCTCACCCCTGTTAGAATGGCTCTCATACAGAAATCAACAAACAACAAATGCTGGCGAGGATGTGGGGAAAAAGGTACCCTAATCCACTGTTGGTGTGAATGTAAACTGTTAAAGCCACTATGGAAGATAATTTGGAGATTCTTCAGAAATCTTAATTTAGACCTACCATATGACCCAGCCATCCCAGTCCTGGGAATTTGCCCAAGGGAAATGAAATCAGCACATGAAAGAGTTATCTGTAACCACATGTTTATTGCAGCTCAGTTCACAATAGCTAAGACATGGAATCAACCCAAATGCCCAACAACTGAAGACTGGATAAAGATATTATGGGATATTTACACCATGGAATACTACACAGTGGTCAAAAAAAAAAAAAGAAATCTGGTTACTTACAGCAACATGGATGAATCTGGAAACATCAAACTTAGTGAAATAAGCCAGTCTCAAAAGGAAACAAACCATACATCCTCTCTGACCCGTGATAACTAATAGAGTACCTAAAATGTAATCTATAGAAGTGAAATCGACACTTTGAGAAGCAATGACTTTGAACAGCCCTTGTCTCAACTGTTAAGGGACAGATTTTTTTTTTTTTACTTAACATAGAGTTAATCATATGTGTAAAAAGTTAATTGAGCCGGCGCCACGGCTCAATAGGCTAATCCTCTGCCTGTGGCACTGGCACACCGGGTTCTAGTCCCAGTCGGGGCACCGGATTCTGTCCCAGTTGCCGCTCTTCCAGGCCAGCTCTCTGCCATGGCCCAAAAGTGCAGTGGAGGATGGCCCAAGTGATTGGGCCCTGCAGCTGCATTGGAGACCAGGAGAAGCATCTGGCTCCTGGCTTCGGATCAGCGTGGTGTGCTGCTCGCAGTGTGCCAGCCGCGGTGGCCATTGGAGGGTGAACCAATGGCAAAGAAAGACCTTTCTCTCTGTCTCTCTCTCTCTCTCTCACTGTCTACTCTGCCTGTCAAAAAAAAAGTTAATTGAAAATAGATCTTAGTGAAAAATAAGAATGGGAATAGGAGAGGGAGGAGAAAGAGGGGTGAGAAAATGGGTGGGAGGGCAGGTATGGTGGGAAGAATCACCATGTTCCTAAAGTTGTAATTGTGAAATATATGAAGTTTGTATCCCTTAAATAAAAGATTTCTATGGGAAAAAAAACAGCAGTTTCTTCCCTGCAAGCTTGGCTTTAGCAAATAGTAATGGAAATCTAGTCAGCTTCCATGGGCTGTTTCCTCTCTTGGCCTTCCTGTTTTCCCCGTCTCCATCCCATAATCCAGAAATCAGCATCTAAATTCTAGCAGGTAATTCATCCTAAGGAGCTAGTGAGAAAGGGCTCAGAAGCCTTGGTCAGATGCTATTGATGAGTTTTAGACTACGGCTTTCTTATCTAGTCATGGTTAATGTAAGGACACAGATGTTTATCCAATAAACTTGGTAGAGATCAGTTTCTCCAGGCAAGGATATTCACGGTTCTGATATCCTCATATAGAACCAGCTTTCAGATTTCCCCTGTGGACCAAGACAGCTGCCAGCAAATAGACAAAATAAAAATGAAACACACAGTCTCAGGGTCCACAAATAGGTGGTGATTTCACAATAGCGTTTTTAGGTGAAACTGTATTGTGTTGTGACACATGGAGCCCTTGTCATCAGAGCCCTGTGTTTAGAGGGTGATAAAAGGTCTGTATTCTTGATTTCTCTAGTCTTCTGTTTTAAAACCTTGAATCACCCAAGGGAGAAGAAAGAAACCTCCGTGTCTGGAATTGACATCATGATTTGAAATGACATGTTTTTCTTTTCACAAATTGCTATTAATAAATTATAGAATAATAGCATATTATTAGCTCAATGTATTTTAATCATTTTTCTCTCTGTTAATAATTAAATGGAGTTTTTTTTTAGTTAAAACATTACTCAAGGCCGGCGCCGTGGCTCAACAGGCTAATCCTCCGCCTTGTGGCGCCGGCACACCGGGTTCTAGTCCCGGTCGGGGCACTGATCCTGTCCCGGTTGCCCCTCTTCCAGGACAGCCCTCTGCTGTGGCCAGGGAGTGCAGTGGAGGATGGCCCAAGTGCTTGGGCCCTGCACCCCATGGGAGACCAGGAGAAGCACCTGGCTCCTGCCATCGGAACAGCGCGGTGCGCCGGCCGCAGCGCGCTACCGCGGCGGCCATTGGAGGGTGAACCAACGGCAAAAGGAAGACCTTTCTCTCTGTCTCTCTCTCTCACTGTCCACTCTGCCTGTCAAAAAAAAAAAAATTACTCAATATTATTTTCTATGATCTTTCTTTTTTTAACTTTTATTTAATGAATATAAATTACCAGTGTACAGCTTATGGATTACAATGGCTTCCCCCTCCCATAAATTCCCTCCCACCTGCAACCCTCCCCTCTCCCGCTCCCTCTCCCCTTCCAATCTCTTCAAGATTCATTTTCAATTCTCTTTATATACAGAAGATCAATTTAGTATATATTAAGTAAAGATTTCAATAGTTTGTACCCAAATAGAAACACAAAGTGAAACATACTGCTTAAGTACTAGTTATAGCATTAAATCAAAATGTACAGCACATTAAGGACAGAGATCCCACATGAGGAGCAAGTGCACAGTGGCTCCTGTTGTTGACCCAACAAATTGACACTCTTGTTTATGGCACCAGTAACCACCCTAGGCTCTCGTCATGAGTTGCCAAGGCTATGGAAGCCTTCCAAGTTCGCCTACTCTGATCATATTTAGACAAGGTCATAAAAGACAGGGTGAGGATAGTAACCAATGATCCTAAGAGTGGCATTAACCAGGTCTGAACAATTATACAGCATTAAGTGGGGAAGAGGACCATCAGTACACACAGGTTGGGAGTAGAGCCATTGGAGGTATAGTAGAGGTTATGATTACAAAGGAATGAGGCCCAAGTGCGCTAGACAGGGTCTAGAACAAAGGACGGAGTCATTATTAGAGGAGCTAAGAAAGGTGCTGTCTAAGCTACAATTAAGTTTTCTGATTGAGAGGCAAATAGAACCTGACAGAAGGGGCTTGATAATAATCTGTTGGGCTTTAGGCCTTGTAAGTTAAGAGGCCCAGAACTATCTGTCTCTTCACATGGGGTACATCCTAAGGGAGGTGTGAACCTCCTAGGGGAAGGCACTCTGTTGACTTTCATACTTGGCTGGGCTGGGAGGAGAGCTGGCCAGGTAAAGGCAGGTGGCATCTCTAACAAGAAATTTACAGTTCTGCCTGCAATGTTGCTGACCCTACGTGGCCGTCCCCTCAGCTGCAGTGGTAACGTTGGAAGCTGGGCTGAGTGAAGGGCTTTTCAGCTTGGAGCCAATAAGATCTGTGGCTCTGACCTGGGCATCCTTCGACTCCAGGGCAAGTCCATTTCCAGTGATCCAACTCTTGGCAGAGCTGCCAGGGCTCTTCACAAGTTGACTTCTGCTGAAGCCCAGGCTTACCACATTGAAAGCCACTGCAGTGGACTGGCCTGTTGGGTCTCCTTGAGGGCAGATCATTGTACAGATCAGCCATTAATAGGCCTGCCACCCATTGCTTCTGATGCCTAGCTTTCTTTTCCTCCTGGTTTTTGTTAAAGTAGAGCAGAGGATGCAAGTCAAGGGAGTGCCCAAGTCCCATCTCTAATCTTCGGTGGCCTGAACTACAAGTCTATAGTCACAGGCTTGTTCTGTAGTAGTTTTTCTAAGGTAGACAATGCCCATGAGGAAAATTATATTCTCACTTTAAAACTTTCTTTCCCTTTGGTCTGAAAGGGAGGTTTTTTCTACTTACTGTTTACTTTGTTGATGGTGAAGTAAATCTAGCTATGAGATTATTATTTAAGTTCTTATTTTGGCTATGCTATTACAGAAAAATGTTAGTCATCTCTTTTATAAGGTCTAAAGATTAAATTGTGCATCCTACAGATTCTTTCATAATAGAATTAGTTTCCTACCTTGAAGAGAATAGAGAAATGAAAGAACAAGTTGGGCTTAGAATACAGAAATGAGGGAGCAAGTCCTAGATCGCTTGCTGACAATAGGAATATTTTTTTTTGACAGGCAGAGTAGACAGTGAGAATGAGAGACAGAGAGAAAGGTCTTCCTTTGCTGTTGGTTCACCCTCCAATGGCCGCCGCGGCCGGCGCGCTGCGGCCGGCACACCGCGCTGATCCGATGGCAGGAGCCAGGTGCTTCTCCTGGTTTCCCATGGGGTGCAGGACCCAAGCACCTGGGCCATCCTCCACTGCACTCCCTGGCCACAGCAGAGAGCTGGCCTGTAAGAGGGGCAACTGGGACAGAATCCGGCGCCCCGACTGGGACTAGAACCCGGTGTGCCGGCGCCGCAAGGCAGAGGATTAGCCTGTTGAGCCACGGCGCCGGCTGACAATAGCAATATTACATGAATACTTAGCAAACAGTTTCAACCATTAGATAACAACTTAAGAAAACATTTACCAGAAAGTCCAATGCCTTCTAGAAATTTTAAGAATCATGTATTCGGAAACACCTCTTAAATATCTAACATGGTGTAGTTTGTTTAACCAGTAAACTTAAGCACAAACATATAAAATGTTTTTAGTTTCTTTCTACCAACAAGTTTAAAACATATGATATACAGATTCAGGTCACACAAATTAAAATGTATCTTTGATTAATTTTAGCAGCTTAAATTTATGGACAATCTTATCTATAAGCCAATTAAAATAAAATTCTTAATAAAATTTTCCCATGTGGACATACAATATGTACACACATATAACATAACATAATAGACCAATATAGCAATTTTAATAATAGCTTTTAAAATCTTTAACTCTTTTTGTAGATTGCCAATTGATTTGAATTGCTTTTTGTTTTTAGTAACCTCAGTTAACCATACTTTCTCTCAGTTGGTACTGTTAATACATTATTGGCTTCATCTGTTTACAGAGCCATCCCAAAGTACTGAATACAATAGAAGTGGCTGGAAAAAGTCCATAGGAACCTATAGGAGGACAGCTAAACACAGAACCAACAACACTTTAGTTTTATGAGCAGCAAATCATATATAACTGTGGATGACAAAAGACTTTAAGTTGTCATGTTTAAAATTATAAACTCATCAACCAACAAGAGGCGCTTGCTTACTTCACAGTATTTTTGAAAGCACCTGTAGGATTTTACAAGTATTTAACCCGTTAGACCTCTGGGGCTTTCTCATTAAGATAACTGTCATGTCTAGTAACACAAGATCATTAGACTTTTTAATTCTCAAACATTTGTATTAATAGCATTTTCCATTATAGAAACTTAAAATTTAGTACCACGTCACATCTTGACAGTACTTCTAATATAATCCAAATAGCCTGATTAGTTGGTGTCTCTATAAGATGAGAGACATAGGTCCTTCGATTTTTTCAGTTGGGCCCAAACTGGAAAAACCAAAGTCCAAGATTTACTGGAAATTTTAGAGTCCAGATTGTTTGAAACTTTGATTTTTTGAATGCCTGTCAAGAACACCAAGAAGGCTCAATATCCAAAATATCTGGTTGAAATAAGATTCCTTAAAATCATAACATAACATAGACCAAATTTGATCATTGTTACAAGGTGATTACTCAAATCTTTGAAAATAAGCACATATTTAAATAACCCATAGCTCTTCATAAAAATTCAGCTGTTTTTGAACAATTAGAATATAACAGACATCAAGAGAACATAGTAGATACTTTAACACATTGCTTTAACAGAGCATCAGAGTTTAATTCTATGTCAAAGAGAAATCGAGCTTCCTGTGATCTTTTGCTCTGAGGTTTCCTTCCTTTACCTTCTTTCATATTGGTGACCATGTTTCTGTGTTTCTGTGTGTAACACATCTTTAAGCATCTTTTGCAGGGCAGGACGAGTGGCAACAAATTCTTTCAGTTTCTGTTTGCTATGAAAAGTCTTAATTTCACCTTCATTCACAAATGAGAGCTTTGCAGGATATAATATTCTGGGCTGGCAGTTTTTCTCTCTTAGTACCTGGGCTATGTCTCGCCATTCCCTTCTAGCTTGTAGGGTTTCTGATGAGAAGTCTGCTGTGAGTCTAATTGGAGATCCTCTGAGAGTAATCTGACGTTTCTCTCTTGCACCTTTTAGGATCTTTTCTTTATGTTTCACTGTGGTGAGTTTGATTACAACATGTCGTGGTGAGGATCTCTTTTGGTCATGTTTATTAGGGGTTCTATAAGCTTCCTGTACTAAGATGCCTCTGTCCTTCTCCAAACCTGGGAAATTTTCTGCTAGTATCTCACTGAAAATGCCTTCTAATCCTTTCTCCCTCTCCATGTCTTAAGGAACTCCTAGAACCCGAATGCTAGGTTTTTTAATAGTATCCTGTAGATTCCTGACAATGTTTTTTAGATTTCTAATTTCCTCTTCTTTTCTTTGGTTTGCCTGTTTCCTTTCCTGTTCTCTGTCTTCTAAGTCTGATATTCTCTCTTCTGCTTCACCCATTCTGTTTTTAAGGCTCTCTAATGTGTTTGTCATTTGATCTATTGAATTCTTCATTTCATTATGATTTCTCATCACTATCACAGTTTCTTGTTCTACTAGTTGTTTCATTTCCTTTTGATTCCTCCTTAATATTTCATTTTCATGAGAGAGATTTTCTATCTTGTCCACTAAGGATTTCTGTAGTTCAAGAATTTGTTTTTGAGAACTTCTTAATGTTCTTATCAATTTTTTGAGATCCGCTTCTTGCATTTCTTCGATCTCATCATCTTCATAATCTTGAATTGGGGTGTCTTTTTCATTTGGGGGTGTCATAGTGTCTTCCTTGTTCTTGTTACCTCGGTTTTTGCATTTGTTGTATGGCATGTTGGAGATATTTGGTTTCTTCACTGTGGTGTATTTTCTTGTTATACTATGGCTCTAGGTTAAGTGGACTGTCTGCTTTCGATGGAACCTTAGAGGCTTGAGATGAGTGTGGACTGAGAGCTCTGTTTGGTTCCTCAGGTTTGAGGGTGTGCCAATGGTGACACTCCCAGGTTAGGTGTGGTAAATCTCTCTTTCTTCCATTCTTTTTTTTTTTATTATTCAAAAGGGAAGTAATTCCACACAGCTGAACGTAATTGGAGGTAGTTAGCAGGTGAATGATATACCCACAGGAACCAGAGATCTGAAGCTCTTTCCCAAGGACCACACAGGGAATCTCTGCTGCCCTCAGTGTGGGCTCCAATTCTCCTGCAGTCTCCCACTGGGTTGCCAAGTTAGATCCTAATCTCCTGTTATTTCACCCCCCCCCAGAGTCAGGTTTTTCTGCTAGGCTCAGGGCCAGTGCAGACCTGAGGTCGCCCTACTTATGATGTATGTCCAAAATGGCAGCTGCTCTTTGTTTTGCTTGCTTTTGAGAGGTGAGTTGAGAGAGAGAAACTCGTGTCCGTATCGGTCACTTTTTTTTCCCCTCTCTTCTAGTTAGCCTGGTGAAATTTTCCCCACAGAGTTTCAAGCCTCGTTCCCTCTAGTCTCCTCTTTCCGCTTGCCCGCTGGTGTCTCGGGCTATTGAGGTTCGGCTCACCTCGCGTTCTAGCACTGGTGTGTTGATTCTGCTGCTGGTGTCCCGAACTTGGGCTCCCATGCTCTCCACGCAGGTCCACACTGAATCTCTAGTTCTGGAAGAGTTTCCTCTGCTGTTTCTTCCGCTACTCTTCCTTGAACCTGCAGTATCTCCACTTTTATTAAACTGTCTCTTCCCGGACTATCAGTGTGCTCCCTTCCTATTCCGCCATCTTGCCGCTCTCCCTATTTTCTATGATCTTTCATTAACATAGAAGACCAGACCTTTCGGTGGCTCTAAATAATTTTATTTCAACTTCTTGTTATGGGCAAGAGGTTTCCACCACTCTCATCTCCCTACCCCACTATCTTTATCCCCTTGCAGGTCACTGGGCTTGTGGGGACCTAAGCCACTCACTTTAGTTCAGGCACTTCCACCAAAATGAGGAGGGAGGGGCCGTGGCTCACTTGGTTAATCCTCTGCCTGCAGGGCCGGCATCCCATATGTGCACTGGGTTCTAGTCCCGGTTGCTCCTCTTCCAGTCCAGTTCTCTGCTGTGGCCCTGGAGAGCAGTGGAGGATGGCCCATGTGCTTGGGCCCTGCACCTGCATGGGAGAACAGGAGGAAGCACCTGGCTCCTGGCTTTGGATCGACCTAGTTCCGGCCGTAACAGCCATTTGGGGGGTGAACCAACGAAAGGAAGACCTTTCTCTCTGTCTCTCTCTTTCACTGTCTAACTCTGTCTGTCAAATAAAAAAAAGAAAAAAAGAAAAAAAAAGTGAGGAGGGTAAGTGATGCATTCTGAAGCACTCCTCCAAATACACGGATGTTTTCAGACTGTATCAATGTCACTGAAACTATCTGCTTAAAAGAGAAAATACGGATTATAGATCTCCCGTTACTGGCTGACTGAAACAAGTCTCTTGCAAAAACAAAGAGGAAGTACCACCTAATGTTGGAGCTCAGTCTTTGTAGTAGTCTGTTGTTCTATTTTATGAAACATCCAACAGACAATAAGTGAAATAAGTGCATTTTCAGAGAGAAGTCCAGGTACATCACTGTATGGGATCTATGCTTGTCCTACTGAATGAATATAAGTGCAACAGGGAAAAGGAAGGGAAGGGATTCTGGTGCTCAGTCTCAACTTTCTCATTAAGGAAACATTTTCTTCAATGTGTATCTTTCTGCACAGAAAAAATTTAACTTGGAAATGTGCAGGGAAAGATGATGGCTTCTGCTAAGACCTTGACCCAATCATGTAAAGTGGGATTAATCTCACCTCTTTGCCCAGAAAGCTATTTGGGAACCTCAGATGAAAATAGAAGCAGAAAGCATACTTATGAATAAGTAAGAATTTTTACTGCTAAGATCAGCACAGTAGCAAGTCTGGGGCTTTTGTGTCTCAGAATCGCTGACTCTGCAGACACAGATGATGTATGAAGTGTGGGAGCATGTGACTACGCCCACCTCCTGAACTGTAGCACACCTCCCCTGCCTCTGGGCCCTTGGCATCTGGCCCAGCTCTGTCCACTGCAGACAATAATCCTCTGTGTATGGCAACAGGCACTATTAATGCCACCAGGTACATTTTAATGATCCTTTCTGCATAACATCAGATTTCCATCACAATTTCATATTCATCATTAGCCACGCAATACTAAATTGACCCTTGGTTTCACACGATAGTTAATATTTGTCCAATATACTTTTATCTAATTTCTCCAATTTTTTTAAAAGGGGTTGCAGTTAGAGTAGAAATAGAAAGAGCCTAAAGCAACAACGGTGTAGAAAACAGTAAGCTATGTCATGAAATGATCTCTCCCGAGAAAGATCGTGAACCCATGATTGCTTTCCTTATTCCTTTGCCTCTTTTTAGTTTCATGACCCATCCTAAGGACAGGTGTCCATCTTTAACAAGGCTGCTGAAGTTATAAAAATATGTTTTCAAAGCTTCGAATATTCTGTCACTCAAATATTCAAGAAGGAAAATGTAGATTTAATGAGACATTTCTACTTCTAAAAAAATCACATTTTCATAGTTTATTTATAAAGGGATATTTATATGTGTTTGTCTAACACATAATCATGACTGCTGCTTTACTGAAACAAGTTTCAACTGATATTAACAATGCTGAGAGAGACAGAAGTTTTTAACCAAGTCCTCCCAAGATGTCTTAATAAATAATGGCAATATGTAGACTTGTATTTTCCAAAAAATTCAAAATAAATAGAAAATATTTTTCAGAATCTCAATTAAACACTTCATTTGTGTTAGTATGTTTCTCAGTTTGATAGAGTTTTGATTTTCTCTCTGATGTTAGCTGAAGGTGACATCCAGCTGAGAATTATTTAAATTCCTGGAGTGGAGGTGGCTTTTTAAGATTGGAAATTTCAATCAAATACAAAGAATTGCTATCATGAAGCCAACAATGATCAAAATTGCTAACTTGAAGATAATTGATTCACCTCTATACTTTGGAATCTCCATTTAGAGTTTCAAGAGGTAATCTTCTTTTGCATATACATTCTTTGCAAAGTACTCAATTTTCAGAAATGATTTCTGCTTAACATTTACATAGCTCCTTTTATTTGCAAAAGGGAAGGTGAGCAGCAATCTATAAATTTAGCATCCTGCTATAGATATTTCTAAAGGTCAAAAGGAGTCAGGACATTTTCCCCATTAATACACACTGTGATCATCTAAACAAAATTTTATAAAAAAGGGCTTTTACTTTGTTTCATTTAATTTTTTTATCTTTAACTCATAAAAGTTATATATCCATAGGTACCATATGATGTTTTGATACATCTGTGTACATTGTTTAATTATCAGAATAAACATATCTATCTCCTCAAACATATAACATATTTTATGGTGAAATCATTCAAAATCCTTTCTTCTAGTTTTTTTGTTGTTGTTGTTGTCAAAAAATAGTAGTACATTATCATTATCTATAGTTACCAAACTGTGTAATAGAACATCAGAACTTCTATCTAACTGTAACTTAGGACCTATTAAAATGCCCTTATTTTAGAGTTAATTTATGCTGGTTCTCAACAGTTGTAAATCACTCTGCAAGTATTATAATTCTTCCATGTACCTCACACTCAAAAAGCAGTTGACAAATAGGCTGCAGTTGAGATTTATACCTTCAATGCTTCCTGCATAGTAAGCCCAGAGTTTCAAAGACCTTACCCAATAAGGTTTTCTGGCATTGCATGTTGTGTCTCAAGAGAGAGGAGAAAAGGCCTTGAACAACAGCCTCCTGTGTCAGATATTGCATTTCTAGCACGAAGTGCTAGGATCCATTCTGCTACAGCTTTGAGAAAAGCTTCGAGAATTACTTGCTGTTTCTAGTATCTGCCTCTGGTCTTTGGTGGACATGGTGATGCAAGACCCAGGTATCCCTTCAAAGCAAGACCCGTTCCCTGACCTGTTGGGTGTGTTTTCAGCTGACAGCCTTACTCTATCAGGCTTTTCAGGAACTGCTTCAGGTGGCTGCAGACAACTCCCTTGCTCAAGGTCAAATCCCTTCTCCAGGTAGCCTACATCTAAGGAGCAATCAAGGAAAGAACATTAAGGATTGGCTATTTCCACCAACCCTTAAACCTGATTCGTAATTGGTTTTCTGAGCTCTCTCTGGGATGATCTGAGACCCATTTAGACTGCTTTGGAGCTTGACTTCTTTCTCTGCCCAAACCTGCCTCTCCCTTCCACAAGATGTGGGGACCAAGTACACTCTCTAAGAGATTTCCTCCCACTGTGCTCCATCTCCATCAACTTCCTATGGAGCCCACCCTGCAACAGAGAACATCTAGATTACTTAGTAGCCTTGAAATTTTCACTTTAAACTTGCAGTTATACACATCCACAGTGTGGACCCTATGAAGTTGTGAGCTTGGAACAACTAAACTAGTGTGTGCTTGTTTTGATAGAAATGTGTAAGATTTAATTCATAAAATTAAAATTTGTGATATTTGTTATTTGTTAAAATTAAATCACTAGGTACAATCCCTTGAGGATCCTCTATGATGAGCATGGGGCCCATGGCTACACCCCATTGCCTTACCTTAGGCCATAAACCAGATTCTAAAACATCTGTCCTAAATATAAATTTCTTTTAATAAAAATAGTAATTTTAGCAGTCTCCCAAGAGGAAACAAATAGTGGTACAAGAAGTATTATGAATTCACTCTGGCTTTTCCAAGTAGAGTTGATCAGACAATGTGATCGCAGGCTTTCCCCTTCATCTCATTTTGAAAGAGTGCATGTATACTTCGCCTTCAGAGGCGCAGTCAAATCTTTCATTTAACAAGTTTTTAAAGATGTATTGTACTTTTGCTCAGCCTATGCAAATTTATTATTGACTCATTATGAAATAGTATCTTCCATTATGTCACATTAAGCAATGCCTTTCCACCTGGCTCCAATAAAAACTTAGTAAACACATTTATTAAAACTAACTGGTAGGAGTGAATTGTTCCTTTCAGCAATTTTCTCTGATGCCAGTTCTGTTTCACATCATTGCTCCTTTAGAGCAAGGAATATGGCATAAACCCCTGCATTTTCTCACAGCAGTGTTGAGAACAGGACCTTGCATGCAGAACATGGCTTGATACTACTTAAATGGTTTAAACAAAAGTGGTTCCATGGCAAGTCTTTTAGCAAACATTTCTGTTTTGAGAGATGATTTCATTATAATCTTCCTTCTTGGTGAGTTTATTATTGTGTAGACACTGGGAATTCTATGTTGACAGAGGGAATTATCTCTGTGCTTCTAAATCCTAATTTTTATAAAGATTTATTTTATTTATTTGAAAGGCTGAGTTAGAGATAGAAACAGAGACAGAGACAGATATATAGAGAGAGCTAGAGCTAGAGCTAGAGCTACAGAAAGAGAGAGACTCTTCCAACCACTGGTTCACTCCCCAAATGCCTGCAATGGCCAAAGCTGGGCCAGTCTGAAGCCAGGAGCCAGGAACTTCTTCTGGGGCTCCCATGTGGGTGCAGAGGCCCAAGCACTTGAGCCATCTTCTGCTGCTTTCTCAGGAGCATTAGCAGGAAACAGGATCAGAAGTGGAGAAGCTGGGACTCAAACCAGCACCTATACAGGATGCGGTGTTACAAGTGGTGGCTTAACCCATTATGGGACATTGCTGGCCCCATTCCTAATTTCCTTCTTTGCTAAGCAATGTGCATTCCAAGAAGTAGGCCCTTCAAATCTTCTTTTGCTCCTCTTTCTTCTCTCCTTCTCTCTCTTCTTCCTCTTAGTACTCATAGGTATCTTTGCTGGCAACAAATATTCCCACTGCCACTGCCTAAGTCATGGTTACCATCTCTTGGGAGAATTTTGAATTGGCTCTAACAAGTCTGTGTGATTCCACTTTTTTCTGATTCTGATTCACTTTCCATGTTGTTTGGAGGAAAATGAGTTTCTCGGATGCCCCAACTTTTCCAAATAGAAACTTTCGGTGATTGTCCAGGTTCCTTCTCATGACTTCTAAGGAACCTTGTATTATAATTTAACCACCTGCTCCACAAGTGCTATTGACCTTCTCTTATTTTATTTTTAAGATTTATTTATTTATTTGAAAGGAAGAGTTATAGAGAGAGGGAGAGACAGAAAGAGGTAGGGAGAGCTTCCATCTGCTGTTCATTCCCTAAATGGCCAGGAACCAGGAGTGTCTTCTCAGTCTCCCGCATGGGTGCAGGGACCCAAGTACTTGAGACATCCTGCCCTGCACTCCCAGGCATATTAACAGGGAGCTGGCTCAGAAGTGGAACACTTGGGAATTGAACAAGCACCCATATGGATGCTAGCACCATAGGCAGTAGCTTTACCTGCTTTGCCACAGTGCCGGCCCCAACCTTTCTTTATGCCACTCATGGTTCCCTGCAGAAAACTTGCCCTTTCATGTTCTATGTCTTTATACTCAATGTTTCTTCCACTGGGAATCCCTTTCTCTTTTTTCCTTGCCCTTGTAAAGTCTACTTGTTCTAGCATTTAGAGCTAGTGATAATTGATATCACTCTGTTTATGTATGTATTTTTGGGTAGAGAGCATCCTCTAAGAAAGCCCCTATGATCCCTGCTCCCAGTATTCACACTTGCTAAATGTGGGCTGCACTTAGTGATATGTCCACAATAAAAAGAGTGAGGCTTCATGAGACACCCTGAGCCACTGCCACCCAGCTAAACTGCCTCTGAATCCCTTACCCTCAGAAGCTATGAGATAATACATGTTTGTTTATTGCTCATTTTGAGGCTTAATTTATTCACAGAACTAGATAACTAATACCTTTTGCAACCAATATTTACTGAGTTCCCACTATGTGTCAAGGACAGTTCTAGATGTCAGGAAATACACTATGGTAGCCCAAACCAAACATCTGTCCTTATGGGTAAAGACTATTTTGAAATATTTAATAGGGGCTGGGCTGTGGCATAGCAGGTAAACCTGCCGCCTGCAGTGCTGGCATCCCATATGGGCACTAGTTGGAATCCCGGCTGCTCCACTTCCGATCCAGCTCTCTGCTATGGCCTGGGAAAGCAGTGGAAGATGGCCCAAGTCCTTGGGCCCCTGCATCCACGTGAGAGACCTGGAAGAAGCTCCTGGCTCCTGGTTTCAGATGGGCCCAGCTCCAGCCATTGTGGCCAATTGGGGAGGGAACCAGCTGATGGAAGACCTCTCTCTCTCTCTGCCTCTTCTCTCTGCGTAACTTTCAAACAAATAAATATATCTTTAAAAAATAAATATTTAATATCTATATTCATTAATATTACCCTGAATGCACAAAGGTTTCCATAACAGAGCAAATCATCACTATTAGTGCTAATAACTATGGGATCCCCCTGTGCTTCAATTCTTACATTTGCTGTGATAAAAGCCAGATGCATCTTTTTTTTTTTTACAGGCAGAGTGGACAGTGAGAGAGAGAGACAGAGAGAAAGGTCTTCCTTTGCTGTTGGTTCACCCTCCAGTGGCCACCGCTGCTGGCGCGCTGCAGCCGGCGCACTGCGCTGATCCGATGGCAGGAGCCAGGTGCTTCTCCTGGTCTCCCATGGGGTGCAGGGCCCAAGCACCTGGGCCATCCTCCACTGCACTCCCTGGCCACAGCAGAGAGCTGGCCTGGAAGAGGGGCAACCGGGACAGAATCGGTGCCCCGACCGGGACTAGAACCCGGTGTGCCGGCGCCGCAAGGTGGAAGACTAGCCTAGTGAGCCGCGGCGCCGGGCCACCAGATGCATCTTGTATAGAAGAGGGGTTTTAGGTGAAAAACCTTGAAAAAAAATCTGGGTATTTATACAGGTGAGGCAGCTGTTTCCCAACCCCTTCTGGAAAACTCTCTTAGGAAACACAAAGGGAAGGATTCCTGGATCCTCACTTTAGTTTTGTGGAATGAAAATAAGTCTCTCCAGGTCAAGGATAAGCCAAGGATCCAGGGATGCCTTCAGAGTTCTGGATGCCACCCTCCCTTGAAATGTAACACATACTCTCCATGATTTACTTGCTTTTCTGTATGCTTCAGTAAAATTTGAGCAGAAACTTCTGTGTGGAAACATGAAAAAAATATTTTATGTACAACTATTTATAAAATGTTCATCAAAACATTCATCACAGAATAAAAAATTTGGCAACAGATGAATGCAACAAAAATCTTAATTTTTTCCCAGGGAAAAGATGCTTAAAGTTTTGTGTACCCAGCATCAAAAAAAAAATCAAATATCTGGAGTAAATCTCAGTAAACGTTTGCAAGTTATTCAAGATATGGAAACCTCCCAACATGATTGAGAGAAATTCAGGAAAACATACATAAATGCAAGCATTATACCACGATCAGTGATCAAATGTCTTGGTATTGCAAAGGTGTTTTTTTTGCAAAGGTGTTTTTTTTTTCCCCAACTTGGTGCATAGATTTAATGGCATCCCAGTGAAACTTCTAACAGATTGTTTTGTGGAAGTTGGCAAGCTGATTCTCAAATTTTAATAGAAAAATAATGGATCCAGAAAAGCAAAGGCAATCAGGAAAAAAAATAGGAAATCAAAATTCAGAAACCAAGATTATTTTAGCACCACTACTACAAATTTTAAATGATATTATCTACTATAAATTAAGAACTGTGATATTGGCTACAAATAGATGAGTGTACTAGCAGAACAGAGAGAATAATGTATACATATACTCATAGACATGCATATACAATCACCTGCTTTATTACTAAAGTTTCATTGTAATTCAATGGGGGAAGGAATAGTATCTTTACTAAAGGGTTCTGGATCAGTGGGTGTCCAAATGAAAAGAAATGAATATTGACACCACCTTGCCTCATACACAAAGCTTCATTCAACACAGGTCACAGGTATAAATTTAAATATTTTTTGAAATTTTCTATGAGATAGCATGAAAGAACACCCTTGTGGATTCATAGTATAGAATGGTTTCTTAGCTAGATCGTGACAAAGCACTAATCATAACAGGAAAATATGGGTAAGTTATTCCATATTAAGAATATCTGTCCATCAAAAGACTATTAAAAGAATGGATTCATTAAGACAAAGAATAGGGAAGTTATAAATTGAAAGAAGATGCCTGCAATATATACCCTTTAAAGAACTCATTCTGAACTATATTTTAAAAACTTCTTCAAATCAATAAGAAGAAATACACTCTAGCTTGTATCACAACCCTATTGCTGTTGCAAAGCTTAGTAGAGCTAGTGCTTCTAAATAATACTTTTGAATTCTTGCAAATAGTTAAAATTATTTCATCATTACCAACACTCAAAGGACCAAGGACTATCAGCCTAACAGTCTAATCCTTATATGGGAAGCCTCTTTCATCAATTTTGAAGTCTTATTTACCTACATTGTTTTATAAGCAGGAATATTAAACTTGGAAATTTAATGCAATACCTAACAGGATGGTATGAGATATTTTGAATGAACAAATTGGGTCCTTAGGGTTTCTAACACTTCAATTATCATATATTTGCTGTAGTTTGAATATGATTTGGCTCACCACCTTATACAGAACTCCATTTTTTTTAGACATTTATTTTTATTTATTTGAAAGACAGTTAACAGAGAGAGGTAGAGGCAGAGAGAAAGAGAGGTCTTCCATCTGCTGGTTCACACCCTAAATGGCTGCAACAGCCGGAGCTTAGCCGATCTGAAGCCAGGAGCCAGGAGCTTCTTCTGGGTCTCCCACACGGGTTCAGGGGTCCAAGGACTTTGGCCATCTTCTACTGCTTTCCTAGGCCATAGAAGAGAGCTGGATTGGAAGTGGAGCAGCCGGGACTCAAACCAGCACTCATATGGGATGCTGGCGCTTCAGGCCAGGGCTTTAACTCACTACACCACAGCGCTGGCCCCTTATACAGAACTTTAAACTCCAAAGTCTTACATTAACAATTAACGGATTAATGTGAATGGATTAAGGACAGTAGATTAGATTAGTAGTTCCCTTGAAACGGTTGGTTATAGAGGCTGCTCATGCTCCCTTTCTCTTTCTGCTTCCTGGATTTTCTTTTTTTTTTTTTAAATTTTTTTTTTTATTTTTGACAGGCAGAGTGGACAGTGAGAGAGAGACAGTTAGAAAGGTCTTCCTTTTGCCGTTGGTTCACCCTCCAATGGCCGCCGTGGTAGCGCGCTGCGGCCGGCGCACCGCGCTGTTCCGATGGCAGGAGCCAGGTGCTTCTCCTGGTCTCCCCTGGGGTGCAGAGCCCAAACACTTGGGCCATCCTCCACTGCACTCCCTGGCCACAGCAGAGAGCTGGCCTGGAAGAGGGGCAACCGGGACAGGATCGGTGCCCCAACCGGGACTAGAACCCGGTGTGCCGGCGCCGCAAGGCGGAGGATTAGCCTGTTGAGCCACGGCGCCGGCTGCTTCCTGGATTTTCATGTCACACTTCCTCCACATACGTTCTGCCATTCAAACACCCTCATCCGATGCCAAACCAGTGGGACCACCTGACCTTGGAGTGTGAACTTCCAAAACTATGAGGAAAAAAAAAATCAATCTTTTCTTTTATAATTTAGCTCCTCTCAGATATTTTGACTGGAGTGATGTAAGACAGAGCAATACAATATTGAAACTTGTACCTGATTCAAATAAATTAGTCAATCCCATTTAAACCATTAAACTGATAATACTTCTGGACTAGTTTTTTTTTTTAACTTTTATTTAGCAAATATAAATTTCCAAAGTACAGTTTATGGATTACAATGGCTTTTTCTCCCCATAACTTCCCTCCCACCAGCAACCCTCCCAACTCCCGCTCCCTCTCCAATTTCATTCACATCAAGATTCATTTTCAATTATCTTTATATACAGAAGATCAATTTAGTATATATTAAGTAAAGATTTCAACAGTTGCACCCACACAAAATATAAAGTGTAAAATACTGTTTGAGTACAAGTTAAAGCATTAATTCACATTGAACAACACATTAAAGACAGAGATCCTACTTGAGGAGTAAGTGCACAGTGACACCTGTTGTTGACTTAACAAATTGACACTCTTGTTTATGGCATCAGTAATCTCCCTAGGCTCTTGTCATGAGTTGCCAAGGCTATGGAAGCCTCCTGAGTTTGCCAACTTCAATCTTATTAAGACAAGGTCATAGTTAAAGTGGAGGTTCACTCCTCCCTTCAGAGAAAGGTACCTCCTTCTTTGATGGCTCATTCTTTCCACTGGGATCTCACTCACAGAGATCGTTCATTTAGGTTTTTTTTTTTTTTTTCCCCCACAGTGTCTTGGCTTTCCATGCCTAAAATACTCTGATGGGCTCTTCAGCCAGATCCAAATGCCTTAAGGGCTGATTCTGAGGCCAGAGTGCTGTTTAGGACATCTGCCATTCTATGAGTCTGCTGTGTATCCCACTTCCCATGTTGGATCATTCTCTCCTTTTTTTATTCTATCAGTTAATATTAGCAGACACTAGTCTTGTTTATGTGATCCCTTTGACTCTTAGACCTATCAGTATGATCAATTGTGAATAGAAACTGATCACCTGGACTAGTGAGATGGTATTGGTACATGCCACCTTGATGGGATTGAATTGGAATCTCCTGGCACGTTTCTAACTCCACCATTTGGGGCAAGTCCGATTGAGCATATCCCAAATTGTACATCTCTTCCCTCTCTTATTCCCACTGTTATATTTAACAGAGATCACTTTTCAGTTAAATTGAAACACCTAAGAATAATAGTGTGTTAATTACAGAGTTCAACCAATAGTATTAAGTAGAACAAAAAAAATACTAAAAGGGATAAAGTATTAAATTGTACATCAACAGTCAGGACAAGGGCCGATCAAGTCACTCTTTCTTATAATGTCCATTTCATTTCAATAGGTTTCCTTTTTGGTGCTCAGTTAGTTGTCACCGATCAGGGAGCACATATGATATTTGTCCCTCTTGGACTGGCTTATTTCACTCAGCATGGTGTGTTCCAGATTCCTCCATTTTGTTGCAAATGACAGAATTTCATTTTTTTGATTGCTGTATAGTATTCTATAGAGTACATGCTCCATAATTTCTTTATCCAGTCTACTCTTGATGGGCATTTAGGTTGATTCCAGGTTTCAGCTATTGTGAATTGAGCTGCAATAAACATTAAGGTGCAGACAGCTTTTTTGTTTGCCAATTTAAGACATTAGTTATTTTTAAAACCTCCACTGATTTCTATCCCAATGTAAGGAGCCTCTGAGCACCTACGAGATCCATACTAAAAGGTCCCATGATGGTAGAGTAAGACACATAGTCATCTGTCCTTTTGTCCAGCAGCAATTTGCAAGTCTTAACATATTATGGTTTTAGAACGTAATAAAGCTTTAAAGTTTCCTATGGGAACAGGAAAATATAAGCAAAAGAAGACCATGATCCTGCTGACTTGAGAACTGGAATAGGAACTCCCTGAGCACTCAAGGAGCCACAGGATATGCATGGCATAGATCATCCATGAGCATCAATTTTACTCTGTCATTTAGAAGGGAAAGTGGCGGCCGGCGCCGTGGCTCAACAGGCTAATCCTCCGCCTTGCAGCGCCGGCACACGGGGTTCTAGTCCCGGTTGGGGCGCTGGATTCTATCCCGGTTGCCCCTCTTCCAGGCCAGCTCTCTGCTATGGCCAGGGAGTGCAGTGGAGGATGGCCCAGGTGCTTGGGTCCTGCACCCCATGGGAGACCAAGAGAAGCACCTGGCTCCTGGCTTCGGATCAGTGAGATGCGCCGGCCGCGGCGGCCATTGGAGGGTGAACCAACGGCAAAAAGGAAGACCTTTCTCTCTGTCTCTCTCTCTCACTATCCACTCTGCCTGTCAAAAAAAAAAAAAAAAAAAGGAAAGTGGCAAATAATTTAGTGATGACCACTTAATAGTAACTAATTTAAACCAGTTCATATGAAACATGTAGATGGATACTATGAAAAGTAATATAAAGGGCATAAAAATTTTAGATAAAATCCAAGAATTCAGATTTTATGAACTACCTGTAATGGGTCACTTTTGCAAAAATCCTAGGGTTCTGGGAATAAATGTTCATGTTCCCCTTAGGGGATGAAGTTTGTGAAGCATTCATAGTGCATCCAGACCAACATCCTTATGTTGCAGTTGAAGATTATAAAGTCCCACTAGGCTAAGCTAGTGGCAGAGCCAGGACCAGATCACAGAAATTCTGCCACCTTGTATCTAGGATTTTGCCATCTTTCCAGGCAATGGCAGACAATTCATGAATGGTTGACAATATTCCTCATGTTGAGGCAGTCTGTAGTGGTTGACCATGTCATCTGTGACAAAGAACTTGAAAACTCATGTTTCTCTTTGCTAAGTTGACTAAATTATAGATGTATTGGTCTTCATAGATTGAGTGATAAATATTTAATAACACTTTGTGGGTTTACTTAAATGGAATTCCTGTTTTCATAAGCATTGTGCCTATGGGTGAGGTATGGGCAGTGAGCCATCACGATGTTATTTACAGTGAAAACCCAACACTCTCTTGGCCTGAAAGAGGTACTGAAAAGAGGTGGTCGTTAGTAATACAACATATATTTATACAGAAATACAGTTGTGCTCTAAATAGAATGATCATTTTCAGAGCATTTGAAGGGAATGTTGTTTCTGTTTTTTTTCTCTCCAAAGTTACAGAAATTGAGGAAGTGGAGATTCATCATATGTTTCCTAATCAGAATTGAATGTTCTATGTAATTTTTATGAGAATGTTAATATGTTCCAAGTTTTTCTCTGAGGATAATGAGAATTCGAGTGGATAAACTTAACTTAAAAAACTGTCAATCTGGGCTCTTTGGATGTTGCCAAAATGCTCAGTAGTAATTGAAATTATCTGTCGTTTGCAGCCTTGGCAGCACTGGGGTGGTCCTGGAGCCCAGGCAGCAGCTGCAGGCACCATGCACTGGGGTGCTGGACGCAATCTGCCTCGCTTTCTCCTGCTGCGTTGGTTTATTTCACACAATGAATTTGCTTTCCAAGTCCATGTGTGTGCATGTTTCAATTCTGTGTTACTTTTCCTCTTGCCAGTCTTGAGAATATTTCCATAATTTCTACTCGTGTTCATTTGAAACACTCACTCCTTATTTTATCTATTACTTGAAAAAAATCCAAATAACTAGTGATTTTTATGTGGGATTCTGCAGATAGCAAGGTAGAAATCTACACATTTTTGAAATAAATAGTTTATGTTAGAACACTTTCAATTGCAGAGAAAAATTAAATTTATGAAGATGATACAGAGATTTCCCATGTACTCCATCTCCAGTTTTCCTATTGACATTTTACATGAGCTTGGTACATTTGCCACAGGTAATGAACCAATAATGATACACGAGGGTACTTCAAAAAGTTCATGGGAACTGGGAATTAAAAGATAGGTTTATTTTGGCGTCAAACTTTGAAATCCATGCATAGCACTTTGTATATTGCACATTTTCCATGAACTCTTTGAAGACTCCACATATTACTATTAACCAAAGTCCCTCCTTTATTCAGATTTCCTGCGTTTTTACCTACTCCCCTTTTTCCATTCCCAGATCACATCCAGGTTGCTACTCTGATTCTTGGCTGTGACAGTTGGCTAGACATTCCTTATTTTGGTGATCTGGACAGTCATGAGAAATGCTAATTAGATATTTTGCAGAACAACTCTCCATAGGATTCGGCTGATTTTTTGTTTTTTCAGGATGACACTGAGCTTATGGATTTTGGGGAAGAAGACCACAAAAATAAATGACCTTCACATCTCATTGTACTGAGCGAGTGTACCAGCAACATGACTTCTCACTGCTGGTATTTCACTGGTCATCTGACTGGTCATTCATCGAGTTTCTCAGCTATAAAGTTAATCTTTTGTTCTCGTTTCCATACTCTGCCCTGTGAGGAAAGTCACCATGGGCAGCCCACATGGAAAGAACAGAAGCAGTTACATTCACTTTTTAAAACTGATTATTTATTCAAAAGACAGAGTTACAGAAAGGCAGGGGCGGGGGGTCTTCCATCCGCTGGTTCACTCTCCAGATGTCTGCAATAGCTGGAGCTGGGCAGATCCAAAGTCAGGAACCAGGAGCTTGTTTTGAGTCACCCACGCAAGTGCAGGAGCCCAAGGACCTGGGCCATCTTCTACTGCTTTCCAAGGCATGAGCAGAGTTGGATTGGAAGAGGAGCAGCCAGGACTTGAACATGCATCCATATGGGATGCTGGCAGCGCAAGCAGTGGCTTTACTTGCTATGCCATAGCACCATCCCCTATTTGTTTTTTTTTTTTTAAAGATTTATTTATTGGGGCCAGTGTCATGGCTTAGAAAGTTAGGCTGCTGCCTGTGATGCCAGCATCCCATATGGACAACAGTTCAAATTCCAGCTGCTCCAGTTCTGATCCAGCTCCCTGCTAATGTGCCCGGGAAAGCGGCAAGTGATGGTGTAAGTCCTTGGACTCCTGCATCCGTGTGGGAGACCCAGAAGAAGCTCCTGGCTTCAGCCTAGTCCAGCCCTGGCCATTGTGGCTATTAAGGAATGAACCAGCAAAATGGACGATCTCTCTCTCTCTCTCTCCCTCCCCCACTTTTCTCTCTGAAACTCTCACTTTCAAATAAAAAAATAAACAAATCTTTACAGAGAGAGAAGAAGAGACACAGAAAGAGAGAGATTCTCAATTCATTGGCTTACTTCTCAGATGCCCACAACAGCCAGGGATGGAGCTTCTTCTGGGTCACCCATGTGGGTGGCAGGGACCCAAGCACTTGGTTTATCTTCCACTTTTTTTTCCAGGTGCATTACGGGGAGCTGGATTGGAAGTGGAACAGCCAGTACACAAACTGTACCCATATAGGATGCTGGTGTAGCAGGCAGCGACCTTACCCACTGCGCTAAAATGCCGGCCCCTGTATTTGGTTTTACTGCCTTTCAATGAGGCTGTACTATGTGCATTCCAACCAACAATGAAAAAGAGTTCCTGCCGTGCTGCCACCTTGACTGCAATTGGCATTGGCAGACTTTTGTAGGATAGCTATTCTATTAGGTGTTTAGTGGCATTTTGTTGCTTATTGCATATATGGTCACTCAGATAAAAAAAAGTGCATTAGTTGTTTGCAAAGATTTGGGGAGCCCTTCAGCTACTTCTAATCATTATGTGTGTTATTCTTATGATGTAGGAATTGAAGTTAATTTTCGAGATTATACAAAATATTCAATTACTGGAAATGCAATAGAGGCATTATAAAAGGTGGAATTGTTGGCTTCTGATTTTTTTTTTTTGCTGCTGTAGATATTTTTTGTTTAAAATTTATTGGCATATTTTTTCTGTTACATGCTACATACTGTACATACATCTCCTTTTTTTTTTATTTGACAGGTAGAGTTATAGACAGTGAGAGAGAGAGAGAGACAGAGAGAAAGGTCTTCCTTCCATTGGTTCACTCCCCAAATGGCCACTACAGCCGGCGCTGCGCCGATCCGAAGCCAGGAGCCGGGTGCTTCCTCCTGGTCTCCCGTGGGCCATCCTCCACTGTCCTCCTGGGCCACAGCAGAGAGCTGGACTGGAAGAGGAGCAACCAGGACTAGAACCTGGAGCCATATGGGATGCCGGCGCTGCAGGAGGAGGATTAACCAAGTGAGCCACGGCTCTGGCCCCACATCTCCTCTTCAGTTACTGTGATTCACAAGGGTAGAAAATACAGGCTGGAGATTAGTAAATTTAGGATCAGATATAGCAGATGTTGAATAAAACAGTCATTTGGTAGCCATTGATAGAAAAACTCTTAGACGTGTCTTCTTTTCTGCTTATTCCCAACCCCAATCTAGCATAGGAAGGGTACTCAATAATTGCATGGAAAACTAAGAACACTGGGGTCTTTAGATTTCCTCATTGTTGTCCTATGCATTAGGCTATTGATTTTGCCTTGCCCAATTATGCCTAAACTATCACCAAGTTTATAGAGCAGCTAATGTGGTAATCATTGACTCCCAGGGGCTGATCAGACACTGTGATACAAGCAGCAGTGTGGTGGTGAAGGGGAGCCTCAGGAAGGTCTACTCCATCTCAAAATGAGACGGGAAGCCAGGAGCCAGGCTTGGTGCACGCTAACCTTCCAGGCTTGTTCTAGCACTTCGCCTTCCTGTTCTTTGCTGCTGTAGACAGAGACACCTACATATTGATGCTCATGAGTTTACTGGGAAGAGAGGAATAGCAGTATTTAACTGTCTCACATAGACCCACATGTGTGAGCTTCCTATTTAGACCAAAGGACATGCCTTTGTCCAGCATACATTGAATTTGCATGTTTTTGGTAACATCTTGCATTAGAAAATACACCTACATTTGCTTTTCTACTATCACATAGTCACAGTGTGGTTAATTCGTAGTTGTGTTAGGAATTTCTTTGGAAACACATCATTTCATATTCAAATGTACAGGGTGGGAGGAAGAGATAAGAATAAGATGAAAAGACTCAGAAGATGAAAGCCATAAGCCAAGGCAGGTATAAGTGGCTTAATTTATCTTTTATTCTCCAGCACACTAAATGAGCACAAAACTCAGTTTCAAAGCTATGTCACACGTGCCATTATGCATGGATATAGAAAATTGACAATCACCCACTTGAATATCTGTAAAATTAATTACTTCTGCAGAACAAATTGTATATGACAGCTATCACCCCAGAATCGCTGAGTGCTTTTCCAAATTTTATCAATGTCATAATTAATGATTGTGAATCCCATAGCCAGCTGAATATTCATGGATATGAATCTCCTTACTATTTTACACAGGGTCTTTGAGTGAAGACTTAAGCAGACTTGGGCTGTGAAATCAGGCGTGCCTAGGCATGTCTGTGCCAACAAGCAAAAGATTGACAGGGGCTCCCTTTGTGTAAGGACAGATGAGACACATGGGAGAAGCAGTGACTGGACACATTGATGAATTATCCACAGGGCTAAGAGTCCCAGGTCAACCAAGCACAGGGCCTGCCACTTGAATTCAGACGCAGTAAACGCTTATGGAAAAGCAATTTGCTCTTAGCGGAGTGGGAGGCAGTTGGGCTCATCAAGAAGGTGGGGGCAAGTGGAGTGTGTGGATTTTAATGAAATAACACGTGGAACCCAGCACCTGGAAAAGGTTTGACAAGTTCCTGGAGGAAACAGGTTGGAATAAGCTGAGTGCGAGTCAAATGAGGGAGCTGTACCTCAGGTAGTAGCTCTGTTGCCAAGGCCTAAGAACTGTTTGGATTAGGAATCTTTCTGAGTCTGTGTGGTAGAGGACAGAAGAGTGGTTAAGGCAAAATCAACACAATAATGTGCAAAATTGCTGACTGCAGAGCCAGGCCCCGAAGATGTGCATCATAAAATGCTCAGCTCTAGGGCACATCAGGACAGAGGGAGCCAAATGCCTTAAAAGAAGGAGAGTGGGTGATAGCAATGTCCACCCAGTGGCCCCTGCAACTCTTTCAGGAGACCCCTATAAAGACTAAAGACCTGAGAGGGTGAAGTTTCTGGTGGTTTCACCAGTAGAGGATTGCAAACCAGAGACCCCCTTGTTGGGACCCATTTTCCTTTAACAACCTGCTTTCAGGAGCCTCCTATTTGACAGGCGTTCTTTATGTAATGGGTGGACAAATGTCAATGAGATATAAGCTTTGCCCACAAGTCTGTCACAACTGAGAGAGAGAGAGAGAGAGAGAGAGAGAGAGAGAATACTGTGGTGTCTTGAGTGCTATGCTAGGTTTATGCTTAGAGCAAGGTGCCTGATTAGACCTGAGGGTGGTTTGATAGTCTTTGAGAGCCCATATCTCCGTTGAGTTTTGAAGGTTCTGGAAGGAAAGTGTGTTCCGAGTGGTTATTCTTTAATTTCTTCAACAAGTATTTGTTGAGCTCCCAGTGTATACAGGGGTTGGGATGTAATGCCATGCAAGACACACATTGCCCTTACCATCAGCGATGCATGGAAAAAACATCACAGAGAACAGGGTCTGTTGATGAACCCACAGCAGCTTAGTGGTACTGTAACACAGGTGTTTACAGAGAGCAGAAGGAGGTGGAGCAGAAGTCTGTGGAGGCCAGATCACTGTGGGCCAAGGATTGATCACTGCCCTTCTCCTGTTGCCCTCTCCTGGTTGTGTTGATCTTTTGGGAAGGAAGCAAATGAGGAAGTATTGAAACAATTAGAGAACTACCTATGTAGTTCTAGTTCTGTGTTCTAACTACCTATGTTTAAGGAATTATTATTATATGATAATAGTACCATGAATTATGACCCTGTAATATCAGGGCAAGAGATAACACAGTTTAGAAGAGGTTAAGTGGTGTCCTTATGTTAATCAAATCTGTCTGATAGAATTGGCAGATGAAATAATTAAACAGTTTTGATAGAAAGAACAGGTCATTAAGGCCAGCACAGAAGCACAGCTGGTTAAGATACTGCCTGCAATGCCAGCATCTCATATGGGCATTTGTTCCAATCACTGCTGCTCCACTTGTGACCTAGCTCCCTGATCATGTGCCAGGGAAAGCCGCAGAACATGGCCTGAGTGATTGGGTCCCTGTTACCCATGCAGGAAACCAGGATGGCTCAGTGCTGGCCATTGTGGTCATTTGGGTAGTGAACCAATGGATGGAAGATCCTCTCTCTCTCTCTCTCTCTCTCTCTCTCTCTCTCTCTCTATTCCTCTCTCTTTGAGTGTGTATGTGTGTCTGTAAGTCTGCCTTTCAAATAAATAAATGAATCTTTCGAAAAAAAGAAGCAAAGAGGTCAGCCATGTCTAACTCCAGTGGTGGTCAACACAAACCGTAAGAACACTGAAGTCAGGGCAGATTGTCTTGAGCTGTGGGCTCTGAGGAAACAAATTTGAATGT
This sequence comes from Lepus europaeus, assembly GCF_033115175.1. NCBI lineage: Eukaryota > Metazoa > Chordata > Mammalia > Lagomorpha > Leporidae > Lepus > Lepus europaeus. The sequence goes on from NC_084832.1 coordinate 68,145,888, forward strand.
CTTGTGATTCAGATGTGCACTGAGTGGAGGATGAGGTTTTAGGTTCTTTCCAAGGATGTGCTGGATCACCCAGATGGATGGCCTGAGCAGTCCCATGCAAATGCCATTCAGGTACATTTTTAAAAAACAGGACACAATAAGTGAAAGTACTAAGAATGTCCTTTGGCATCGCGAGCTTTGTTTTTTGCGATACTTTCCGCTTAGTATGGATGTAGTAGCTGTTGGTTCCTTCAAATATATGGGAATTTAGTAAAATAACGAATACCCTTTCCCAACACAATTACAGCACTTATCTTCTCATATACTTGTTAAAAGTATAGGGGAAGTTTTCTCTCGTTTCAGAAATGTCATTAGTTCATATGGAAAAGTCTCAACTTACTTCCCACCGAAGAATCTGATCACACTACACAGCTGTAATGTAAACTGCAACCTAGAGATTGTCCAGTTTCTGTGTTTCCTTTCCCATAGTTTCTATGCAAACTTATCCTTGGACCACAGAGGGAGGATTACTTGCTAACTGTGTGCACGTTCCATTTATCAGGAAACACTTTGGAAGGATATCTCCCAAGTCAAAGCATTAAACAAAACCAAGACCTGAAATGATCCCATTTCGAGAAATAACATGAATCGTAAGAATAACAGGTCTTTAATACAGCAGGAGATTCAGATTAATTAAGAATGCCTAAAATTCTCTGGTGTTTCCAAATTTTTCTTGTTTCAGACATGAATAAAGTTCCCGTGTCAATAATTTTCTGTTTAAATGTGCTGTTAATCATTGAATTTAAATTCTGTGATGCTAATTATTTGATTATGGTATGTGCTCTTGCTCCTTTAATAAAGGTAAAGAACTGAATTAATGCAAGTGAGGTGTTCCAACAAGTCGAGGAGACTCATTAAGTCCCAGAGAATCTACTAATAAACTCTTATTTTTAAAAAATTAAAAATATTCTGAAGAAACATATGTTGACCTGAACAAAATAAAGATGTCTGACTAATAAAATATAATATTTACACAATTACCCTATTAGGGTCTTTGGGCCTTACATAGGATGTATACTGAGAGCTTGGTTCCAGAATAACAACATAAATAATTAAATAAATAAAAGAATTATCCTCTGAAGTGATTCATAACTGTAGTGTTGATGAAACTGGGTGTTTCTCAAATCATAAGTTGTAATAGCAGGAAGTGATGTGGAGTGGGGTGAATGTCTACCTACATGAAGAATAGAAAAATGAAATGCCACGGGAAGGCATTTCCAACATTTACCCAGATCCAGGTAAGAGTCAGGTGCACACACTACATAGAAGATTTGGCATTGAGATAAATAAACATGTGGATAAGACCTAATTTTCTTGGATTCTGTAATAGTTGAGACAAAATATTTCACAAGATTTTCCTCATTTCTTTCTCCTGTTTTGAGAGGTTCCTTGGTAGAATTGGAAAAGAGCTAAATAGAGAAGGTAGAATAGGAATGGGGATAAGAAGGAAGAGGTAAAAGAAGAGAGGAAGCCCAAATATAAGGTGACTTATTGCTATACTTAACAGAACTCGCTAAGCAGTAGATAAAAAAAACCTGTATAATACTCTCTAAAATCTTACCTCCCATCATTATAAACAATAGCCACAATTATGAGTTACTAATTTTATATTTAGATTGACTCTGACATGATTCTGCATAAATCCCTTAGAATTCAGTTACTCAATTTTTATGGATTATTTTATTTATTTGAAAGGCAGAGTTACAGAAAGAGAGGATTAGAGAGAGAGAGAGAGAGAGAGAGAGAGAGATCCTCCATCTGCTGGTTCACTCCCCAAATGGCCGCAACAGCTGGGGCTGAGCCAGGCCAAAGCCAGGAGCCAGGAGCCAGGAGCTTCATCTGGTTCTTCCTACATGGGTGCAGGGGCCCAAGAATTTCAGTCATCCTCTGATGCCCTCCCAGGCACATTAGCAGGGAGCTGGATAGGAAGTGGAACCACTGGGACTCAAACCGATGCCCATATGGAATTCCAAAATTGCAGGTAGCAACTTCAACTGCTATGTCACAATGCCAGCCTACAATTCAGTTACTCTTAAAGAAAAAGAAAAGGTTAAGTTTCTGAACACACAAAGTATAGGGTTTCAGATTATCCCAGCTCTGCTTACTGGTATTGGCATGAATTGCTCAGAATTTCTCTCTCCTACAAAGTCATGCAGTGATGAGAGAGATGACACACATTTTTTAACTCTAGATTTATTCCATTCTTATCACTTGCATAGAAATAACGATAGAGTGGATGAATCAAGTCTTGGTTGGTAGCCTTGTGCTATCCATTCTGTTTTCAAATTTTATTAAACTACTTAATAGCTCACCCATAGCTTGATTTCTTTTATGATAGGTCTAATGCTGTACAGACTCCAGAGTAATTTGCATGGGCTTCAGATTTATCATGTAATCATATAAACCACTTAGAAGCTAAATTTACCAATCTTATATGCATTCCAAGAGGAATAAATCAGATCACCTCTGCATGGTGTCTTCAAAAGCAGAATGTATTTAAAAACAGTATCTGAAATGAATAGACATAGAACCACACCTTATGAAGCAGCATTTTCAAAAGGTATTTCCTGAATACTAGTGCCATTTTCATTAATAGTTGTAAATGACAAAAGGGTCCCATGCTTATATAAATTTGTGTTGTGGTGAACCCAAGTTGAACTTTTTTTAGTGTAGGACTTACCATTTTAAAATATATGAATGATTTATGAGTTTCTTAGAAGTTACAGTGTGTAGTATTTCCCAATTCAATCTGACCTTGAAGGTGGGTGCAGTGGTGGGCAGTGCTCTGTTGAGTAGATTCAGAATATTGCTATAGAAAGTGTAAAGAAATTCTAGCAGTTTGATGACACTAGCAGGAATGCTGGGTGGTTGGATATTAGATTGCACCTTGATGCTGACTAGGCGTAGGCATAATCTAGACCTAGAGGTGAAGTGGGAAATGGCTAAACAGCAATATCTCTGGGCTGGATTACTAGGGCATATTCTGTGTGCTATAAGGAAACATCATGTATAGCTGGGCAAGGGGACTCACTTTTAGCCATTGCTTTCAGCATAAGATATTCCTCTTCCAAAACATGTTTCAAAATTACTTTGGAGCTCCACAGTGCATCAAATTCTGACCTCAGCAGAGAGGGCAGCAGTGTCTGTTCACAGGTGGAGCCAGCACTATATGGAGTATGCGGAATGGAAGGAAAGACCCTGGAGATGATACTTCATGAATATTGCACAAGAGTCTGCTTGAGCATCTGCAATACACAGAGTAGGCACTTCCTGCAATATGAAGAGTAAAGCCTCTGAATCAAGCAGTAGGTAGCCCAAAACAGATGGCATGGAGTCATGCAGAACGGGTCCCCAGGGGAACCATGCTGGAGACACTGCGCCTTGGCCACTTGACTTAAGGATTATCACCAGTTGCTTAGTCATAAGGAACTAGGAGTGGGGTCCATTATATATCCTTTTTCATTTATTGTGTATAGTAATTCTGTTGAGAGCTTACTTTATGTTAGTAACACTGAGTTGCTTAAGAGGAAATTGAGACACAAGACAGCAATGCAATGTGGCCACGGTGCACCGTGAACTGCACACACAAATCTATCTGATGGGGAGCCTGTGAGCCTCTCCATTGTTGGCCAAAGTTCCCTCCTTTGTTAGCCACACTCGGTCCACAGAGGGCATTCTCTCTCCTCCTCATCATGAGCAGCCAATCCTATTTCAGCATATGCAATTTTCTGTGTAACATTCACTCCCAGGTTTCATGCATAAGAACTTGTCTGCCATCTTCCTAATTATACAGATAAAGAGAACTGTGTTCTCTCTTAATGGGCCGAATTCTATCCGGATATACCTGGAGTGATTCAGATATTCATTTTTTCCTGAGGATCTTCTGGGATATTCACTATTCGTAATGGTCCCCCTTTCACTCTGGAAATTATCATGGGTTACATCAGAAATTACGTGGTTCCACTACATGTATTTCATGCTGTGAAAATGTTATTTGTCAAGAAATTAAATTAATATACCCTTGAATGGAAATTACAATATTCTATAAGAAAAATGGATGGCTAAATTTAGACCTTCTATTTAGTCCACTAAGAAAATATTGACAATAGAAATATGGATAGGTAAGAGTATCTGTATTTACTAGCTATTCTATCAGGTAAAACCTTTACTTTTTTTTAAGCAAATTGCACTAATATCCCATAATGTGTGATGCAATTTCAAATACAATTACCAGTGCATTTTAAAGGAATCATTTTGTAGAATCAATTTTTCTGGTTGAATTTAACCATATGTATTATGTTAGATATTTTGGAACTAGTTTTTATGGGGTATGAAACAGAACAAACAATCCAAAATGTATCAAAATAATAAATGAACTTCTGCTTGATGCTACTTTTGAAGAGTATATATTGAAAACCATATTCATATTATTTTGTTTTTATATTTTTATTTAATTATAATTTAGTTTTTTGTTCTAAATTCATAAGGAAGAAAAGAGAAAAAAGGGAATTGGATAATGCACAAGTAAATTTTCCAATACAGAATATTGACTATATAAGATAAAGAATCAAAGACCTCAGTGTAGCCTACAGCTCAGTTTGTGGTTTGGCCATGTTTTCCTTCTAGGATCAGCTTGCCCCATGTTGCTGCTCATTCCCTGGGCTCTAGCCCCGCCCACCTTCTCTCCATGACCCAAAACTATTGTCTCTCTAGAGAGCTTTCAGTCAAGCCTCACTTAGGTAGTTGCTTCCCAAATTGTCCACTAGGTTCTCTCCATAAGTCACTGTGGCAGGCTAGATTATTGTTAGGAAGTGTGAGGGGTCTTTAAAAGGTTCATGGAAAATGCACAATACGAAAATACTTCGCTTGAATTTCAAAATTATTTTGCATCAAAAGAAACTCATACTCACTTCTTATAACAAAGCTCATGGAAGCACTTATTAGAAATGCCCAAGGCATTTTGCTTGTTGACTCCCTGGAAAACTAAAGACCCGCAACATCTGCTCCCTGTGAGGGTATTTTGAGAAAGTTAAACAAAGCTTCAGCAGAAGAAAGATTCACCGGAGAGCCCTTCCCCACCACGACTGTGCTCCTGCTCATTCCTCAGTAAACAAAGGCAATTTTGTGAGAGTCTGGAAGGGAAATCCTTAGGCATCCACTTCACAGTCCTGATTTGACTCCTTCTGTTTTTGTTGTCCTTTGATAGCAGTAATAACCTATTGATACAGCTGTTTGTAACAGCTGCAATTTATATTTACTAAAGTTATGTAATTAAGGTATCTTTCTACCAATGAAACATCATGAGGTGACTCAGGTTTTTGCCTCATCAGAACCCAGCACAGTCTGATACCAGAAGACTTTGAAAAGTCCATGGAGAGGCCAGCACTGTGGCAGAGCAGCTAAAACCACTGCCTGTGACACCAGCATCCTATGTGGGCTCTAGTTTCTGTCCCTGCTGCTCCACTTCTGATCTAGCTCCTGGCTAATGACCTGGGAAAAGCAGTGGCGAATGGACCAAGTGCTTGGGCCCCTGCGACCTAGATGGAGCTCCTGGGATCCTGGCTTCAAGATGGCCCAAGCCCTGGGACATAGTAGCCATCTGGGGAATGAACCAGCAGATGGAAGATTCTCTCTATCTCTCTGGCCTGACTTCCAAATAAATAAATACAGCTTTTTAAAAAATTCCATGCAAAGTAGAATTAAAAGGTAATTTGATTTTAGTGGAAAATATTTTGAAATCTATGCATAGTTTTTGCATCTTTGAATTATCTTTGAAATTTTTGAAGACCAGCGGATGACAGCAGGCACCAAATGAACACTTTTTAACACATGACTGTGTTGAAGTTTCTTCTAAAACACACAGATGAATAGCAGAAGGAAGGAAACAGGAATTAAATTTTCTAATTTACATTGATCAAATAGTAACCACCTAGACTTTTGCAATCTTTAAAAAGCCTCTGTGGGGTTCCTTATTTGAATTCTGTCACCTGCAGGCCAAAAATCAAGAACAAAAGCTGTAAACAATTGCGTGTGTTTACAACAGGAATGAGTGCTACTGATGAAAAAAGTAAACTATCAAATTAGGTGAGGGAGGGATTGATTTTTCTCTTAATCACAGACAAGAATCTATTTGCTACTCCTACAGTTCTGTCTCTTATACCCCAGGAGGGAATCACGAAAGAAAAGGAAGGAAGAATGTCTATCACCTGAGGCTGGCTAGACAGAGCACCGGGCAGACTAAATGTGATTGATGAGGACCAGCACTTTATTTGTGAAGACAACAGTAAGAAGGATTTAGGGTAATTCTGTTGAATTCTGCAATCCTATATCACACAATGGTAAAATTTTCAAACAATTTGCTTCAAAGAAAATGCTTCTAAGATTCTGTGATATAATAAGAAAAACATATTGGGTCTTTTCCCCCCTTTTTCTGGCCCTCAGCTTTTAACACCCTTGAAATTTCTGGAATCATGCATATCCTTTGTATGACAATGAGATGAATGGTGGCTGAGGCACTTACAGGTCTTCAGGATGTTAGCTGGTGGCCAGAAAGACCAAAGATGACCAAAGATGACCAAAGATGAGAGGGTTGCAACTTTCAGTCCCAACCTTTTCCAGGGTGATCAAGTCGATCACCAATGGCCAGTAATTTAATCAACAATGCCTACATAAGGAAATCTAAGAAACAAGCAAACAAAAACCCCTAAATGACAGAGTTTGAAATGTTTGCCTGTTGTTGGACATGACGCAGTGTCCCCATGCAAAGTAATGTTTTTTCCAGTTTGGAATCTATTCTAGAAAATTATTGAATTGAAGAGGGTACTGTGCTGTGGAAACCCTTAATTTACTGCCAGTGCTAACCTAGGACTTGGGGCTGGTATCTAACGTTGACAGCCGCAATGAGAATTTGGTCTATTGGTTAAGATGCCCACGTCTCACATTAGAATGCCTGGTTCAATACCTAACTCTGGGTCCTGACTCCAGCTCCTGCTAGTAGAGGTGATGACTCAAACAGCTGGGTCCCTGACCCTGATGTAGGATACCTGGATTGAGTGCCTAGCCCCAGTGTTGGCCTCTGCTACTGTGGACATTTGAGGAGTAAACCAATGGATGGAAAACTCTGTGTCAAAAAAAAAAATAGAGTGGGAAAAGTTGTAAGGAATTGAGCCTTTAGTCATGGAATCTGTGGCAACTCTGGGGAGTTAATGACATAACTGTATTGTTAGACACCCACTTGGTATTTCGAGAGTTGGAGATTTGTTTGGCGTAGGAAAAAATTCTCATACATTTGGTGTGTCAAGGGCAGGAAGCAGAGGAACCAGAATTTGATCCAGGAACTCCCATGGGAGATGGCATTCCAAGTGGCTACCTAAATCCACCCCAGATCTGGGATTTAATCATAGGGAAAAGGGAGTCAGAAAGTTTTAAACAGGGGAGGACATGAACGAATATGAAAGTTAGGAAGAAACAATCTGTTGGTTTCCCCGAGTTCGATGTGTTGTAAAGCTCTGGATATCCAGAATCAGTTAAATTAAAAAGTGGGGACTTATGCTTACAAAAAGTCAAACATACAACTCAATATTGAAGGGTCTGGAAAATAATAGGAGCGGTAATAAATCCTTTACACAGAATAATGTCCCAGAGGAGAACCATGAATGAAGATGCAGCCATCTACTCCCCTCATTGGCTGTCACTCAGGAGCTCTCTCTGCCTCACTTTCCTCATTTATAAAAGAAGGGACGTTAGCTAAGAGATAAAATTTCCAGAAACATTAAAAGGCACAGACATTTGAAATATGTGCAGTTATTATTTTGTTCTTATAACTTTTTGGACTTTAAAAATCATTTTTGTTACTTTAGAAATGTAAATGGAAAATATCTATAAATTATTTTGCCCTTAAAATAAGATTGGTATCTTAGGATATGAGATATTAGAATAAATTCAAATTCTTGGCGAAAACTTTCCTCTGAACTATCAGAAAACCTATTAAAAAGTATTAAGAAAAAAATCAGTCTATCACATCTTTAATTAAATTGGATGGCCACTTCTAAGCTCTAAAATTTTATACTTTATGGTATAGATAGCATTTCAACCTTTTGAAATTTAATCTTTCATCAAAATTCTTGGCAAATTATTATTTTTCAACTTGAATGGAAAGATCAATAACCCACTCCATCCAGTTGCACAAATATTGTTAATGCCTAACACACATTGCTCAATCCTGTACCAACATTCAATTCATTTTTCTTAAATCTTGTCTTCTTCCAAAATTGAATACCAATTTAAAACATTTCCTTGGAAGCTTAGAAGAAATAATGTGTGCAGAATGAATACAAGTAGAGAAAACTCTGACGAATTTCCTTGTGTCCAAGTGCCATTAGAGAAGGGAGAAGTTGATTCTCTGGGGCACCTGCAGGAGGAATCTTGATTAGAAAACAAGTTCAGGGGCCGGCACTGTGGCCTAGCAAGTTGATCTTTCACCTGCGGTGCCAGCATCCCATATGGGCACCGGTTCAAGTCCCAGCTGCTCTTCTTCTGATCCAGCTCTCTGCTATGGCCTGGGAAAGCAGTAGAAGATGGCCCAAGTCCTTGGGCCCCTGCACCCAGGTGGGAGACCAGGGAGAAGCTCCTGGCTCCTGGCTTCAGATGGGCCCAGCTTTGGCCATTGTGGCTATTTGGGGACTGAACTGGGCGTTGGAAGACCTTTCTCTCTCTCTCTCTCTCTCTCTCTCTCTCTCTCTGTAACTTTATCTCTCAAATAAATAAATACAAATCTTAAAAAATACCAAAAAACAACAAAAAAGTTCAGATACCTTGTTGGAGACTGCCTGAGAAAAAACTTCCAAAAATAGAAGGCGGGGTTCCTGACCTGGTGATGGAGATTTCCCTAAAATAAAATTTTAAAAATCACCACAGGAGTTTCAGTGAACAATAACAGCCTCAAAACTGCCCATGACCTGGGAACACGCCATGTGTCACAACAAGGGAGAATTAAGGTTGTAGATGCAGTGGAGCCAGCTATTCTTGACCTCAAGATAGGGAGGGTATCCTAGGTAACATAGGGAGCCTGATGCAACCAGTTAATGGAAGAGGGGCAAACTGAGGCTTCCCAGAAAAGAAATTTTGCCAGTGGACAGCAGCTCCTCTGGCTTGAGATTCCAGTCTCCCTTCTCACAAATTTCCAACTTGCCTAGCCTTCCTCCACAAATTCACAACTCAATTCCTTGCAATACATCTCTTAACATATAAGCCCCAAAGATTCCATTTTCCCAGTTAAACCCTGAAGGATACAAGGGGTTAGGCAGTTATTTTGTGACAATACATTGAGCATTTTTCATTGAGAATAACCTTTTCTTATGAACCAGAAAAATAAAAGCTCATTTTTAAGCCCTGTGTAGTGAACGACCCTAATATTCCTTGTCTATAAGATCATAAACTGTCTGGTTTCCCTGCAGCATAACTACTAAAATCTCTAGTCCATTACATTTCTCCTGCTGAGCAGTCCATGCATGCAACATACCTAATACACAATGATAAATAATTAATGGCTTGTTCCAAAAAGAAATGTTCATACAAATCAATTTTTTTTAAAAATGAGCAAAATAAACTGGAAGCAAAATCATCTGCCATCAATATTAGAAATTGACACTTATGGAAAATATGAGCATGTTTTTACAGCTCCCTTCCTACTCAATGAAGGAGCATAGATTCTGTTTAGCTGAGCTTGTTCAGAACTGTTGTGTAGACCAGCACACATGATGAGCTCTTGCTTCATTCTGATCATTTCATTCTGTGGGAGTTCAACCTTTTCTCTCTCTTGCTGGTAAAGTTCCAGCTATCACTCTCTGCATTGTTGTGAGTTGTGGCAGGTCTGTAGATCACAGTAGAAGTCTGATCAAGGGAAAAGATTGCTCTCCGGAGGCAAACTGTATAATCCAGGCTGCTAGCTGATTCAAGATCTGAGATAAATTGAATTGCTGATTAGGATTTAGCAGTTATCAGTCACTCCAACATCTTCAGAGTAGTGAGGAGAGAAGTCTACTTCTCTATGGGAAATAATTTTTCTGCTATTTTCTTATTTCATCCCTCGTGCAAGTGTGCCAAGTTGAGCTAAGAGGGCACTTTCACAGATAGTCTCCTGGGAAAGGGATGCTGCTGGAAGACTATGGCCTGGAGAACTATAATGGAGTTGCTCCAAAATTTCCTATACATAGTCTCTGTGGTAAGTCACAGTCTATAAGTCTGGAACTTGGGTCAAGGGGTAAGTCACAGTCTATAAGTCTGGAACGTGGGGCAAGGTAATTTTGCAGTGTTGGCAGAACTCAAAGATGCTGTATCCAGGGGAAATTTTGGTTTATGCCAATAGTTTCTATTCAGGTGGAGATGTTGTTGTAATATAAAAATGAATTTTCAGGATGGGAGAATTCTTAATTCTTAGAGCCCCTTCTTTTGCATTGCTTGGATTATATAATAATTTTGCTTCTGACTTGTTTCTATGAAAACATTGTTCTTGTATGTGGGTTGTTTGCAAAAATCTTTAAATAGGGATTTATTTGTATCAAAATGATTATCTTCAGCTTAAATTCACCTGTGTTAGCTGTCTAATATAATGAAAGAGAAAGATCTTAGTGAACAATTTTTGGTTATAATTTGGAACTGAGATGGTTGCTAAAAAAATTACAGAAAGTTTTCTATCAAGAAAGTGGGGAGGCAGAGTCCTGAGAAGGTAAGGGAAGAGAGTCTATGGATAAAAGATGTGGATTTTTGGATCCCCCAGCTCAATATGAACACAGGATCTGAGCTCAAGGGCTGCCCTCCTGGGAAACTGGATGGATTACTTCACTCCAGGACCATGCTCAATGGGATATATAGGTGAGGCAACGCTGTGGTCATTTTTACACTGCAGAACTCTTTGAGATGATGATCCCTACAGTTGTCTTACTGCCCAGAGTCCAGGAGGCTGCTGGACCTGTCCTGACACTCACAAATGGGCCTGGAAAGGATTGTGCCTTTCATTCTTCCATGAGTGCCAAGAGAGGCAGAAGTTAACAAGTTAAAAATCCTTCACCTTTTTCATCTCCACTTTGTTCTCCTAGTGGAGGTGAAAAAAAAAAAGATACTCTAGAAAACATATAAGGAGAGCTATGAGCCCAACCACTTTGAAAAGTATGTTCATCCATTAATGTATTGCAGGCTGTATCGGTCAAGATTTTCCAGAGAAAGAGGACAAATAGGATGTTCTATCTGAGGGAGGGGGTGGGATTTAAGGAATTGCCTCATGCAACAGTGGGAACTGGCAATTCTCAACAATGTAGCCTGGACTGGAAACTTTATTTGTAGACAGAATTCTTTGCTTCTGGGGGATCCTCAGTTTTTTTTTTTTTTTTTTTCTTGAGGTTTTCACTGATTGGTTGAGCCTTGCTCGCTTGGTAGAGGGTAATTTGTGTTCCTGGAAGTCTGTTGATTTAAATGTTAATTAGATCAAAAAATGTCTTCCCCGGGATACACAGCAGACTCATAGAATGGCAGATGTCCTAAATAGCACTCTGGCCTCAGAATCAGCCCTTAAGGCATTAGGATCTGGCTGAAGAGCCCATGAGAGTATTTTAGGCATGGAAAGACACTCTGGGAAAAAAAAGAAGAAGAAGACCTAAATGAAAGATCTCTGCGTGTGAGATCCCAGTGGAAAGAATGGGGCCATCAAGGTAGGAGGTACTTTTCTCTGAAGGGAGGAGAGAACTTCCACTTTGACTATGACCCTGTCAGAATAAGATCAAAGTTGGCAAACTCAGGAGGCTTCCATAGCCTTGGCAATTCATGACTAGAGCCTAGGGAGATTACTGACACCATAAACAAGAGTGTCAAATTGTTAAATAACATCAGGAGTTACTGTGTACTTATGTCTCATGTGGGATCTGTCCTTAATGTGTTGTCCAATGTGAAGTGATGCTATAACTAGTACTAAAACAGTATTTTTACACTTTGTGTCTCTGTGTGGGTGCAAACTGATGAAATCTTTACTTAGCATATACTGAATCGATCTTCTGTATATAAAGATAATTGAAAATGAAAAAAAAAACCTGGTGTTTAATTGGAAATTGCATATAAAAGTAATCAATTTTTAAAAAATATCATGTAGGATCTCTGTCTTTAATGTGCTGTACACTGTTGCATGAGGCAATTCCTTAAATCCCACCCCCTCCCTCAGATAGAACATCCTATTTGTCCTCTTTCTCTGGAAAATCTTGACTGATACAGCCTGCAATACATTAATGGATGAACATACTTTTCAAAGTGGTTGGGCTCATAGCTCTCCTACATATAGCTATAACTAGTACTCCAACAGTATTTTTTCACTTTGTGTTGCTATGTGGGGGCAAACTGTTGAAATCTTTACTTAATATATACTAAACTGATCTTCTGTATATAAAGAGAATTGAAAATGAATCTTGATGTAAATGGAAGGGGAGATGGAGCGGGAAAGGGGAGGGTTGCGGGTGGGAGGGAAGTAATTGGGGGGGGGGAGCCATTGTAATCCATAAGCTGTACTTTGGAAATTTATATTCATTAAATAAAAGTTTAAAAAAAAGAATAAAAAATGTCTTCCCAAAACATCGAGAGTGATTTGGTCCCATACAATGGGGCACCATCACCTTGCCAATTTGACACATTAAGATTAGCCATCACAGAAGCGAATGTCTCTAGGAAAAAAAATTAATTAGAATTTTTAAATTGAGTGGAGGACTGTGACACTCTAGTCCAAGGTGTTAGCAGAATGAAGAAAGTGCCTTGACTGGTGAGTGGATAGCAATGCTGCTGTGCTGTTACAGTTGCTCTCTCACTGTGTGGCTCAGGCAGACACTTGGCTTCTGTGAGCCTCATTTCTGCACTTTGCAAAATAGTTAGGCATGGGCCGTCTGTATTAGTTTTCTTCTGTTTTCTTTCATTGATTCAACAAAAAGTGAGTCTCTAATAAAGGGCCCACCTGGGTTTCTGCTGCATATTAGCAGTTCCCTTGAGGTCTACATTACGAAGACAGAGCTGTGAATTATCTAGGGAAGGATTCTGACAAGCAGCAACCACAGTTTCACAGCTGGTCTTTTCTGTGCTTGCTTTCGGCTTCCCATTTTCCTTATAGTGTGAGCTCTCATTCCAAGACCTTGCTACATGAAGAGCTGGAGGCTAGGATTTAGAATATTGAGTTTTGCTAAGTCATGCCTAAAACAAGGCATAGCCATATAGTCTAATGAAAAATATCTTTAAACTATCTAAAAATGTAAGTGATTTCCTGGCCTTTGGTTATCACTCTCAGAAAAGAAAAGCTCTTTCAGGTCAATTTAAAGTAAGTGAAGAGAAACTAAATAGGCGTTTTTCATATAGTAGTACCAACTAGTTTTCCAAAATAATCCTTAACATCAGATAATCAATCACCTGGCTAGACATCTGTTTGTGCATATATTAAGAGAAAAGGACAAATATCTATGTTTTTCCAAACTGAGTACCTACCGTGTACAAGCACCTGTTCCAAGCCCTGAAGATTCAGTCTTATGAAAAAGTTCCTCCCATAATGGAGTTTATTCTGGAGAGGAAGCTAGGAAAAAAAAAAAAAAGGTTTTAAAACCTATGTAATTTTGCGAGTGAAGTAAAAAGTAAGGGAATTCTCCATGAGGACATCTAGAGAAAGAGCATTCCAGGCAGACAGAAGAGCCAGTGCCAGGGCCCTAAGGTGGGCACACACCTGGAGGGTTTCAGGAACTTTTATCTGTCTTCTCAGTTTAGAGGGCACTCCTTTTATAAACCCCAGGTCTCCTAATTGCTACTTAACATAACTTGCAAGGGGAGGCGGAGGGGATTCTCACAGTGTGAATAACTGACTTTAAAATTCTTCAGTTTATCACGGTGATATTATGCATGCAGCAATTAGTTTTTGTTTTCATTGCATGAGCGGTGAGCTAACAAGTTGTCCAAAGTGCCCAACCACCCTCCCTCTGGGGAAGCTACTCCAAATAAGCTGTTGTGTCCTGTTCCACACACAATACAACCTCAGCATACTTAGTGTGAGGGAAAACTAGTGACTTATTATCTTGATGACTATTAAAGGTATTGATTATAGGTGGATATGCTAAAAGCATTTAGAGCCACTCTCAGCCTGAGCCTGCCCAGCCTGTGAGTATCCAGTGAATTGCATAACCTGTGAAATGCCTATACCCTGGCCTTACTCTGATGTGGTCTTCCTCATCCAACACTGGCTTGGACCAGCATGGAACCCTGCTGTCCTACCTTCCTGAAAAGAAACTTTCAGAACTTCACTGGCCTTATAGAACATTTGTATGGATGTTTTGTCTTCATTCTGCCTGCAGGGTGCTTTGTCCAATAAAATTGTGATTGAATTTGGCCTGAAGCTTTCTTTCCTTATAACCTGGTGATAAGGTTGTTGGGGAGGGGGGAAGCCTCACTATCTCAGACCTTGCAGGGTAGCTATGTTTATTTATCAGAAACTGATTGAGTTCAGTTTGCACCAAACATGTAACTCACGTTTCACTACCTCCACAAAGCCCTCCCTACTATGTTGTTACATGTACACCTCCCAGTTGTAGCTGCCCCTCTTCTGTGTTATTACAACCCTTGCTGATGTGTCTATCAATACTGACCAGTTTTTCCATTATCCAGTAAATTCCTTAAGCACAGGTACTCTTTCTTATTTGTCTTTGTGTCCTCAGCATAGGGAATAAAATATTATGGAAAGGGACAATATTGATTGGCTCTCCTGTGTCAGGTACTGTAGTGCACTATGAAGATAAAATGACCAGGTTGACATAGTGACAGTTCTCCTGGGACTATAGTCTAATGACAAGACCCAAATCCAGAATTTTATACAAGCAATTATTTAAATGAATGAATTATTAGAAAACAGATGTGCATGTTACCAGAGAGCATATAACAAGAAGAAAAAATGAATAAAGGAATGAAAGTGACATTTTCCTTACAGAACAGAAATTAAGATATGGTTATTGATCATTATGTTTAATATCTGAGTTTCAGAAATTTCAAAGGCAGAAGAGCCTTGCCTTCTTAGTCATTAAAATAAATCTATTTTTTAAAAGCCCAAACAAAAGTTTTAAAAAATGACTAATCCAGTCAGTGCATACACGAAGCCAAAACTAGCAGACATGAGATGCTCCTCACGAGATGGCTGGCAGTGTGGTGATGGAGTCCATACTTCAAATGCACGTTTAGCCTGCAAATGCCAGGGAACCCATTTGACCAGAACATGAGTTGATTTTTCTACTGCATTGTCACTGGTGGATGAGAAGATAGAACGTCAGGGTCAGAAGGGGTTCTAAGATATGAATGATTTGGCCAACTTTAAACTTTTTCTTTGCTGAGATACCAAAGAAGACTGTGGGTTTCCTGAGCAGGGCTTCCTACCTTGCAGTCACTCCTGAAGAGCACTCTAGAGATCCTAGTTGTGAGAAGATGCATCCAGCTGAAGGGACAGCCAAGGGTACACAGAAGGAGATCCCACACAAATCCGTTTTGAAAATCCGTCACTCCAATCTTGGGCAAGGGATCACCAGGCTATAGTTGTGCTGATATATAGTTGCAAAATTCAGGTAATTTCTTTTTCTTCTTTGCATGTTTTTCTGACTCT
Source organism: Lepus europaeus (assembly GCF_033115175.1). Taxonomy (NCBI): domain Eukaryota; kingdom Metazoa; phylum Chordata; class Mammalia; order Lagomorpha; family Leporidae; genus Lepus; species Lepus europaeus. Next base: position 68,161,579 of record NC_084832.1, read on the forward strand.
TCCAACTTTTTGATAATCAGAATACCATAATGATAGCAGCATAATTTATTAATATTTCACAGTGGGCCAATGATTCACTAGTCATTTGAATCAGTCAACTTTTCATTACTATAACTAAGTGCCTGAAACAAGCAACTTATGGAGGAAGGAGGTTTATTTCTGACTATACAAGACCAGGTAGGCCTCCTTAGTTTAGCTGTCTGGTCAAGTTCCAGGATAGCAATGGCAGAGCATGTCTGGAGGAAGAATCCCATGGCAGGTAGGATGTAAAGGTAAAGGCTGGGCCCAACTCAATTTTTATAATCTTATGAGAATCATCTTTAGAAGACATGCCCTCAGGATGGAGCTGTGGCTCACTAGGCTAATCCTCCACCTGTGGCGCCGGCACCCCGGGTTCTAGTCCTGGTCGGTGCGCCGGATTCTGTCCCAGTTGCTCCTCTTCCAGTCCAGCTCTCTGCTGTGGCCTGGGAAGTGCAGTGGAGGATGGCCCATGTCCTTGGGCCCTGAACCTGCATGGGAGACCAAGAGGAAGCACCTGGCTCCTGGCTTCTGATCGGCGCAGTGCGCTGGCAGCAACATGCCGGCCATAGTGGCCACTTGGGGGATGAACCAATGGAAAAAGAAAGACCTTTATCTCTATCTCTCTCTCTCTCACTGTCTAACTCTGCCTGTCAAAAAAAATAAAATAAAATTAAAAAAAAAAAAGAAGACATGCCCCTAGTGATCTAAGGACCTCCCACCAGGCCATCTCCTAATCAGACCAAGTTTTCACACTCTTTGTGCCACTGACTGATGAATTTGTAAGGTTCAGCATGAGTTTGGCAGCAAAATTATGTTCAAACTATAGCATAATTTAAACATCAAATAAGCCACACAAAATGGTATGATCCAAATTTAACACGTGACTCCTGGTGAAAGCCATGAAAAAGGAAAGCTTCAAGATACATAACCTTTATTTTTCCCCAGAAACCTTTTATTTAAGGTATACAAACTTCACACATTTCATAAATACAACTTCTGAGACATTGTGATAGTGATTTGTCCCACCGTACCCACACTCCGACCCCTACTCCCACCCTGCTTCCTCTTCCCTCTCCTATTCCCATTCTTAGTTTTTACTAAAACCTATTTTCAACTAACTACACACAGAAGATTAACTCTATGCTAAGTAATGAATTCAGCAAATACTATAGAAAAAAAAAACTGTTCCTCAACATTTTTTTACCTCTTTTTTGATGTTTTCTACAACCCACTGTTTATTCAGGAGCATGTTGTTCAGTCTCGATGTATTTACATCTGTTCTAGAGATTCCTGAGTTGCTGATTTCCAGCTTCATTCCATTGTGGTCAGAGAAGATAACATGGTATGATTTCAGTTTTTTTGAATTTGCTGAGACTTGATTTATGGCCTAACATGTGGTCAATCCTAGAGAAAGTTCCATGCACTGGTGAGCAGAATGTGTATTCTGCAACTGTAATATGATAAGTTCTGTAGATATCTGTTAGGTCCATTTGATCTATAGTGTCAATTAACTGTTGTTCCCTTGCTGATTTTCTGTCTGGTTGATCTGTCTTTTGCTGAAAGTGGGGTATTGAAGTCCCCCGTTACTATTGTATTTGTGTCTATGTCTCCCTTTAGATCCATTAACATTTCTTTTAAATTGCCAGATGCCCAATAATTAGGTGCATATGCATTTATTATAGTCACATCTTCCTGTCAAATTGATCCCTTAATTATTGCATAGTGCCCTTCTTTGTCTCTTTTAACAGTTTTTGTGTTAAAGTCTATTTAGTCTACACCAGCTCATTTTTGCTTTCTGTTAGCATCGAGTATCTTTTTTTCCAACCTTTTACTTTCAGTCTGTGTGTATCTTTGTTGGTGAGATGTGTTTCTTGTTGGCAGCAAATAGATAGGTTTTTTTGTTTTTCCATTCAGCCAGTCTGTGTCTTTCAACTGGAGAGTTGAGGCCATTTACATTCAAGGTGACTATTAATAAGTAATGACTTGGCCCTGCCATTTTTCTATAAAATTCGCATTGTTTACTTTGGGTTTTCCTTGTACTTTTACTGGGAGCTTTCCTTCCTTTACCATCCTCCATCGTGATGACCACGTTTCTATGTTTCTGTGTGCAGCACATCCTTAAGCATCTTCTGCAGGGCTGGATGGGTGGTGACAAATTCTTTCAGTTTCTCTTTGTCATGGAAGGTCTTTATTTCACCTTAATTCATAAATGAAAGCTTTGCACGATACAGCGCTTGCATGGTTGACAAATTTTTTCTCTTTAGACTAGGAATATATCTCGCCATTCTCTCCTAGCCTGTAGGGCTTCTGATGAGAAGTCAGCTATGAGTCTAATTGGAGATCCTCTGAAAGTAATCTGGCACTTCTCTCATGCTCACTTTAGAATCTTTTATTTCTATTTTACTGTGGAGAGTTTTACTACAATGTGTCTTGGTGAAGATCTTTTCTGGTCATGTCTATTAGGAGTTCTGTGTGCTTCCTGTACTTGGGCTTCCCTTTCTCCAAATTAGGGAAGTTTTCTGTAATCATTTCACTGAAAAGGTCTTCTAATCCATTCCTTACACGTCTTCAGGAACTCCTAAGACCTGTATGTTGGTCCATTTGATAGTATCCCATGGATCTCCAACAGTGTTTTTGTTTTCTAACTTCTTCTTCTTCTTCTTCTTCTTCTTCTTCTTCTTCTTCTTCTTCTTCTTCTTCTTCTTCTTTTTTTTTTTTTTTTTTTGGTTTGACTGTAAAATGTCCAGAGATTTGTCCTCTAACTTGGATATTCTTTCTTCTGCCTCACTGATGATTCTGTTGTTAAGGCTTTCCACCACATGTTTTATTTGATCTATTAAATTCTTCATTTCCAATATTTAATTTTGATTTCTCTTCAAACTCTCAATTTCACAAGGAAAGTTTTTTTTCATGTCATGTACAAATTTCTTTAGTTTGTGGATTTGCTTCTGATTACTTCTAAGTAATCCTATGATCAATTTTTTGAATTCTGTTTCTGGCATTTCTTCAATCTCCATTTTCACATTCTAGTATTGTCTTCCTTTGGGAGTGTCATGTTGTCTTCCTATTCTTGTTGAATTGCTGCGTTTATTTTTAGGCATTTGTAGAGCTACTTGTTGTTGTTGTTTTTTCCCCCCGATGTGATGGCTTTTATCTTTGGGCTATGCTTCTGTGGCTTAGTAGAGTTTCTGCTCTTTCAGTGAATGCCCTGAGGTATGTGCTGGGTTTGTTCAGGGAGCTCTGGTTAGTGCTCCAGGGTGAGGGCAGTGTCCAAGGTGATTTCCAAATTGGGCATGGTGAATCTCTCTCTCTCTCTCTCTCTCTTAATCAGAGGGGAGTTTGTTTAGCTCTATTAGCGTAGTATCATGCTCACTTCCTCTCCTCCAAGGAGACCAATGCCTGGGCGCTAGCCCCAGTTGGTGTAACATTTATCCACACCACCACAAGAACCACACGTAAGATCCATACAGTCCTGGATGTGAGCACAGATCCTGCAGCAATGACCCTCACCAGGGAATCAGGGAGCCCCGAGCATGTTGAGCAGCCCACAGTGACTGCCTAAAGACCCAGCCACACCCTGAACCCTCAGTTGCAGCCACAGTGTTTTCACAGTCCTAGCACACACGATTCCCACAGTCGTGAGCACCCAGTCCCCTGTCAATTCTCCCAGCAGACTCAGGCACCTCCTCTTGGCTGGATGCTGGGCGTGCAGAAACAAGCTGGTGCAGCTGTTCCATATATCCAAAATGGTGCCTGCCTGCTCTTGGCTAGTTCCAGGACACTGGTGCCGGGTAATCGGGGAGAGAGGGAAATGTGCCTCTATTCTCCCTCTAGGCTGGCAGGTACACTGTCTCAGAGAGCACCAAGGCAGATTCATGCCAGGCTCTTCCTGCAGCTTTATCACCAGTGGCTCGGGTTGCTGCAGTCTGGTCTCACCTCACTCTCCAAAGCTGGTGCTGATGCTCTTAGCTGCTGGGGTCCTGAGTTGTGTAAGTCCACACTCTCCATGTAGGTCCACAGTGTCCCTCTGATTTACATGGAGTTTCCTCTGCAATTTTCTCTCTAATTCTTCCTTGACATTGCACTTTCTCCACATTTTTTTAATCTATGTTCCCATAGAGCAGAGCAGTAAGCTCCCTCCCTGTTCTGCCATCTTGGTGCCTTTAAATAACAGAACTTGGGTCCAAACCCATGTCTACATTTAAGCTTTAGCCACAATCACTATAGGCTGTTCTAAAAAACAAATAATTTAATGTTAAAAATATTTTGAATTATTATTTTTGGGTAATAAAACTTATTTCAAGAAAAATTATTTATGGCATAAATTTGGTCTCATTCAGTAGAATCACATCATAGGTTGTTACCATGGTTAGGCAAACACTTGGTGCTATCCAAATTTATTTATTTATTTATTTGTTTATTTGTTTATATTTTTTAAAGATTTACTTATTTTACTTGAAAGTCAGAATTACACAGAGAGGAGAGGCAGAAAGAGAGAAAGAGAGAGGTCTTCCATCTGCTGGTTCACTCCCTAGTTGGCTGCAATGGCCGGAGTGCACCAATCCGAAGCCAGGAGCCAGGAGCTTCCTTCGGGTCTACCATGTGGGTGCAGGGGCCCAAGGACATGGGCCATATTCTACTGCTTTCCCAGGCCACAGCAGAGAGCTGGACAGGGAGTGGAGCAGCCAGGTCTTTAACCAGCACCATATGGGATGCCGGCGCTTCAAGCCAGGGCATTAATCCGCTGCACCACAGTGCTGGCCCTGCTATCCAAATTTAGTTGTAAACTTTCAAGGACAAAAAATGTTGTAGGACCCTAAAAATGTAGGTGGAAATGTAAAATATCATCAAGTTCAAAGTTCTTTATCAGTATAAGAAAACAAATTTTTACTTTAGTGCCTTAGGTTCAAAGATTTTTAGATTTGGACAGGGAATAGCTTTACACTTCTTGAGAAAGAAGATCAACAAACATTAAATGCTGGTGAGGATGTGGGGAAAAAGGTACCCTAATTCATTGTTGTGGAAGTACAGCCATTGTGGAAGACGGTATGGAAATACCTCAGAAAGGGGAAAATAGATATACCATATGACCAAGCAATTCCATTCCTGGGAATTTACCCAAGGGAAATGAAATCAGCATGTGAAAGAGTCATCTGTACCCCCATGTTTATTCCAGCTCAATTCACAACAGCTAAGATAGAGAATCAACGCAGATGTCCATCAACTGGTGACCAGATAAAGAAATTGTGGTATATTACATATATATATATATATGTGTGTGTGTGTGTGTGTGTATGTATATATATATGTATATAAATATACAACACACACACACACACACACACACACACACACATATATATATATATATATATATAATGATCCATGAACCTACTAATGTGCCTGTGAAGCAACAGATAATGGCCCAAGAACTTGAGCATCAACTACTCCTGGCTCCTAGCTTTGACCTGGTCCAGTCTCTGCTCTTGTAGCCATTTAGTGAGTGAATCAGCAAATGGGAGATTTTCTCTCTCTCTCTCTCTTTCTCTCTGTGAGTATCACTCTGCCTTTCCAATAAATAGACCATTTCTTTAAAAGATTGAGAGAGAATAGCTTCTTTCAATCAACATTGTATTTGTTGGTTCATCCACGTAGTAGGTGGATTCAGAGAAGGAGATGTGATGACACATCGGTAACTCCATGTGAGACTCCACTAACTAATGCTGACTTGGAAGAAAGAGGGAATGGACACAAGACAAGGAGTGTGGCATCCTGTGGAAAGGCTGGAAGGGTGGTTTTATGTATCAACAAAAGCAGGCCATGGATGCTCAGATAAAACATTATCTCTAAGTGTGTCTATGAGGGTGTTTCCAGATGAGATGAACACTTGACTGAGTGGACTCACTAAAATAGATTTTTATCCTGAGTGTCATTGAGCATCATCCAACCCTTTGAAGTCTTGAATATCAGAACAATATTCAGAGAGGGACATTTTCCTTTTCTGCCTGATTACTTGAGCTGATGCATAGTCTTCTGCCCTTGGACTGAAATTTTCACCATTGACACCCTAGATTCTCAGTTTCATTGCACTTGTACTGATTTTAAACACCTGGGTTTTTGGGTCTCCACCCTCCAGACCACAGACTGCGATACTTCCCAACCTTGATAATCATGTGAGTCAATTTCTTGTTATATCTCTCCATTTATTTGAGGGATCTTAAAAAAGTTATTGGAAATGACCACTATCTTTTTCAATGTGTATTTATCTTCATTTTATTTGAAAGGCAGACAACAGGCAGAAAGAAAGACAGAGAAAACATACATCCACTGATTCACTCCCCAAATGCCTACAATAGCCAAAGACGGGCAAGGTCAAAGCCTGGACTGTGGAACTCAATCCAGTTCTCCTATATGAGTGGAAGGGACCCAACTTTTTGAGCCATCATCTGGTGCTCCCCAGGGTAGAGATGAGCAGAGAGCTGGAATGGTAGCAGAGAAACCAAGACTTGAATGTAGCACTTAGTATGGATGCGAGCATCCCAAATATCAGCTTAACTGATGTGTCAAACATCCTCTCCAAGTATTTTCTCTTAATTCCATTTATCCTCAAACATTTTGAGGCACACACATACACACACACACACATCTATTGGTTCCATTTTTGGGGAGGCCTTAATACTTTTTTTAAACTTTTATTTAGTAGATATAAATTTCCAAAGTACAGTTTATGGATTATAATGGCTTCCCCCCCCCCATAACTTCCCTCCCACCCACAACCCTCCCCTTTCCTGCTCCCTCTCCCCTTCCATTCACATCAAGATTCATTTTCAATTCTCTTTATATACAGAAGATCGATTTAGTATATATTAAGTAAAGATTTCATCAGTTTGCCCCCACACAGAACATAAAGTGCGAAATACTGTTTGAGCACTAGTCATTTCATTAATTCACATTGAACTACACATTAAGGACAGAGATCCTACAGGGGGAATAAATGCACAGTGACTCCTGTTGTTTACTTAACAATTTGACACTCTTGTTTAAGGCGTCAGCAATCTCCCCAGGCTCTAGTCATGAGTTGCCAAGGCCATGGAAGCCCCCTGAGCTCACCGACTTCAATCTTATTCTGATAGGGTCATAGTCAAAGTGGAAGTTCTCTCCTCCCTTCAGAGAAAGGTACCTCCTTCTTTGATGGCCCATTCTTTCTACTGGGATCTCACTCGCAGAGATCTTTCATTTAGGTCTTCTTCTTTTTTTTTTTCCAGAGTGTCTTGGCTTTCCATGCCTAAAATACTCTCATGGGCTCTTCAGCCAGATCCAAATGGGAAAGCCTTAATACTTTCAACTAGAGCATCCAAGAAAGGAACACAGTCTTTTTGATGCCTTGATTTCAGCCTAAGGAGATTTTGGATTTATCCTCCAGAACTGAAAGCTAGTGGGTTTGTTTTGCTTAAGAAACTAAGTCTCTAGCAATTTGCTACAGCAGCCATAGAAAGAAGTTCATTACATTTACCTATGGACAAAACAATGGCCTAAGTTATTAGTGACTCCAAACCAGGGCACAGAAGACTGCTGATAGGAACCAAGCAAGACTCACCAGAAACAGAGCAAGAGTGTGGTCAAACACAGGTGTAAAATCTAGAGGCCAATTGTTTTCTGTTCATGTGCTGATCACTGTGGGTCTGGAGATGGAGAGATCATTAATGGGATCAGAGAAAACTAAGCGGAGTCACAGAGAATGAGACAGTCTGGCACATATTCTGGCTATATCAAATATCTTTTATTTTGTCAAAATTATAAAAATAGCAAATGATTCTTATATTTTATTGATGTAAATATTTATACTTTGAACTCAGAATTAATTAATGATTTTTATAATTAGGTTGTGTTATAATGATCAACTGATTGTTTTACTATTATTACTAATTCATGGGTCATCCAGGCACTCTACAGAACACTATACAGCAGTCAAAAACAATGAAACCCGGTCATTTACAACAAGATGGAAGAATCTGGAAAACATTATGCTGAGTGAATTAAGCCAGTCCCAAAGGGACAAATATCATATGTTCTCCCTGATCGGTGACAACTAACCTAGCACCAAAGGGGAAACCTGTTGAAGTGAAATGGACACTATGAGAAACAGTGACTTGATCAGCTCTTGTCCTGACAGGTTGAAATACAATGTAATACTTTATCCCTTTTAGTATTTTTTTTTTGTTCTAGTACTATTGGTTGAACTCTGTAATTAACACACAATTATTCTTAGGTGTTTAAATCTTAACTGAAAAGTGATCCCTGTTAAATATAAGAGTGGAAATAAGAGAGGGAGGAGATGTACAATTTGGGATATGCTCAATCAGACTTGCTCCAAATGGTGGAGTTAGAAACATGCCAGGGGATTCCAATACAATCCCATCAAGGTGGCATGTACCAATGATATCTCGCTAGTCCAAGTGATCAACTTCAGTTCACAATTGATGGCTCTGATAGGTCTAAGAGTGAAAGGGATCACACAAACAAGACTAGTGTCTGCTAATACTAACTGATAGATTCAAAAAGGGAGAGAACAATCCATCATGGGAAGCAGGATACACAACAGACTCATAGAATGGCAGGTGTCCTAAATAGCACTCTGGCCTCAGAATCAGCCCTTAAGGCATTAGGATCTGGCTGAAGAGCCCATGAGAGTATTTTAGGCATGGAAAGCCAAGACACTCTAGCAAAAAAAAAAAAAAAAAAAAAAAAACCTAAATGAAAGAGCTCTGTGAGTGAGATCCCAGTGGAAAGAACGGGCCATCAAAGAAGGAGGTACCTTTCTCTGAAGGGAGGAGAGAACTTCCACTTTGACTATGACCCTATCAGAATAAGATTGAAGTCGGTGAGCTCAGGGGGCTTCCATGGCCTTGGCAACTCATGACTAGAGCCTGGGGAGATTACTGACGCCATAAACAAGAGTGTCAAATTGTTAAGTCAGCAACATGTGGGATCTGTCCTTAATGTGTTGTCCAATGTGAAGTAATGCTATAACTAGTACTGAAACAGTATTTTACACTTTGTGTTTCTGTGCGGGTACAAACTGATGAAATCTTTATTTAATATATACTGAATCGATCTTCTGTATATAAATATAATTGAAAATGAATCTTGATGTGAATGGAATGGGAGAGGGAGCGGGAGATGGGAGGGGTGTGAGTGGGAGGGAAATTATGGGGGGGGGGAAGCCAATGTAATCCATAAACTGTACTTTGGAAATTTATATTTACTAATTAAAAAAAACTAATTCATGGGTCATCAAAAACATTCATCAAAGTGTTCTGTGGGATCAGGGTTATCCTTATGAAAATTCCAATGTCATTTTCACAAAATAGAAAAAACAGTCCTTAAGTTTCTGTGGAATCACCAAAGATCCCAAGTAACTAAAATAATATTGATCACAAAGAAGTGAACAGGAGGGATCACACTCCTTGATTTCAAATTACATTATAAAGCTATTCTAGTCAACACAGCATAGTGCATACATGAAAACACTCACATTAATCAATGGAACAAAATAGAAAAGAAAGTCCAGAAATAAATCCATGCATTCATGATCATTGGTTTGTTTAACAAAGTATCCAAAACACACAATGGGGAAACTACAGCCTTTTCAATAATTGATACTGGGAAAACTGAAAATCCACATGCAGAAGTATGAAATCAAACCATTATCTCACATCATATACAAAAATGATTTCAAAATGGATTAAAGACTTAAACATAAAATGTGAAACTATAAAGTTACTAGAAAAAAATATGAGAAGAAATTTCCATGACACTAATCTAGGCAATGATTTTTTTGGATAAGATCCTAAAAGCACAGAAAATAAATTTTAAAAAATAGACATAAGGGTTTACATTAAACTAAAAAACATCCACACAGTAAAGGAAGCAATTAATAGAATGGACAACTCACACATGAGAAAATAGTTATTAACCATACCTCTGATAATGGATTAATATCCAAAATACATAAGGAACTAAGCTCAATAGCAAGACAATAAATAACCCAACTTAAAAAATGGGCAAAGGACCTGAACAGACGTTTCTCTAAACAAGACGTACAAATTGCCAGCAAGTTCATGGAAAAAAATGCTCAGTATGACTAATCACTAAGGAAGTGCAAGTTAAAACTATAATGAGATATCATCTCACATCAGTTAGTGTGCCTATTATTAAAAAGATGAACAATAAAAAGTGTTGACAAGAATGTGGAGAAAAAGGAGCCCTTGGAGTGACTGTTTAGCTTAGCTGTTAAGACGCCTTCATCTCATATCAGAGTGCCTGGGTTCAATACTTGGCTCCAATTTCCTGCTAATGCAGATCCTCTATGGCAGTGGTGATGGCTCTAGTAATTGGGTTCCTGCCATCCATGTGAGAGAGCTGGATTAAGTTCTCAGCTCCCACCTTCCACCCTGAGCCCAATTCCAGCTGCTGTGGACAGTTGGGGAGTGAATCACTTTATGGGAGTTCTCTGTCCTCTCTGTCTCTCCCTTGCAAATAAATTTTAAGACATTTTAGGCCGGCGCCGTGGCTCAACAGGCTAATCCTCCACTTTGCGGCGCTGGCACACCGGGTTCTAGTCCCGGTTGGGGTGCCGGATTCTATCCCGGTTGCCCCTCTTCCCAGCTCTCTGCTATGGCCCGGGAAGGCAGTGGAGGATGGCCCAATTCCTTGGGCCCTGCACCCGCATGGGAGACCAGGAGAAGCACCTGGCTCCTGGCTTCGGATCAGCGAGATGCACCGGCCGCAGCGGCCATTGGAGGGTGAACCAACGGTAAAAAGGAAGACCTTTCTCTCTGTCTCTCTCTGTCTCTCTCTCTCTCTCTCTCTTTCTCTCTCTCTCACTATCCACTCTGCCTGTCCAAAAATAAATAAATAAATAAAAAGACATTTTAAATTGGAGTTAACATGACTATCTAAGAGGAGAAAAGCCATAAGATATAAAACAGTTCTCACCTTCCTCCTCATTCCCTCATTTTGAAAAGCTCTACTTAACATAACCAGGATCTTTCTATAACTTTGAGTAAAAATGGTCACCTTTCTCAAACATTTTTTGATTTTAGGGGAAAATAACTCTTGCTCTCTGTTTTTTGTTTTTTGTTTTATTTTTTTAAGGTTTATTTGAAAGGCAGAATTACAGAGAGGCAGAGGCAAAGAGAGAGAGAGGTCTTCCATCCACTGTTTCACTCCCCAAATGGCTGCAACTGGTGGAGCCAGTTGCTAATCTGAAGCCAGGAGCCTAGAGCTTCTTCCACATCCCCCAAGTGGGTGCAGAAACCCAATCACTTGGGCCACCTTTTAAAGCTTTCCCAGGAACATAGGCAGGGATCTGGGTTGGAAGTGGGCAGCCAGGCAGTGCCCTTATGGGATGCCGGCACTGCAGGTGACAGCTTTACCCACTGCGCCACAGTGCCGGCCCTGGAAAATCTCTGTAACTAACTCATCAAAGTAACTCCGCGATCACTGTCTTTGTTGCAGGCTTTAATTAAGAAATCTTGCCTAGTGATGGCTTCATCAGTTTGAAGATGGGTGCCGTGTCGTGACTGACTCTGCTCCAAATGATTTGCCTGAAGACAGAAGTTATCAGTGTAGATGGTTTCCTTCCTTCCTAAAGAAGTTATATTTCACTACTAGTAACTTTTTGCTATTGTCTACTCCACTACTTGCATTCTATAAAATTGATCTTTTTACTAAAAGTGCTAAAAGAAGCTTCAGTTTTTTCTCAAACCTATTTTAATGCTTTTAGAGCTTTCTTCCTAAGACATATTTCATTTTCTTATATCTGCCTTGTCCCATAGAGGATTTAACATGATGAATTTCTGTGGTCCTCCTATTATTTCTTCATTCTTTCTCAATTTTCTTTAAGTGTAGATGTTTGCAAGGTCCACAGCTACTGGCAGTTGCTAAGCATTTTTATGTGTCATGCATTGGCTCATTTGGGACAAGACAATACCCATATCACTCTCCTTGGGTAATTTCATCTGCTTTTATAATAAATTTTAACTTTCATGAATATATTGACTCTTGCAACTCAGCTTTGTAGCTTCATTTCCAGACTCACCAATCCACCTGCCTCTTAGAATTCTGTTTGTTTTATAGCCATTAGATATATCTGTATTGCTTATATTAGGGTAAGTTGTATGAGGGTACTTCAAAAATTTCATGGAAAATGACATTAAAGGACAAATTTTTTGATGGAAAAATTCGATATCCCTGCACAGTTTTCCATCATATGCATTTCTCACGAACTTTCTGAAGAGCCTTCATGGTCAGTGACTTAATATAATAGAAAGGTGTTTTTCTTTATATGGTATGTACATCATGGTGTGGCTGGGGGCTCTTCTTCATACTGTTCTCACTTGAGGACCCAGGTTGACAGAGCAACTATTGTATAGAGAACTGCCAGTTGTCAAGGCAGAGAAAAAGAGTTCTGAGAGTCTGACACTAGCAGTTAAATGACACTTTTTTTCAGTGATTCATTGGACAGAACTAATCACATGGGCCCACTCAATCATAAGTGAACTAGAAAGTGTAATCCCTCCACATGCCCAGCACATGGAGAAGCAAACACACTCAGCAAACACCATAAATTACTCTTATTCACACACAACTCTGTATAATTTTCCCCAAATCTGTTCTTCTTCTCTTTTTGGTAACTCTTCTCTTTTCAGTATTTCAGCTATTGACAATGCTATCCAGCTAATCGCTCAAAGCCAGAAAACTCAGGAGGAAGGTGGATCACCCACATTACAGGTCATAATGCCATTATAAAACTTTTCCATATATCATTATTGTATTTGTAAGTCTAATTAATGGTGAGTTATGATATGATCAATCCTAACAATTCTATAAATATTATTGCTTGTTAGATTTATTGAGGATCAAAATTTATTACATATAGATAAGCAAATTTGCCTAAACATTGCAGGTTTTCTAAATAATTTAGCTCATACTTTCTAATATAGGACCATAAGGTGGGAAAAATACAACTGTAGTGGTTAGATGAGACATTCCTTCCTCAACTGGAACAGGCAATAATTAAGATGCGTGAGTCTAGAGAGTCTTCCTTCTGTGGTGTTAGTTCAGCAAAATCCTCACCCATGAGTTGAAAATATGCTTTGCCTCAATTGTTTAGGTTTCTTCATTCACTCATTTATTTCTCAAAAATTATTGGCTGACATCTCACTAGTCCATTTGATCAATTTCTGTTCACAATTGATCATAATGATAGGACTAAGAATCAAAGGGATCACATAAACAAGACTAGTGTCTGAAAATACTAACCGATAGAACAAAAAAGGAAGAGAACAATCCAACATGGGAAGTGGGATATACAGCAGACTCATAGAATGACAAATGTCCTAAACAGCACTGGCCTCAGAATCAGCCCTTAAGGCATTCGAATCCAGCTGAAAAGCCCATGAGAGTATTTCAGGCATGGAAAGCCTAGAAACTCTGGCAAAAAAAAAAAAAAAAAAAAACCTAAATGAAAGATCTCTGCAAGTGAGATCCCAGTGGAAAAAACAGGTCATCAAGCCGGCACCGTGGCTCAATAGGCTAATCCTCCGCCTTGCGGCGCCGGCACACCAAGTTCTAGTCCCGGTCGGGGCACTGATCCTGTTCCGGTTGCCCCTCTTCCAGGCCAGCTCTCTGCTGTGGCCAGGGAGTGCAGTGGAGGATGGCCCAAGTGCTTGGGCCCTGCACCCCATGGGAGACCAGGAGAAGCCCCTGGCTCCTGCCATCGGAACAGTGCGGTGTGCCGGCCGCAGTGCGCCTACCGCGGCGGCCATTGGAGGGTGAACCAACGGCAAAAAGGAAGACCTTTCTCTCTGTCTCCCTCTACTGTCCACTCTGCCTGTCCAAAAAAAAAAAAAAAAAAAAAGGTCATCAAAGAAGGAGGTACCTTTCTCTGAAGGGAGGAGAGAACTTCCACTTTGACTATGACCTTGTCTAAATATGATAAGAGTTAGTGAACTCAAAAGGCTTCCATAGCTTTGGCAACTCATGACAAGAGCCTAGGGTGATTACTGATGCCATAAACAAGAGTGTCAATTTGTTAAGTCAACAACAGGAGTCACTGTGCACTTACTCCTCATGTAGGATCTTTGTCCTTAATGTCTGTACATTGTGATTTAATGCTATAACTAGTACTCAAACAGTATTTTTCACTTTGTGTTTCTATGTGGGTGCAAACCATTGAAATCTTTACTTAATATATACTAAACTGATCTTCTGTATATAAAAATAATTGAAAATGAATCTTGATGTGAATGGAAGGGGAGAGGGAGCTGGAGAGGGGAGGGTTGCGGGTGGGAGGGAAGTTATGGGGGAGGGGAAGCCATTGTAATCCATAAGCTGTACTTTGGAAATTTATATTCATTAAATAAAAGTTTAAAAAAAATTATTGGCCCAGGTTGGGGAGGGGGAGGATGGCATTGTGTCAAAGCAGGCTAGGATTCTGCCTGAGGCTCCTGCATCCCATATGGGCGCTGGTTCATTTCCTAGCTGCTCTTCTTCTGATCTAGCTCTTTGCAAATGTGCCTGGGAAAGCAGTAGAAGATGGCCCAACTGCTTGTGCACCTGGACCCACGTGGGAGACCCTGAAGAAGCTCCAGACTCCTGGCTTTGGGTCAGTCCAGCTCTGACTGTTGTGACCATACGGGGAGTGAACCAGTGGATGGAAGACCTTTCTCTATCTCTCCCTCTCTGTCTGTAACTCTACTTCTCAAATAAATAAATACAATTTTTTAAAAAATATAAAAAACATTGGCAGGTATCCTGCTAAGCACTGGAATCTCAAAACTGGTTTCCGTTTCTGTATTCAAGGAGTTCCCAGGGGCTGGGCAAACCTTGGCAGTGTGGTGCTGCCACCATGATAGGAGAAGCTCATGAAGATGGGGACTTAGAAGACGAGCAATGAGCTCCTTAATGAGTCCCAGAGGCTTCACAAGGAGGCAATGTTTTATCGAGGTCTGGAAGCTGGAGGGCTTTGGTGGGGAGAGATTTCAGAAGAGGTGCCCCAGGATAGAAGAACACAATGTTCTGTATCCAGGAAGGCTCAGGTAAGTGGAAAAATGCTTTAGGGTTCAAGTGGCTGGGGATTCAAGAGAGTGATCATGGATGATAATTATAACTTGAAAGATAGGAAGATCTGGATTTTAAAAGACTGTATATATTATGTCAAGAAATTTGGGCTGTTATCCTCAGGTATCCTGGGAAAATCACAATGCGCTATGGGACCTCAGTTGAACCCGAGAGATATGAGGCATAGGAAGCCCATGATGGAAGTCCTCCCATGACTTTTTACTTTGATTAATATTCATAGTAGCTAAGGAAATTCCTGGGAGAAGGTTTCATATGATATTAAGAATTAAGTCTTGGGGCCAGTGCTGTGGTGCAATGGGTTAAAGCCCTAGTCTGTGGTGCTGGCATCTCATGTGGTTGCCTGTTCAAGTCCCGGCTGCTCCACTTTTGATCTAGCTCCCTGCTGTGGCCTGAGAAAGCAATAGAAAATGGCCTAAATCCTTGGGCCCCTGTATCCATGTGGAAGACCTGGAGGAAGCTCCTGGCTCCCGACTTCAGATCTACCCAGCTCCGGCCATTTCGGCCAATTGGAGAGTGAACCAGTGGATGGAAGACTTCTCTCTCTGCCTCTCTGTAACTCTGCCTTTCAAAAAGATAAATAAATCTTTATTAAAAAAAATAATTAGGGGCCAATGCTGTGGGGCAGCGGGTTATCTATCGCCTTGGCCTGAAGCTCTGGCATCCCATATAGGTGCGGGTTCGAGACCCAGCTGCTCCACTTCCTGTCCAGCTTTCCATTGTGTCCTGGGAAAGCAGTAGAAGATGGCCCAAGTCCTTGGGCCCCTGCACCCGTGTGGGAGACCTGGAAGAAACCCCTGGCTCCTGGCTTCGGATGGGCCCAGCTCCAGCCGTTGTGGCCAATTGGGGAGTGAACCATTGGATGGAGGACCTCTCTCTCTCTCTCTCTCTCTCTCTCTCTCTCTCCA
Organism: Lepus europaeus; assembly: GCF_033115175.1. Lineage (NCBI taxonomy): Eukaryota > Metazoa > Chordata > Mammalia > Lagomorpha > Leporidae > Lepus > Lepus europaeus. The sequence goes on from NC_084832.1 coordinate 68,177,652, forward strand.
ACCCTCTCTGCCTCTCCTCTCTCTGTGTAACTCTTTCAAGTAAAATAAATAAATATTAAAAAAAAAGAATTAGGTCTTAGACATGTATAAGAATGCCTAACAAACTAAAGGCAGCCAATAGTAGCTAAACACCAGAATGAGCAGGGATATCTGAGAGAATTCTTGCCAAGAAGGAAGGGAAAGATTTGATTCTCTGAGTCCAACTAGTAACATAATCAGAGAATGGGAAAGAACTGGTTCCAGTAATGTGATAGAATGCCTGCCTGATCTGGACATTGTAGAGAGATGCCATGTTCTACAGACAGAGGAAAAAGACTATTTGAGAAAAAAGCAAAAACAACAAAAAAGTTAAAACCTTGAAAAAGAAGCACAGGGTGCTATGCAAGAGCCTAACACACATCACGGGAATTCACTTTACAGTTCATGTTGCAGCAAAGAAATGTACAGTTATCCTGAGCTGATGACGACACACCAGTTGGCATGGATGGTGGCCAAAGTGCAGTGATGGGACAGTGACAGGTTAAGGGCCTATGTTCAAATGAGCCTGGGACCACAGGGCAGGGCCTGTTGTGAAGAAGTCCAGTGTTGTAGGCAGAAACATAGGAAGCAACCACATGATGCACTTGTATGTCTTCACACCCCAAAGTACTCCCCAACAGACAAGAGGAAGGGCTTTTCAGTTCACAGAATTGGAGTGTATATTATAAATTTAACAGTTCAATGGGTTGCTGAGATTATAGGTAGATTATACCTTTTTATAAGAAGCAGAGTGACATGCTCAGATTTGCATTTCAGAAGTGTCACTCCAGGAGGTGTAATAAAGATGCTTCAGAAAGGAAAGAAATAGGAGAAAATTAATTAGAAAATGTATGCAAAAATTCACATGAAAGGTAGGAGATTTTCTAAAAGCAGCAACAGTCAAAAGAGAAGGGAAATTAGGTCTGACAGAGATTTTGCATGGGCATGGACTGGTACTACTAGCTTTGACATGGGAGTCCATTCTCCAGTTTGCCTTCACGACTTAAGGGTGCAAGATACACTTAGCATTTTGGGTAATCGTCCAGTGTAGGACTCTGGGGCATTCTCTAAGAACTCCGTGTCTCTCTTTTCCCACCTTTGATATGATAATAACGTTCTTGGGTAAAGATTTATGAGGTAATGCTTACAAAGCCCTTCGAGAAACAGCTGAAGGCTCAATATAAATTACTTTATTAAGTATTGATGAGTACTTTCAGTTTGTAGGTTAGCTTGAAGAGAGAAGAAAAATACCTTTGTTTGAAAAAACATCTTCCTCATGCGATTGCTTTTGACTGATTGATGGGTCAAGAGATTGTGAGAGGAGGGGAGAGAAGGGGCAAGAGGGGATGAATGACAGAATTGCTGCTGGGGTGGACATTTTTTCAGGTATGGGCTGCAGACAGCAACAAAAACACAGGAACACAAAGACATCATCTGTGTTTGTTCTGGGGAAGCAAGGCTCCATTTCTCACCATCAAAATGATTTATGGTTCCTGGGGCTCTTGCCTATGCACTCTGAAAGGTTAAAGCAGAACGTTGGTGATAATCAGGCCCAAGCTCTCAGCACATTGTAGGGGCTCTTGTGCTCTGACAGGGACAGAATACTGGGTGGTAAGCAGAGCCACAGCGAAGTGTTTCGGGAGACAAAAATAGGCTGCCTCAGGGCTACCCTGTCACGGAGCACTTTTTAAAATGAGATAAGAAGTGGATCAATGAGTCGTTGAAGAATGGTACACACAAGCCATGAAACGGGGCCCATCAGCTAAGTGCTGGACCATCTACGTGAGCTGCTGAGACCTGGGTGTAGTTGGGTGTCATTTCTCTGCCAGCAGTAACGTTAGCAGTTAAGGCAGGGGGGGGTGGGGGCTCGGGACTGTCATCCCTGTGATGTGATGGCACATTTCTCCCTTCAGTTATTTTTGGTCTTTATCTCACATTCTGACCTCCCAGACTTTGTTTAAAAGCAGTCTTCTATCATGGACTGTTAACATTAAAGAGACTCCTAGAACTGATGCCCTTTTCATGTTACAGAGAAGGAAAGGTTCTCAGATGCTGTTTGAAATGGCCGAGCTAATGAGTGGCAGAGGCCAGCTCCTAGTGGCCTCTCCTATGTAGGAAGTGCCCATTTCTCATGTGTAGGCAGCCCTTCCTCTTTTATTCAGACCCTGCTGCACCACGAGCTAGCAAACGGTGGCCCACATTACCAGCCTGCGGGGTGTCATTGTCAGCAGGAGACTGATAGCCACAAAACTCTAATGAGACATCCTGAGCACTTGAAGTAAGCCCAGAGAAGTCACAAAGAAACAGGCATTCAGAAAGTCTAAAACAGTCATCCGGCAATGAACCCTCTTTGGTGTGTTGGCCCTCCAGGGGAAGGATAGAGGGCAGGGAGTGATGTCAGCCTGCCCCATTTATCTCAGAAAATGACTCCAGGGGGAGCAGCCTGGCACCCACCCAGGTAGGCACAGCCCAGCTCTTCTTCCCAGGTTCTGTGTTTCAGTCCTGATTCCTTTTATATGTGCCTCCAATTTGTAGGTGTTTGCTCTTGTCTTCCAGGGAGCTATGTTTCTATTCTGTAGAAAGCAGAGTGCATTTGGGTGAATATATTCTCCGTCACAAAGTTCTGTAATAGTTCAGAGAGTTTGACGTCAAATACCTACTCCCCCATTGCTCTGTAACACTCGTCATTGTTGATAAGTCTGTAATTCAATCATTTTTTAAAAGAATAGCAAAAATGGTATTTACAAGATTTGCCTGGGCACATGTTGTAGTATAGTAGGTAAAGCCACCTGAAACACCAGTACCCCATACAGGCACTGGTTCAAGTCCCGGCTGCTCCATTTCTGATCCAGTTCCCTGCTAACACCCTGGGAAAGCAGTGGAAGATGGCCAGAGTACTTGGGCCCCTGCACGCATGTGGGAGACCCAGATGAAGCTTCTGGCTGCAGTCTGGCCCAGCCACAGCTGTTGCAGCCATTTGGGAAGTAAATCAGCAAATGGAAAAAAAAATTCTCTCTCTCTTTCCCCCCCACCCCTTTTCTCTCTGTAGAGTTATCTTTCAAATGAATAAATGAATCCTTAAAAAGAGAAAACAAATATTTGCCTCTTTCGTGGCTGTATTTGCTGCATTCTAGGCCTGTACAAATTGGCTGACATTTTCATATATTTACTTGTTTGCAAGACAGAGAGAGAGGAGTAGAAAGAGAAACAGAGACACAGATCTCCCATCTGCTGGTTCACTCCCCAGATGCCAGCAAATCTGGGATTGAAGCTAGGAGCCAGTAACTCAATCCAGTCTCTGATGTGGTGGCAGGGACCCAATCACTTGAGCCATCACTTGCTGACTCCAAAGTAGGTCATTAATTGGAATTGGAATTGGATCTGGGGGCAAGTCTCAAACCAAAGCACTCTAATATGGGTTATGGGAGTCTTAAGGGGTATCTTAACTGCAAGGCCAATCATCCTGGCCAGTATTTCAAATTATTTAATTAATTTATTTAAAAACCTTTCCTACTATTAGTTATCTAGGGTTAAGTTATTCAACAACATGCAATTCAGAAATTTAATTCTGACTTTGATAACTGAATTACCATTTTGAGCAGTTAGAATTTGGGAGATGACATAACCTGCCATATTGACAACATCTTTTGAAGGAGGGTGGGCATGTAACAATCATGTGTCTGAACTAATTAAGACTACAACAGGGCTGTGGCTGTGGCATAGCGAGTAAAGTCACCATCTGCAGTGCCAGCATCCCCTGTGGGTGCAAGTTCACGTACTGGCTGCTCCACTTCCCATCCAGCTCTCTGCTATGGCCTGGGAAAGCAGCTGAAGATGGCCCAAATGCTTGGTCCCCTGCATCCACATGAGAGACCCGGAAGAAGCTTCTGGCTTCTGGTTTTGGATTGGCCTAGCTCTGGCCATTGTGGCCATTTGGGGAGTAAACCAGGGTATGGAAGATCTCATTCTCTCTCTCTCTCTCTCTCTCTCTCTCAATTCTCTGCCTTTCAAATAAAATAACCAAACCTTAAAAAAAAAAAAAAAAAGAGAGAGAGAACTCCAAAAGTTTAGGGGTAAGTCACTTAGAAGAGCTGGAGATGAGTCTCTAAGATTCTCTTATCAGAGGTAAAATGATGTTACCAATTTAGTACCTGAGTTTAATAGTACAATAGAATGAAAACATAAGATCTCATCACCTTCTTCCTGGTGGATATCTCTCAGCTAAGTGAATGACTGTGATCTCAGTGTGGTATAAATCCACCCAGGTTTCCAAATTCTTATGGTGATACTAAAACTATTGCTGATATACTTTGTGTCCAATAGTTCTGATGCTTTGAAGTCTTGCTCTAATGCTTCAAAACCCTTTTAGTAGCCTCAGTTCATACCAAGAATTTCAGAAGTGACACCAAAGTAGAAAAAACACCAAGACTAATCTCTGAGTTGTCCCAAAGCTTCCTTGTTTCCTGAGTTTTCAACAGAAACTTAGCAAGTAAAAGAGCTTTTGCTTAGCTACTATCAATGGTGCTCCCTCTCACTTGCATCTCTATCTTTTTCCATGATGAATCAAGCTGTTCCTTTATCTTCAGCCAATCCCCAGGTGATAGTTACAATACGTTCGCTCCTAGATCCAAACATATTCACCTTGAATAATCTCATGCATGACACGTCTGTCTCCCATCTGGGTAAATTCCTTTCCTATAGTGTACAGTATAGATTAGGGGACAAGGGGATAGGAAAATAGACAAGAGGATGGTTCTTGGTTTACTTTTCTTTTTTTCCTTTGGTAAAATAATAGTGACCTCTTAATCTGAAGCTGGCAATCAACCTCCTGCTGTTCACTCATATTTTTCCCCCTAACATCTTTGTTTCTTGTGAAACCATGCCCTAAAAGGACAACATTCTGCATTGGATAAAGTCACTACTTAGAACCATGTGCTGGGACTTTATTTTGCCTAGCTGGGGTCTTGACTCCAAGGGATTCTGAATTTTAGAGGAACATCTTCAGTGGAATTCTTAGGGAATTGCTCTGAGTCAGAGATGGATTGCTGGAGTGCTCTTGGTTGTGTTTATAAAGAACTGAAGCAGCAAGGGGAAAATTGAACAGCAAAGTGGTTGTAGCAGGGATTAAAGCCAATCTGATGGGCTGTTCTATACCTGGGATGGCCTTTCAGATTTATCCAAAACTGAAGCAAGGAGGCCAGGCCTTTGGATTCCCAATCTTCCAGTCACTGGATGTGGATGGCCAATCACTACAGAACGCACAGCTGTCTTTGTTGGAGGACAGGCAATTTCCCAAGTGGGAATCAGCAATGACTAACTCCTGGCCACTGGAGAATTAAGTGCCTTGATCCAGAAGGGGAATTTGTGTGTTGTCACTCAGCATCCACTAGAAGTGGTTTGTTGAGTTTGGTTTTTCCTCACTCCTGGCATACTGCCTAGTTCTTCAAACTCGGGGATAGACTACAGAGATATATGTTATAATTAGGGTAGGTTCTGGTCTTTTTCCATTGTATGGTTTCTTTCAACCTATAATCTGATGAATAAAGTATGCAAAGTAACACAAATATGTGATCATGTGATCTAATGGCTACAGGGCCTTGTCCTGAGTCAGAAAAAGATGAAAACCATTAGCAATACCTGGGTGTTGTCCACAAGGTGTATCTGACTGTGCCTGTAGCATTTCCTGACACAAATTCTTTCTCCCACAATAGTGAAACTTTCCCTCCCATAAACAAGGGGAGGAGCTTCCTACTTACAAATTTTCACTCAACATTTCCAAGTCCTTGCACATGGCTCTTTACACATTTCCCATAATTTTAAAGATAAGTTTGTGTTTTTATCACTTTGTCATCTTGTTATTCATATTTATTCGCTATTACAATATAACACAACCAAAAGAATAATACTTTTTATACAATTTTTCCTATAAAACTAGACAATATTTTAAATGCTGTCATTCTGTCTTTCAAAGGTATTGGCAGATATATTAATTAAATTAGCTAATTCAACCATCTGTCTCTACCTTTTTATTGTGTGCTCTCCTATATGCAGAGGCTATAGTATGATTGACATTCTCCCATTTAGGTGTGCTTGTGCATGACTCAGATTAGAAACCAAGTGAAGTGAAGTGGGGAAAAAAAAAAAAAGCATGAGAGGAACCTATTTTTCCAGGGTAACCTAGAAGGTGTCATGTGGCTCTGGAGCCAACATTGTTGATGCTGGGTCCTAGAGGAATGGAGTGCATCTGACATATATCATGGTCTTGTGGTTATCAGCTATTCTTGCTACTTCCTGACTCTGCTTCTTCCTATAGTGCTGGGGGTAATGGTTATCTTGGGGGTTGGAAGAAAGTTAGATCACTGGTATTGTTCTTGAGATTAATCTTCCAGACTCAGCTTCAAACAGCTTTATAAGCATATAATTCCTTTAATTAAATTCCTGTCTATTTGTTAACTAAGATTTAACTCTGATCTATAAAAAAAATCTTAAAAATACTCACATTCTTTAGAAATATCAAGATGCTATTTTTGAATGCCAATTTTGTGCTAATATATATCATTTTAGTGTCTTTAATATTGTCATGATTACCCTGTAGGGCGGTCTCTGCATTTCGGTCTACTCAGAGATGTTCTCACTCCCCATGGAGAGATGTATCTTTTGTGAAGTACTGAGTGACTTCCAAGTCAATCCTTTTGTCTTTCTTAGACTTGTCTTTCGCTTTGACCTACAAAATCAAAGAAAATACCCAGGGTGAGTGAGGTGAGATCTAGGTCACCTGCCACATACCCTAATCTTTAGCCAAGCATTTTAGCTTCTAGCAAATCTAATTTTTCACCCTTGAGTCTGAAGCTAGTTGCTACAATGACCTACAAAGGAGAAGGCATTTTCTATTCTCTCCTCCCATGATCCTGTTGTAGGCAGGCCTATAGGATAAAATTGATCAGGTTTGTGAGCTGGAAGACCACGCTTTCACCATGTCCCTGTGTGACCTCGTGCCCCTACATGGTCACACCTGTGTGCCCACCTGCCAATCAGGTTAATTAACTACTCCCCTTTGGAAGTGGATTAAAGGCCTGGGACACGGTAGGCCCAGCCCTTTCTTCCTTTTTTGCCCTAGAGCCACTCATGGCCCCTGTGCCTTTGGGGTGCGTGGCCTTTGGGCCATCAGTTCCATGCTTTCTACATGCTTCTCCATGTGGCTGGCTCCTCGTACTCCATATGAATCCAGATTCCCCTCCTTTTAGATAGGGCCCTCACTCTCCTATGCATTTCTATCACTGAATAAAAAGCTATAAAACTTATCATGCTGCCTCATTCATTTATGCCAATATTCAAAATTCTCTGAATATTAGGGCAAGAACCCACACAGGCTTATTAATATTGTGAATTTATTAGTAGGCACATGGTAACATAATTGGCATCTCATACTCCAATATTATCTGGTACCCAGATGGGACTTTTAAGGGGTCCGTCTCTGCTAACAATCTCAGTTCCCATAGCATTTGCAATTTCCATCTCCACATGGTGACAGACCAAGCTGGGAGTCCTTCTGCCTCTGTCCTTCCAAGCCTATTGGTAAGCCTGGCGTAGTTGCAACTCCAGCTGCAAGAGACAAGCTGAGGATGCCACTAATGTGTCTTTCTTCATCTCCCACTGTTTTTACCAATGACCAAATCTTTACCTATATCCTTACCATGGCCAGTCCATCACTGGAACCTTCTTATCTTAAGGAATCTAAGTCAATTTCAAGGCTACAATTGGGTCAAACCTTCAGAAGAACTCCCTTGTCCTGATGACCAAGCACTCAAGTTCCATCCTCCTGGTAGATTCTGTGGCAGGATCCCTTTGCCCTGGTCCCTTTACTTTTCAGCCTTTCCTCTTCATCTAGTTATGGCTCCTTGTCTTCACACATAGGAACATCTTACCATCACCACTACCACTACCACCACCACCCCACTTCCAAACTTGGAAATACACAAATAAAAAATTTATCCTGACCTGGATTTGGTGTCCTTGTAGGAAATTCATTCTATGAGACTACACCAGACATGTCCCCCTCATCTCCAATATGTCCCCATGGAGGCCATTTGAAACTCGTTGCTCCCTCTTGCTATTTTTTGTAACATGTCCAGTCCTCAAGGTTATGGTAAAGAGCAAGGAACAATCAAAGGATGTAGCAGGCTTTTAAGACTGTGCCAAATGGGATACCTGAGCAGTGAGTTTTTTTTTTTTTTTCCTTCCCAGCATGTGATTCTTTGCAAACAACAGTACTAATGTGTCAAACAGGTGAGACAATGTGGATATGTGACTTTGTGATTTATTGTTACACTAATGGTCAGAGTCAATAATAAATGTAATAAGTCAGCTGTTTCCACAAACCTCTCCACAAGATCTAAGTGACTTGTATGGTCTTCCTCCAGAAAATGTTAACTTAATTCTACTTATTTCTACATGTAGCCTTAAATATTTTTCCTCTTTCTGTCTAATCATCTTCCAAACTGGGGCTACCAGATTCCAGGGGTGACATATATATGCATATATATATATATATATATATATATAATTCATGAATAAGTACACATATATTGGAGTGTATGAGCTCAATTATTTTTTAACCGATGGTGATATGTGATCAAAAGCTAAAAAAAAAAAATCAATGCTTAATCAATAAACTCAGCATGTAGTAGAAGTTTGTAAATTTGTAGGCATCAGAATTTACTTTTAATTTTTAAAAATGATGACTCTTTAATTTTTCTACTAAATGTTGGAAAGACTATAATGAACAAAAAATATAAATTTAATATGTTTTAAAATGACAATGTGGCCGGCACCGAGGCTCAATAGGCTAATCCTCCGCCTAGCGGCGCCGGCACACCGGGTTCTAGTCCCGGTCGGGGCGCCGGATTCTGTCCCGGCTGCCCCTCTTCCAGGCCAGCTCTCTGCTATGGCCCAGGAGTGCAGTGGAGGATGGCCCAAGTGCTTCGGCCCTGCACCCCATGGGAGACCAGAAGCACCTGGCTCCTGCTTCTGGAACAGGCCACGGCGGTCATTGGAGGGTGAACCAATGGCAAAGGAAGACCTTTCTCTCTGTCTCTCTCTCTCTCTGTCCACTTTGCCCATCAAAAATAATAAAAAAAAAATGACAATGTGTTTTACTCGAGCGGCCTATATATATTTGAAAAATCATAGTACATATCTATGTGTGAAATATAATATGTGCATATTTTATAGATTCTTTGCATTTACCTTATGTACTTCAGAGGGCAAGTGTAGTGATGGTTGGGAAGTACTGGCTTAGTGATTTTCTGTACGCCTTTATAAAGTCTTAGGCTCCTAACCTTATATGCATCTAAGAATTTATTTTTCTAATAAGAAGCAGATTAGCTGTCTAAAATGAGGTGGTGAGAAATGATAACACTGAATCACACTAGCTAACAAATATATCTTCCAGAAACTTCTGTTTAGCAAGCCATTCATTAACCGGGAGGAGGGTATCTTTGTGACTTATCAGAGTCACTCCTCCTTCAAAACATGACTGTGCACAGTGTTGGTCAAGTATAGGACAATAAAATCTGCTGAGATTTCTGAGGAATGGGCATACCTTTTAGATACTATATACTGAAAGTACTACATGCATTAATTTTGTGCTGCTTTTCTATTATGAATATCAGCACTGGTCTCTGTAATTGAACATTTAAGTTGAAGATATGTGGCATTTATAATTAGGGTCATGCCCTTCCTCTTTATTAGTGATGCTAGGAAACTATGTCATCACCAGAGTACTCCGGGGACAGTGATTAAATAGAATGAGGCTGACAACCAAAGGTTCTCACCTCATTTCCTTAGTCAAGATGAGGAATGGGAATGAACACAGGGATGAATCATGAGCCTTTTCTGGTTGTGGTGATTTGAAAGTGAACACCTCTGTGGCTTACCAGTAATATAGGGGGGATAGCTTTTGTTATATTTTAATTTTCCTATCATCATGATTGGGTGTCTCAGCTTATCCTGAAGCTTACGGATTATGTTTTTGCAACACAGGAACACTGATGAGCTGGAGCATTCTTTGTGGCCAAGGCAGCTCACTTAGTCTTCTTTTGTCACCTCCTTCTTCAGAATTTAATTTAAGATACTGTCAAAATGGAAATGTTTACTGTAAATGAGTCATCCTTTGCTGAAATCATTTTGGCAAATGAAATATGGTCCAGAAATACAACCCAACAGAAAAATATATTTGTTGTGATACCCCATGAACACCCATAAGTACCCACCTGGCCCTTGAGCCCATGTAAGGGTGCTAAGGTGTAAAGAGAGCTCACTTGCACAAAACAGAATTCAAATGTTTTATTTCTTTTGCCTAGGAATTTCACCACCATTCATTTTCAACTAAAGTGTACTATGTACTCACACCTAAACCTTCTGTTTAAATGTCACTGCCTTGGAACCTTCTGATCTTATTGAAATTACCATCATTCATTGTGCTCTATGTTCATTACACCCAATGTTTTCCCTGTAAGCTGTAATTTGTTATAATTTTTCTACGTATTTTAGCATTTCATAATGCCATGTTTATTTGTCTTATTGTTTGTTTCTTGTAAGATACACATGAGAGCTTGGGTCTCCTACATCAGCATCTGCATTCCAGAATGTTAAATGCTTCGTTAGAAGGAGCCCAAGGGATCAGCACTGTGGCACAGAGGATTAAGCCACCACCTGTGATGCTGGAATCACAGCCAATCCACTTCAGATCCAACTCCCTGCTAATGCACCTTGGAAAGCAGTGGAAGATGGCCCAAGAGCTCTTGGTACCAGCATGGGATGTCCAGATGGAGATCAGGGCTCCTGGCTTCAATGTGACTCAGCCCCTGCAATTGTGGTCATCTGTGATGTGAACGAGCGATTGGAATATCCCCCTGTGTGTGTGCATGTGTATGTGTGTGTGTCTTTCCCTCTCTTTGTAGCTCTATATTTCAAATGAATAAATCTTCAAAAAAAGAGTTTGATTTTATAAAGGAGCTCAATCTGTATTTATTGAATGAATAGGTTTTACATAATTTAATAACATTTTCAAACATTGAGATTTAAATAAATAAAATCACCATTGGTAGCTTTATTATAAAAATATCACTCATTATTATTTGCAAATACAAACCAAAAATCTCAATTACTGCAAGGTATTAGGATTGCTGAAATATCTCTTTGAGGAACAAAACAACTTAGTAAATGATGACTTGGATTGCTGAATTGATACCAAATCAAACATTTAGTTTCAGGATTGGTGACTCATAATCAAAATTTCTTCTAAAAGGATGTAGGTAAAGAGTAATTGGGATGGGGCTGACTCTGTGGCACAGTGGGTTAAACCCCAGCATGCAGCACCGTCACCCCATATGGGTGCCGGTTTGAGTCCTGGTTGCTCCACTTCCTATCCAGCTCTCTGCTATGGCCTGAGAAAGCAGTAGAAAATGCCCCAAGTCCTTGGGCCTCTGCACCTGTGTGGGAGATCTGGAGGAAGCCCCTAGCTCCTGGCTTCGGATAGACGCAGCTCCAGCCTTTTCCGCCATCTGAGGAGCGAACAAGCAGAATGGAAGACCTCTCTCTCTGTGTCTCTACCTCTCTCTGTAACTCTGTCTTTCAAATAAATAAATATTTTTTAAAAGAGTAATTGAGATTCACACCCTTGGTTTGGGAAAGAAAACATTTCAAGTTTGGATACCTTAAGATTAGAAGTTTAAAAAGCAATAAAAAAAAATCAAGGCTCAAGTGGTCCCAGTAGAGCAGTAGTCTTACCCCAAGATTCTACTAAGAAACAGTAGAAGTCTGAAAGCTCTCTTCAGTACTTTGAAAAATCACAAGACACATCATACATTTATGGTACACAATAGCTGAAATGTCATATTCCTTTTCTTTTGATTGGAATTAGATTAACAAACATAATTATTCATGCTGATCAGTTACCATTTTTGGCTAAGAGAAGATGTTACATCAAATGAATAAAAAAGAGAAATCAATTTATTTATAAATGATGTAGTTTGTTCTCTAGATAGTATCTTTCAAATACAATCTAAAGACAAATGGGAGAATACACTAAGAGGGATCTCTTGTGGTAAAGAATTGAGGAACCTCCACAAGCAATGGTTGGGGGTGGGGAAAGGACTGGATGCCCAGGTTTGCCAATATCAGGACAATTTCTTTGCTAGAAAGCAGCATAAATTAGGAAATAAATGATGAAGATCAGCACTTACAGTTGGCCTATTAAAAAGCCTTAATTAGTAACAGTTCCTGGGGCGGTCCTGAGGGTATGACATATGTTCCATAGAAATATAAATTAGGAACTTCCAGGCAGCCTACAAAATTAATTATTTTCCCTAATTTCCAGCAAACGGTCTTGCCTCCTACTTTACAGAAAAAAATAGGTATCATGAAGTAGGAATTTCAATAGCTTCTAGTGCTATATCTACAAACTGGCTAGCACTTAGTTGGAGGAGATGAAGTGTCCCTCCCTAGTCTGAGTCTCTCTACCTGTGCTCTGAAACCCCTCCCACAACCATCTTAGGACTACCCTGTTCAAGGGTTACCTTTCTCTTTTTCTGATTTTCCATCTTCATTCTTTAGCTCTCTGGCATTCTGAGCTCACTGATTCCTTTCTGTTAGCCCTTTAAATATTCATGTAGTCAAATCTCTCATGTTTCTAAAAAAGGCAAACAGAAGTCTCTCACCACTAAATATTTTCCAGGTGTTAATTCTTTTTTGTCTTTAGTCCTTTTACAGAAACCTCTGAAAATAGTAATGAGACTTTTCTGTATGCATTTATTCAGCAAGTACAACTTGACTACTGAGTGACTCGTGTTCCCGTGTGTTGGGTAGAAAACAAAGTCTTGAAGTATTTCTTTCTCTGGCTTCAGATTTGATCCTGTCCTCTGACACCCCATTTGTACATGGTTGCCTAATAACTCTTTCTCTGGCCATCTTGAAAATGTACTGCTTTTCTGTCCTCTGTGGTGACCAGATCCTCAACCCTGACTCCAATTACCACTACTACTTCAATGACAGTTATTCCCAATATGGATGTGAAAGGCCACATCTGTCCTCCGAGCTTCTGGCCTATCTATCAATCTTCTCTCTTACATGTTCACCTTAGGAATCCTATGAGATGCTTTCATTGACCATGTGCCAAATTGGATTCTGATCCAATTTCTGGGAGTGACACCACCATTGCCTCAATTGTCTAAATTTGAATTCTGGTCATTACTTGAAATTCATTCTTTATTTTATTCTCAACCGATTCAACCTAAACAGCTTTCATATATCCCTTCCTTATTTTCCCCACTCCCACAATCCACAGTAGGGCCTCCATCATCTCTCACCTCTTTCTCCTAAGTCTATCTTCAAGCTTAACTCCTCCAACCTTATATCCCTCCATCTAATATATTTGATTATTTCCTTCTTCCTTGATGTCTTTTGCTGGATCTCTGGTTGTTTTTATTATTATATATATATTTCTTGGTATGACTTAACACAGTTCTTTGATAATCTACTCTTCAGCTCAATTAACAAATTTTCCTTTTCAACCCACTCTATGTACCTTCCACCATGGTGATCTTTATTTTTATTTATTTCTGGTCTTTCATGAATGTTGCTTTCCTTACCAATGAAATTGAATTATCTGATGCATATAATATCGTTAACTATTTAAATAAAAAATAATCTTAAATTTTAGTTCAAATAGTTATGCTGCAGATTCTATTGGCTTTTCTATTGGCGATTCTATCAATCATAATTTTCCTTATTGCTAAATTATTCTATGATATATTTGCACAAGATGATTACTTGTAAAGAATGACCATTTGACTAACAGAAATTTCATCAGTAACAAAATATTTTTCAAAAGTAAAGTAGTATCTTGAGTATAAAGGAAAATAACTGCCAGGCAATAATGATGCAACCAATATTAATATCATTCAAGAGTAAAACAAAGACACATTTAAAAAAACACCCAGATGAATTATCATCCACAGGCTTTTACCAAGTAACTAATAAAAAATGTGGCTCAAGAAGGAAAATACACTGAGAAAGAAGTAGTGCTATGCAGCAAACAATAATAGGCTAAGAATATTTTTATGTGTTGGCAGTATAAATTAGTAGGCTGTAAGTATATAGCAATAAAACTAAGAAATTGTGATGTATTTTTAAAAAGTGAAGTTAAGACAATAAACAGAAATAGCACAGAAGATGGAAATAGAAAATCAGAGCTAAATATTCTAAAACCTTTGTGCTATTTGCAAAAATAATGCACATATGGAGGAACTTTGTGATTTATTAAATTGTTAATGTGTGTTTAGGTATTGAAATTAACCACAAATCTCCAGAGAAAAAAGAAACAAATTGATAGAACAACAAGGGGAAGAAAAGAGGAGAGTAAAGAAAAACATGGCAAATGCAAAAACATGAAATAATGTAACAGAAATAAGTATAATATATCAATAGTCATAAAAATTTAAATGAAAGTCATCAGTTTGTTAGATTATCATATTTAATTTATAATAGTCATAATGTCATAATGATTTTTCAAAAAAGAAACCTATTAACCTTCACCAGAGGATGTTAGAAAACAAAATCATTGCTCTAAATTTGATAGAGGAGTAACATAACCTTTATCCTGATTTTCTAGAACAAATTGAGTTTTTTCTTTTTTTAAGATTTATTTTATTTATTTGAAAGGCAGAGTTACAGACAAAGAGAGATACAGAAGAGAGACACCTTCCATCCACTGGGTCACTCCTCAAATGCCCACATGGTTGGGCCAAGTGGAAGCCAGCAGCCAGGAGCTTCTTCCAGGCCTCCCACATGAGCAGCGCCCCAAGTACTTGGCCCATCCTCTGCTGCTTTCTCAGGTGCATTAAAGGGAGCTGGATCATTAGTGGAACAGCCTGGACTCTAAGAAGCACCCATATGGGATGCCAGTGCTACAGGCAGCAGCTTAACCCCTTAAGCCCAAGTACCGGCCCCTAAACCAAGTTTCTAAGTAAACAAATGGTTGTTTACCAAATTTGAAGTAAGAAATGAAGAAGAAATGATGGACTTGGAACATCACCAATTCTCAGCCCATAACAAAATAGCATTCTAGTACAAAATCACCAGCAGATGTTAAAACCATTACATGGAATGTTGATGACAACAAGTTGGACATCAATAAAAATGAGACTATTAGATAATATCTGCATAACATGTGGTACTGAGGGAGGTACAGCCCTGCCTATAAATGATTTTTGCGGAAAAAAAAAAAACACCCAAAATCAACAAAAAACCTGAATCTAACCGACTATCTAAACATAACTATCAATTTGTAGAATTATGGGAGCTATAAAGACAAACTAAATAGCACTATGATGAAGCAAACAACCAAATTCACAGTGTCAGATGCTGTTCAGAAGAAATAATTAGTTTTTTTTCCAAAAAATCAATGGCATAGAATAAAAAGAAAAAGGCAAGGGAAACTCGAATAGCGAAAAAGAGATTTACAATGCAAACATAAAGTACAAAATGAACATTCTTTGAATTTTGATTTGAACAAATCAATTTTAAAAACTCATTTTATGACACAGGATAAATTTAAATATAGAATGATTATTAAATGCTATTAAGATGCTGCTGTTATTTTCATATTTAATTTTTTACAATCTGATATTTTATTGTTTGATGCTAATGTGATATTAATACAGAAAGAACAGCTTCAATAAAGTTCATAGATACAATTCACCAATATAATGATACTTCCTTCCTCCTTCCCTCCTCCTTCCTTTCTTTCCTTTTTAGATTTGAGACAACAGATTTTTAATTTACATTGCTCAGTGCTCCACCAAATAAAGAATTCAACAAGTATAAAGTAAAAAGACCTTAGTTCAGCAGGGATATAGGCAAGGATTATTATAAACAATAATCAAATAGAAAAATGGCCATCTCACCTGTACATAGTAAATTTTGAAATAATCACAGTTCATTAAAACTAAGTAGTATAGGCCGGCGCCGTGGCTCAATAGGCTAATCCTCCGCCTGCGGCGCCGGCACCCCGGGTTCTAGTCCCAGTTGGGGCGCTGGGTACTAGTCTCGGTTGCTCCTCTTCCAGTCCAGCTCTCTGCGTGGACCAGGAAGGCAGTGGAGGATGGCCCAAGTGCTTGGGCCCTGCACTCGCATGGGAGACCAGGAGGAAGCACCTGGCTCCTGGCTTCAGATCAGCGCAACGTGCTGGCCATAGCAGCCATTTTGGGGGTGAACCAACGGAAGGAAGACCTTTCTCTCTGTCTCTCTCTCTCTTTGTCTAACTCTGCCTGTCAAAAAAAAAAAAAAGAAAAAGAAAAAGAAAGAAAGAAAAAAACTAAGTAGTATAATATTTTTAACAATTGTTTTGCCAAAGATATAAAACAAAGTTTGACAAAACTATATTTACAGCAATACTGATACACTGATACAGGCATTTCTTTTTTTTCTTTTTTGATTTTTTTTTTTATTTTAGCTACCACAAATAAAGGAGAATATGTGGTATTTGTCTTTCTGTCTCTGGCTTATTTCACTTAACATGATGTCCTCCTGTTGCAACCATTTTGCTACAAACAGTAAAATTTCATTCTTTTTAATAGTTTAATAATATTCCATTGTATATACACATTTTCTTTATCCATTTATCTGATAAAGGGTATACCTCGATTGATTCCATATTTTGGCTATTCTGAACAGTGCTGCTTTTAACTTGGTGCTGCAGGTATCTCTGACACATATTCATTTTTTGGTATATACTCAGAGGTGGGAATACTGGATCATACAAGTCTTTCTAGTTTTTTGAGAAATCTCCATACCTTTTCCCACATTGTCTGCATTAATTTATATTCCTGCCAACAGTGTCTAAGTGTTTGTTTCTCTCCACATCCTCGCCAGCCTTTGTTACTCTCTATCTTCTGACAGTTGTGAGGTGATATCTCACTGTGGTTTTGATTTGCATTTCCCTGATAGCTAGTGATACTGAGAATTTTTTTCATGTATCTGTTAGTCATTTGTGTTTCTTCTTTTGAGAACTATCTTTTGAGGTCTTTTGTTCATTTCTTAACTAGATCTGTTGATTTTTGTTCATTTTTTAAAGTTGCTGATATATTCTGGATATTAATCCTTTGTTGGATAGGTAGCTCACAATTTTTTTTCCACTCTTCACTCTTTGATCATTTTCTTTGCTTTACCTGGCTTCTGAATGTGATATAATCCCATTTGTTTAGTTTTTCTTTTGTTGTCTGTGCTTTGGGTGTCATGCAAGAAATTTTTTTTTTTTTTTTTTTTTTTTTTTTTTTTTTTTTTTACTTTTTGACAGGCAGAGTGGACAGTGAGAGAGAGAGACGGAGAGAAAGGTCTTCCTTTTGCCGTTGGCTCACCCTCCAATGGCCTCTGCGGCTGGTGTGCTGCGCCCGGCGCACCGCGCTGTTCCAAAGGTAGGAGCCAGGTGCTTCTCCTGGTCTCCTATGGGGTGCAGGGCCTAAGCACTTGGGCCATCCTCCACTGCACTCCCGGGCCACAGCAGAGAGTTGGCCTGGAAGAGGGGCAACCGGGACAGAATCTGGCGCCCCGACCGGGACTAGAACCTGGTGTGCTGGCACCGCAAGGCGGAGGATTAGCCTGTTGAGCCACGGCGCTGGCCAATGCAAGAAATTTTGATATTGATGTAGTGGTTATGTTTGGGAAAAATATTTTCATTATTTAGATGTGTAATTTATTTTTGAAATACTCATGTGGAAAAAGGGGGAGGAAGATAATGAGAATGAGAAGGAGGAGTAGAAGGACGAGGATGGAAACTAGAAGGAGAAGAAACAGGTGGAGGAACATTATGGAAAGCGTCCTTGTTAGTGTGCAATATGGGCGACAGGTTTATGGGACCCACAGTATTACTTTAAATTTGTTTGAAAATTCTGTAGGAAAGGGAAAATTCTTACCAGATGAAAAGCATCTCTATGCTTTATTATATTTTAGGCGTAAAGATTGATGATAAACAAGGCAAAAAAGTAATAATAAAGCCATATCAAATACATATCAAGGGCCAGCACTATGGTGCAGTGGGTTAAGCTGCTGCTTCAATGCTAGGATCCCTTAGGGGTGTCAGCTTGAGTCTTGGCTGCACCACTTCTTCTTTTTTTTAAGGTTTATTTATTTATTTGAAAGGCAAAGATACACAGAGAGAAGGTAAGAGAGAGAGAGATCTTCCATCTCCAATGGCCACAATGGCTGAGGCTAGGCTAGGCTGAAGCCAGGAGCCTGGAGCGTCCTCTGGGTCTTCCACATGGGTGCAAAGGCCTAACTACTTAAGCCATCCTCTGCTGCTTTCCCAGGTGCATCAGCAGGGAGCTGGATCAGAAGTGGAGCAGCCAGGACTCTAACCAGCACCCACATGGGATGCCAGTACTGTCGGCCGAGGCACCAGTCCCTGCTCCACTTCCCACCCAGCTTCCTGCTAATGTGCCTGAGAAGGAGTGGAAAATGACCTAAATACTTGGGCCCCTTCCACCCATGGGGAGACCAGTATGGAGTTCCTGACTCCTGGATTCAGCCTGGCCCAAATCTGGCTGTTAAATTTGGGGAGTGAGCCAGCAGACAGACTATCTCCTTCTAACTCTTTCTCTCTGCATTTCAAATGAATGAAGGAATGAATGAATTTTTTTTTAAAAAAAAGATGTATCAGGAAATAGACAGAAAAGCTATCACAACTACTATCAGTAGTTGTAATAAAAGTAAATTAAATGCAAACTTATTACAAAAGTTAAAGAAAGATATTACTAGTGATTAAAAGAATGATTCATCCAAATAGAATTATCAGGAAATTGCATGCATAAAGCAACATCAGACAGAGACATAGATAAGTAAGACAGGACTACATTCTCCATTTTAGCTTCTCACTCCTTTTCTAGCTCTTGGGAACCTTATAATACTCTGGACTTTTTTTTCCTGCTGAATTCCATGTGCCCCTCCAGATGGTCCTATTTTTCAAAACCCACATCAACTTTTTCTTACATACAACACATCTTTCCCTGACAAACCCTAGGAGGGAAGCTGACCCCAGATGCCTTGGCTGTCAGCAGCAAGCAAGTGCATCTTCGGCCCTTAGATGGAGATCAGACGTAAGTCTACTCTGCATCACAACTTCAGATGACATGTAACAAGCTAGAGTCCTGCTGAGCCATAGCAAGCAACCCAGTGGAACCTCCTTCCTCCAGACTGAAAGAGAGGTAACTGTCCCAAATAATCCCTTGATTTGAATGAGAAAAGGCAATCATTCTTGCAAGTGAAGATCCTCCTGTCTTCAGAGAAACCATTTTATGGGCAGTACAGAGGAACTGTGGAGCCCTATATGTACCCTATGCTCTATGTTTATGAAGTGAAAAAGATGCACAGGCCCTTGAAGTTATAGTAGAGAGTGGATGGATGGCTCATACTGTACACAGTTCCTTACAGAAATGCTCTTCTAAATCTTCTGAAACTCTGATTCCAGAATCACTCAGATGCTGATATATATAGCTGTCATTTCAGAGTCTCAGACAGAACTTCCAGTGTAGCAGCCTGTTGAACTAGCAAAACATTCACTGTTGTCGATTAATCAAACCAACCCAAGAGCAGAAAATCATGACCACAAAATGCAATGGTTGTTCAATCAGAAAATGTATTATTTTAGTTGACTATAATTATAAATTAACAGAGAAAAAACATGTGGCTCTTTTATTAGATGTAAGAAATGCTTTCAAAAATACTTTAATTTATTTTATGATTAAAAACTCCTAGAAATCTAGGGCTGAAAGAAATTTTATTTATTTTATAAAGTGTATTTTCTCAAATATACAATAAACTTAATTCTTAATGATGGAACAATAGAAAGATTCCTATTAAAGTAAGGAATAAAACAAGGATGTCCACAATCAGCCACCTCATTCAACATCATGTAGGAGATTCTGATCAATGAAATAAAACCAGACAAAAAAAAAAAAAAAACCACACACACAAAGAACAAAAAAATCCAGAAGCAGTGTAATGCTTGAAAGGGGAAGACACAATTGACATTTCCTTCTGACAACACGATTATGCACGTAGAAGATGTAAGAGAACTTACAAACCAGTTGATATATGTTCAACATAAAAATTAACAACAGCCTTATACACTTGCAATAAACAGTAAGGAAACATTATAAGGAATAGTTACAAAAACCTATCTAAGAATAAATCTAACATTAATGGTACAAAATTTTTATGGAGAAAATTGCAAGACATTATTGAAGGGCATAAAAGTAGATCTCCACGAATAGAAAAATAAACCGTGTTCACAAAGAAGAGCTGATATCATATAAAAAATTCTCCTTAACTTAACCAACAAATGAATGTCACTCCAATAGAACTTCCAAATATATTTTTCTTGTAATGGAGCAAATGTTCTAAGATTCATATGGAAAAACAGAAGTAAAATGATAACCAAGATCATTCTTTAAAAGCAAAATAAAAATGAATTCTTCTCGTCAGCTATCAAAGATTTATTAACATACAGAGATATACAGTAATAAAGACAATGTGCCACTAGGTAACAACAGGCAGATGAGGAGGACAGACTGGTGGAACCGGAAGTAGCCAAGGCATGTCAAAGTCCTTGGTGTGTAACAGAGGACACCACACAAATAAAAAGGGAAATAATGGTCTGTTCAATAAAAGGAACTTGTATAATTCAAGTAACAGGTGGAGAAATCAAGTTACATCAAGACATAATTCATCTTCCAATTAAAAATAAACCTAGATGTGTTGAAGACTAAAATATTAGAAAGAGAAAATTCAAACTCATCCTAGGAAAATAACTTCAAGACCCTTGTGTAAGATGCATTTTGTAAACAAATCAGATGACAAAATAAAGCACAGCAAAACAAAAACAATGAAAAAATGATAAAAGAATTATAAGAATTAATAAATAAAATAACATAAATTAGGCCAGATCGAAATATTAACAACCACCAAGTAGTACGAGTCATTATGAACAAAATTAAAAATAAGCAGTATATTTAGAGAATTATTTGTTATATAAGTACTGAAAATTAGTATTCAGAGTATATAAAGAAATCCTACAACTATAAGAAAAGTGGAGAGACATTATTAACATAATTTTCAGAAAGAAAATCTTATAATCCTGAATATATGAAATCTACTTACTTTTATAATGTCACACTTTGATTAGAGGGACATGTCTGTGAGTAGGTGGAAGTCCTTAAATACTAGGCAAATGAGGTGAGGATTAGTCCAGCAGTCAGTGGCGAGAATGACAGGTTTAAATGTGACTATTTCAAGTGCTGGTGAGAATCCGGAGGAAAGGATTAGTACAGCCATTTCTGAGATGAACACCAATGGCATTGTTTATCTAATTATGATGTTCATTTTGTGTTAGCAATTTCTACTCCTAAATACTTGTATTATAAAAGACAAACATTTACATGACACCAAGGAGACATGAACAAGAATATTCAGCATGGTATTGCTTAAAATAACAAGTGAAACCAACCCAAACATATGTCAAAAGTAAAGTGAATAATAAATTGTGATACATGCATATGATAGACATGAATTTTTATGTGGTTATAAAACATGCCGATATTAGAAATATGATATATCTAGATAGCACTTAAATAAACATATTGGTTTCAAAGCAAACAATTTGAAATGAGAGGAACAAAACAAGTTTTAGAGTAATGGATTGTAATTTATACTAGATATGAAATTAAAAACAGGAAAAGATAGTATAGTTCTCTGAATATATAAATGTGTTTTAGAGGTTTTAGCACAAGAGATGAGTGAATTAATACCACATTCGTGATTGTGGCTGCCTCTGAAGATGCAAACTGGGTGAGGGTAAATAAGACTATACTTGCATTGTAATGATTTAATCTTTTTAGTATGAAACTTGAATTGAAAATTAAACTATTAAATTGGGTGATTATCGGTAGTGGTTCCTTGGGAATTTTCTCCTTTACTGAGCATTTTTAAAAGTTCCTCGAAATAAATTTAATTGTGTTATAAGTGATGTTTCATTGAGCAGATTCTAGAAGACTTCAGGATTGACAGGCATGGTCATTCTGGGTGAAAGCACTGGCCAGTTTAGGAGATGCTGAGGTAGAAAAACATTGGGTGTTTTTTAGCCAGACTAAATATTTTGGAATGGAAGAAGCCTATCACTGTTGGATGGAGCTATTTGTGAAAAGGTGGAAATCTTTAATTATTGGGCAAGTGACATTGTACCCAATTCTGTAGTCAGCAGAGACTCATTGAAACTTTCAATAAGCAATTTTAGGAAGATATCATTGGTTTGCAGAAACCGTAAAATGCATGTATGTGTGTTACAATTGAACAGGATTTGGCTTCCCCAAATACATGCAGAATTAACACCCCAACTCCTTTTGTTAGCAATTAATGGATTAATGTTCATGGTTGATGGATTAAGAGTAGAGGCTTGATGTAATTATGGTGTCTGGGAGGCCGTTAAGCCATCGAGGGCATGCCCTCGGAAAGTAGTTCTCACAAGAGGGTTGGTTTTATAAGCTGAGCGTGCTTGCTGTGTCTGCTTGTTGACGCACCATATGATCATCCCTGTGGCATCCTCTGTCCTCAGCAGACGTCTAAACCAACGGAATGTGAACCTCCAAAACTGTATGCTGAGAGAAACCTGCTTCCTTTCCAAGTAGCTCCTCTTAATCTCGGTTAAATTTATGGAAAGCCTACTAATGCAATATGTGTGTGAAAAAAGGGAAAAAGCTATTGGATTTATAAATCAGTAAATACATGTGGCGTCAATGGAGCAGTTTCAACTAAATAGAAAGATTATAAAGTGATGAACAGATAATAAGGAAATGAAGGCTGTGAGAGCAGATTACTTGGCTCAAAACAGTCGTGAAATGAAGGCAAGAAATGATGGTGGGTTGAGGCAACCTTGGGTTTAAAGAGTTATTACTTTAATGATAGAAAATACATGCAAAAAAAAAAATACATGCCTATCCTTAGAGACAAGGAGAAGGATCAGTGGAAGGAAAATAAAGGAAGAAACACATTTCTTCAGTGGTTCAGATGCTCACATACCCTGTCAGAGTGCCAGAGTCAATGCCCGACTCTGGTTCAGAGCTCCAATTTCCTGCCAACACAGGCCCTGGGAGTCACTGGTGACAGTTCAATTACTTGGGTTCCTACCACCAATTTGGGAGACTTGAGTGATATTTCTGCCTCTTGTATTCAGCCTTGAACCAGCCCTAGCTGTTATGGGCTTTTGGAGAGTGAACCCGAAGATGGGAGCGCCCTCTCTGAGTGTGTGTGTGTGTGTGTGTGTGACTGACTCAAATAGATTTTATTTGAAAGGCAGAATGACAGAGGGAGGGGGAAAGAGAAAGAATCTTCCATCTGCTTCTCCATCAAAACGCCTGCAACAGCTGGGGATAGACCAGGTTGAATGAAGCCAGAACCAAGGAGCTCTGTCTGGGTCTCCCATGTGGGTGACAGGAAACCAAGTATTTGGGCCATCATCCATTGTTTCCCAGGAGCATTAATACGACCTGGGCTCAGAAACAGAACTGAGACTCCAACTTAGGGACTCTGATATGGGATACGGGTGTGCAAGCAACAGTGTAAAACATTGTGACACAAGGCTTACGCCCTCAAATAAATTTTAAAAATGTAATAGAAAAAAGAAAATGCAATGTGTGGATGATGAATATAGAAGTATCCTGGTGTTAGAAGCAGCAGGTGGAATCAATAAGATGCTAAGGAATTAGGTGTATTAAAGAGAAAACCACGGTCTCCTCAGAAATAAGAAAACAAGAAAAAACAAAGTGAAGACGCCAGCGCAGTTTGAGTTGGAAATGCTACTGCCACATATTATATGTTCTCAATTCTTCGTAATGAAAGGAGATCTCTTATTGAGAATGAGGGATAATAAGGTGGGGCTACAGACTTTCAGAGGGTGGAAAAATTGTGGCATGTTTATTAAGGCAATTATAAACAGACTGAAGCTTTCACATCACTATTGGCTGGAGTTGAGACTCAAATGAGGAAAGAGTCAACACAAAATTATCTAACCCACTTTAAATATTTAGGGATGTAAAACATATGTTGCTCTGTGAAAGTTTATCTCTTAAGAAAATTTGGATTCCAAAAAGGCATTTCTCCAAAGAAATATTTTCCCATCTAAGAAATATTAATATGCTAAAAGAATTCCAATAATGTAGGCCAACATCTACCAAAGAATGTTGGTGTCTAGCAGCTTGCAAAATAGTTGGAATTAATTAGCCCAACAGTATTCTTTTTTAAGTTGTAAAAGGATGCCAAGTGTGGGAAAGACCAAAGGCACTGATGAAAATGTGTTTTCTGTTGAATGGGTTATGGAAGAAAACCAAAAATATTGAACTAGTAAACAGTTCAAAGAGAAGCAGTGGAGACAGTCCAAATTCCCAGTAATTCCACTGGAATAAGGTCAGTAAGATTTGTGTGAAGTTTAACCCTCTCATGTCTTAAAATAATTCATCAGTACATAACAAAATGTTGTCATGTTCAAATTAATTTGGAGAGAAAAAAAAAGCAAAAAACTTTGAAACTGTATTCAAACAGCGTTAAGTTACTAGAACTAGAAGCCGGCATCTTATTTGGAGCACCAGCTCACCAGTTCTAGTTCCAATTGTTCTGCTTCTGATATAGCTCCCTGCTAATGCTCCTGGGAAAGCAGCAAATAATAACCCAAGAACTTGGGCACCTGCCACCCATGTGGGAGATCTAAGGGGAGTTCTTGTGTTCTTGTTCAGCCCCAGTCATTTTGGGCATATGGCGAGAGAACCAGCAGATTTAAGATTTTAAATAATAACTGAAGAAGATATTGGTGCCAGTTCTAGTTCCGGCTGCTCCTCTTCCAACCCAGCTCTCTGCTGTGGCCTGGGAAGGCAGTGGAAGATGGCCCAAGTGCTTGGGCCCCTGCACCTCACATGGGAGACACGGAAGAAGCTCCTGGCTCCTGGCTTCGGATTGGCAAAGCTCTGGCTGTTGCAGCCATTTGGGG
This sequence comes from Lepus europaeus, assembly GCF_033115175.1. Lineage (NCBI taxonomy): Eukaryota > Metazoa > Chordata > Mammalia > Lagomorpha > Leporidae > Lepus > Lepus europaeus. Next base: position 68,202,757 of record NC_084832.1, read on the forward strand.
AGTGAACCAATGAATGGAAGACCTTTCTCTCTGTTTCTCCCTCTAACTGTCTGTAACTCTACCTCTCAAATAAATAAATAAAAATCTTAAAAAAATAATAACTAAAGATGAATCATGCACCATTAAATTGGGGATATGCAAACCATGGTAAGGGGCCAATGCAAACCAGCACACTGTCTTGTCTTTTCTTTTTTTTTCTTTTCCCATGGCTCATGATCTAAGACTGGCTTTTAAGGTTTTAAGTGGCTTCATTTTAAATGGTTACATAAATGCCTTCATAATATCTCTGTGACTTTTGGCCAGGTAAGCCTTAAATTTTTACAACTTGGCTTTTCCCAGAAAAAGACTTCCAACTCCTGAACTCATAAGACTGGGAACATAAGACACGGAGGCAATCCTCAAGAGGAGAGGAAAGTTTCCCAGATCGAATTGGAATCTGATTAGGATGCTGGTTAGCCACTAGTATTTGTCAATTTGTACACATTTTCCTGAATTTTATCACTTATTTTCATAGTGACTTTAAAAAGTGATCTACAACAGCAGGTCTGGCGCCCGCAGTGCTGCCATCCCATATGCACATCAGTTTGAGTCCCAGCTGTTTCCACTTCCAGTCCAGCTCTCTGCTATGGTCTGGGAAAGCAGTAGACCATAGCTCAAGTCCTTGGGCTCCTGCACCCACCTGGGAGACCTGAAGGAAATTCCTGGCTCCTGGCTTTGGATCAGTGTAGCTCTGGCCGTTGCGGCGAGTTGGGGAGCTAACAATTGGAAGACCTCTCTCTCTCTCTACCTCTGCCTCTCTGTAACTCTGCCTTTCAAATAAAAAGTGGTCTACTTTAGTAAATGACTGGCATGGACACACAGGTTTACTTGGCGATTCTATCTGACTTGTAGGGTCACTGATATTGATCATGTCCAAGTTGATCAATGAAACATAAGCTGGGATGCAATGGCCTCAAGGTGCAGACCTGTGTTCGTGTGCAACTGTGAGTTAGTGAGGATGGTGGGTCTGGGAACTAAATTAACCACCTACTGCATGGACTAAGGATGAGTATGATGACTGACCCAAATGCAGAGCTAAGATAGTGGGTACCTTTTGAGATCACAGTGGTGCTCTGGCTGACTTGTTCAGAGGGAGTGGGAAGCCAGCCCACGGTCTATAAAAGCAGATATGCAGGGCTGTCATTTGGCCTAGCAGTTAAGATGCTAGTGGTCCATATCAGAGTGCATGGGCTCAGTGCCCACTTTCAGCTGCTGACTCCAGCTTCCTGCCAATGTAGACCCTGAAAACAAGAGGCGAGGGCTGAAATAAGTGGATTCCTGCCACACACATGGATTGTTTTCCTGATTCTTGGGTTCAGCCTGTTCCAGCCAAGGGCCTTTGCTGGCATTAGAGGAGCAAATCAATGATGGGAGCTCTGTCTGTCTCTCTGTCTCTGTCTCTCTCTCACATAAATTAAATGTTAACAATTAACAAAAAATGCAGATGTGCATGGTGCCATCTGGAGGTAAACCCAGAGCATTTTTTTTAAGCAGAGAGAGAACTTCTACCAAGAAAGATTCTTCAGCAAATGAAATGCGGAAGGCGCCAGGGTTGCAGGTCCTTCCTGTGGGCCCTGCATGGGATTTGGCTCCATGTGTTTCCATATGGACAGCTGCCTCTGAGAGTGTGTGGATGGAGAGTCCTGCAGGTGTGTTGCAGTTTATATTGACTGTCCTTGGGGGAAGTCACTCCCACAGAGCATCAGTGTTCTAACAACAGAAGCACAGTAAGAACAGATGCTTTTGCTCTCGCCTTCTCTCAATTATGCTCTATTGATACTCTCATGAGTTAATGTTTTTCCCATTACAGATAGGCAAGCAGAACCATACACTCTGATTTGCATGCTGGCATCCCAGGCAGCAACGTAACTGCTGTGCCAAGTGCCTGCCCCCATTTGCTTATTTTTTAATTGGGTTGTTTATTTTCTTATTACTGAACCTTGAGGTTCTTTCTTTTCTCTAGCTTTGTAGATGTATAGTTGATAAATAAAACTATTCTATATTTGGGTGTAGTAATGTATTATGGATCAAGTGCTTTATCAGATATTTGACTCACAAATATTTCCTCCCATTCTCTGGTTTGTTTTCCATTCCCTTGTCAGAGCTTCGAAAGAGCAGCTCTTTTTGGATGAAGCCCAATTCACCATTTGTTAATTGTGGATCGCGGTTTTGGTGTTTGCGCTGTCTGTAAACTCATGGAGAACACCATACGGTATATTTACGGGTGCCATGGAGGCTTCTTCTCTGTCTATTTACTCCATCCCAGGATGCCCTTCATGTCTTGTGCCTTAAGAAGGATGGAAAACTCTCCGAAAGTTCTTTCAATTATATATTCCATTCCCAGTAGTGTTCTTACATTTGGAGAAGAATGAGTTCCCAGGATTTTATTCATTTTAGAAAAGAACAAGGGCCCAAGTTATGACTACAGTTGAATATTCGCATAGTTTATTGACTGTTGGCACTGCTGAGAAGTAAGTCCTGTGGGCATGTGTTTGAAGGCCTTTATGTAAGAGAGCTGAAATAGCTTAGCACCAGAAGGGATTTTGGCAGTCATCGTGGCTTCCTATGCAGCACAGACTTCCCTTACTAAGGCATCTCTCCTTTCTCACCTAGGTTTCTGCTTCAAAGTCACCTCTTCAGAGAGACTTGTTTTGGTCCAACCCAAATTAGCAAACCGCTCCCAGGCCCCATCCACAATTTCTTTCTCATTTTTTATATTCCTCTATAAATAACACTTATCACTACCTGAAATATTTTAATTATGTGAAAATGTTTATTTACTTTCTGCCAGTTCAGAAACAGCCCTGTTCATCACTATCTCCAGGCACCTTGTATAGAGCCATTCAATAATTCTGATTAAAGGGAAGAGTTTAGTCTCAGCCGGAGTGATGCCCATGAACAAGGAAACCATGTATCTTGAGTTCTTGATCCATCTCTGCCACCATCCATAGACCCTTGCTAAATGAATGGGTCAACAATATTCACACACACACTCCCAAGTCCATCGCTCCATGATCCTGGGAAACTCGCTCCGTGAAGCAACCCCTGCCGGAGCAGGAATCCTGAAGTGTTGGAATCTTTTTTTTTTTTTTTTAAGAAACCAAATTTAGCTTTCAAAAAAATAATTAATTAAATAAATAAATAAAAACAAAATCAAGACTATTTCACTATATCTTTTGGTTTGGCCATTCTCTCCCTTTGATGAATATCAGGCTTGCTTTACAAACTTTAAGACCAGAACTCTAGCAGGTATGTTGTATTCGTATTCGTATTCGTATTCGTATTCGTATTCTTACCTTTACTTTACAAGCAAGAAAATTGAAGCAAGAGTTCAGAAATTTGCCTAACGCAGTAGTCAGCTAGTAATTTAGCTGGGATTAAACATGAGGCATCTGAATCCAGAGCCACATTCTTTATATTATATTTTACTACATTTTAAATTAAAATGTATGTTATTGAATAGGTATTACATTTACATACATACATAAGCAAAACAAAATAAAAAGCAATACATTGATAATCTTATTCCACCCTCTTATCTCTTCCATATGAAAAACATTATATTAGATTTTAAAATTTACCTTTCCAATGTCACTGTATGCAAATAGCAGTATTATTATTTCTCTTCACTTCTAGTATTGCAGATATACAGTTCTATTCATTATGGGGAAAAAAAAACCATGGCTTTTTAAAAAAATTATTTATTTATTTGAAAGATTTACAGAGAAGCAGAGGCAGAGAGGGAGAGAGATCTTCCATCTGCTGGTTTACTCCCCAAATGGCTGCAATGGCCGGAGCTGGGTTGATCCAAAGCCAGGAGCCAGGTCTCCCATGTGGGTGCAGGGGCCCAAGGACTTGAACCATCTTCCATTGGATTCCTAGATGCGTTAGCAGGGAGCTGGATGGGAAGTAGAGCAGCTGAGACTTGAACAAGTACCCCTATGGATGGCAGCACTGCAGGTGTGAGCTTTACCTCCTATGCCACAGTGCCGGCCCTATGAAAGCCATGGCTTTAAATACACATTTTTCAGCTTTTATTTTGAAGAATTTCAAGCCAAGACAAAAAATGGAAAGAAATGAACAGTGATGGCTACTTTACCTACATTTTCCAACTTTATCATGTTACCACTTTTATGTTTTTCCTGTGGCTTTTCATCCAATAAACCATTGATAGCCCTTGTCTTAATCATTGCATTCGGATTGCAAATTAGAAGTTTTTTCATTCTACTGTTCCTTCTACATTTATTAGCTGAAATTCTCAATAAGAAGAGCTTCCTCTTCCATACATACTTTTAAATTTAATATCATTTTGGTCTCATGGATCTTTTAACATGTGTTAAATGCCATTATTACATTATTTTATTTTGCTCAAAACAATGATGTTTCAAATTGGCCTGACCCTAAGTTCACTTCCCCTATTTCAATTACCCTTTGAGTACTTACTTGCTGTCACAAATGAATGTTCCAGATTCATCTTTCAATTCATCTAAACATCATGGGGTTTTTTGCAAAATAAATATATTTGGAGATTTCCAAAATCATTGTATTAAGAACATATTCAGTTTTTTGACAAATGCATAGTAAATTTCATTTTATGCATTGCTTATTAGACTTCTCCCCTGCTGGACTTAAAGTTACTTACAAACAATATCATGATGCAGAACTCCGTACCTGTGTCCTTTCATGCCTGTGCACTGTTAGAAAAGATTCCTAGTAGCAAAATTGATGAGTCAATGAAATATGTAGTTAATTGTTGAATAGTGCCAGATTCCCTCAAAATGGATTATACTATTTTGTACTTCCACTAGCAATGGAAGACCATAGCTGCTTTCCCTACACTCCATGGAATAAAATTTCATATTTTTGTGTTTTTGTCAATGCAATAGATGAGAAATTATTTGTCAGTCTAACTTTAATTTACATTTCTCTTTTTTATGAAAGTGATTGAGTATAATTTCATATGTTTAAGAATAATCTGGAGGCCTGTGAGGTGGCGCAGCGGGTTAAAGCTGAGGCCTGCAGCACCGGCATCTCATATGGGCGCCGGTTCGTGTCCTTGCTGCTCCACTTCTGGTCCAGCTCTCTGCTATGGCCTGGGAAAGCAGAAGATGGCCCAAGTCCTTGGACCCCTGCACCCATTGTAGGAGATCCAGAAGAAGCTCCTGGCTCCTGGCTTTGGATCAGCTCAGCTCTGGCCGTAGCGGTCATTTGGGGAGTGAATCAGTGGATGGAAGACCTATCTCTCTCTCTCTCTTTCTTCTTCACTTTCTCTCTCTCTGGCTCTACCTCGCTATGTAACTCTGTCTTTCAAATAAATAAAATAAATCATCAGAATTATACAGAGAGAGCAGGAGAGGCAGATAGAGAGAGAGGTCTTCTATCCATTGGTTCACTCCCCAAATTACTGCAACAGCCAGAGCTGCGCCGATCCGAAGCCAGGAGCCAGGAGCTTCTTCCAGGTCGCCGACGTGGGTGCAGGGGCTCAAGGACTTGGGCCATCTTCTTCTTCTTCTTCTTTTTTTTTTTTTAATAAATGTGAATTTACAAAGTGCAACTTTTGTATTGTTGTGGCTTCCCCCACCAACCTCCCTCCCTCCCGTGGCCCTCCCCTCTCCCATCCCGCCCTTCATCGAGTTTCATTTTCAATTACCTTCATATACAGATCAACTTAGTATATACTAAGCAAGGATTTCAACAGGCTGCCCTCACACAACTGCACAGGGTATAGGGTATTGTTCGACTAGCAGTGTTGTTTTTAAGTTTCATAGTAAAACACATTAAGGACAGAGATCCTACGTGGGGAGCACATACCCAGTGACTCCCGTTGTTGATTTAACAATTGACACTCTCTCTTATTTATGACGTCAGCAATCACCCAAGGCTCTTGCCATGAGCTGTAGAGGCTATAGAAGCCCCCTGAGTTCACCAACTCTGAACTTGTTTAGTCAAGGCCATATCACAGTGGAGGTTCCTTCCTCCCTTTGGAGAAAGGCGCCTCCCTCCTTGATGGCCTGTTCCTTCTGCTGGGGGCTTGTTCACCAGGATCTTTCACTTAGATTGTTTTTGCCACCGTGTCCTGGCTTTCCATGCCTGTGAGACTCTCATGGGCCTTTTAGCCAGATCCGAATGTTGGACCATCTTCTACTGCTTTCCTCGGCCATAGCAGAGAGCTGGATTGGAAGAGGAGCAACTGGGACTAGAACCGGTGCCCCATGTAATGCTGGCGCTTCAGGCCAGGGCTTTAACCTGCTGCGCACAATAAGCCCCTGCTTATTGTTTTAAAAGGCTTTGATCATTTTCATCTCAATTTCTGGGAATGCATTATATATTAGTGAAATTAGTCATTTTTTATATAAGTTGAAAATAAATTATTCCAATTTACTATCTGTTTTTCAATGATTTATAGTTTTTTTTCTTTTGTGCTAGTTTTCTTTTTTTTTAATTAAAATTATTTAATATGCCCATGAGTAGAAATACTTCTCCATTTAAAACATTAAAGGAGGCTGGTGCTGCGCCTCACTTGGCTAATCCTCTGCCTGCGGCAACAGCACCCTGGGTTCTAGTCCCAGTTGGGGCACTGGATTCTGTCCCAGTTGCTCCTCTTCCAGTCCAGCTCTCTGCTGTGGCCCGGGAAGGCAGTGGAGGATGGCTCAAGTGCTTGGGCCCTGCATCCTCATGGGAGACCAGGAGGAAGTACCTGGCTCCTGGCTTCGGATTGGTGCAGCGTGCCAGCCATAGCAGCCATCTGGGGGGTGAACCAATGGAAAGGAAGACCTTTCTCTCTCTCTCTCTCTCTCTCTCTCTCTCTCACTCTCTCTCTCTCTCGCTGTCTAACTCTGCCTGTCAAAAGAAAAGGAAGCCATTGGTTACAGACTCAATTCATTTTTTAAGGTTAAGCCTGTGATTATAGAGTGGATTAAATTAAGTCTTTTTGGGGGCTGGCGCTGTGGTGTAATGGTAGTGCCAATGCCTGCAGTGCCAGCATCCCATATGGGCACCAGTTTGGGACCCGGCTGTTCTACTTCCAATCCGGCTCTCAGCTCTGACCTGGGAAAGCAGTAGAGGATGGTCCCAACCTTTTGGGCCCCCTGCACCCATGTGGGGGAACTGGAGGAAGCTCAAGGTTCCTGGCTCCTGACTTCAGATTGGCACAGCTCCGGCCGTTGTACCAACTGGGTAGTTAACCAGGGATGGAAAACTCTCTCTCTCTCTCTCTCTCTCTCTCTCTGCCTCTCTTTAGTTCTGCATTTCAAATAAATAAACAAATCTTAAAAAAAAAACTAAGTATTTGCAAAAATTGATGAAAATGAAAGGGGAGGGATGGAGGAGGATTGGGGGATGGAGGGGAATACATTTAAATATGTTCTCCCTATATAAAGAAAAAAGAAAAATCTCAAAGAAATTGATGTGTGTTTATAGAATAGGTATTAAAATATTCTAATAACCAACTACAGTTCAGTTCAGTGATAAATCACAACAGACATTGGCTATAAGCAAGATATGTGAATGTATAAATTGGACAGATTTTTAAACAACTTGATTTGTGTGGGTGAATTGTTTCACTACCTTGCCACACACACACACACACACACACCAAATTCATGCATTTAAAGACTTAGCCCTCAGTGCAACTCTATGTGGTGACAGAGCCCTTAATATGCCATCAAGGTTAAATGAGTTCAAAGGCTGGATCTCCATGCCAATAGAACTGGTGTGCTCAAAACACCAGGAAGATGCTAGGATCTCCCTCATGCAAGCCAAGACTATCTGAGGACACAGGACTATGGCAGAAGGCAACCATGTATCAGCAAGCTAAAGGAGGCATCTGCTGCTCTCTTGATCTTGGACATCTGGTCTCCTGAAAGGTGAGAAAATAGAATTCTGTTGTTTGAGCCACCAGTAAAAAACTAGGAATGGGAATAGGAGATGGAGGAGGAAGAAGGATGGGAAGAGGGTGTGAGGGAGGACAGAGTGGGAAGAATCACTATGTTCCCAAATTTGTATTTATGAAGTGCATGAAGTTTGTACCTTAAATAAAAGGTTTCTGGGGAAAAAATAAGATAATAAGAACAACCAAAAGAAGCATCCTAGATTCTCATTTCTTGGAGGCAATAATTTTATACTATTTTAAACGTTTCTCCTGGAAGATGTCTTTATATTTGTAAGTAAAATATTTGTATTGTGTTTTATATATTAATTACTGAAATAAAACTCTAAAAGACATGATTTCATATTTTAAAAAATTTATTTTATTAAATTTATGTTTATTTTTAAATTTATTTTTAAAATTATTTGATTACATTTATTTTTAAATTATTTTTTTAAAGCTATCTAGACAGTGAGAGAGAGAGACAGAGAGAAAGGTCCTCCTTCCATTGGTTCACTCCCCAAATGGCCACTACCGCTGGAGCTACGCTGATCTGAAGCCAGGAGCCAGGTGCTTTCCTGGTCTCCCATGCGGGTGCAGGGGCCCAAGCACTTGGCCATCCTCCACTGCCTTCCCGGGCCACAGCAGAGAGCTGGACTGGAAGAGGAGCAACTGAGACTAGAACCTGGCGCCCATATGGGATGCCGGTGCTGCAGGTGGAGGATTAACCAAGTGAGCCACGGCGCCAGCCTCCATGAATTCAGTCCATATCTTGCACTGGGATCATACACACAACATACTAACTTCTCCCTGCTCTTGATGGTCTTAAATTCCTGTTTCATTATTTCCAGTTCAGTCAAGACTAAGTGTTTATATTACTGTTGCTATGTAAATAATATTTTCCATTAATTACAGTAGTGGCCTATGATTATATATTTATCTTCTAAAATGGAATTTCTCTAGAATTGATAATAGATCTGATTTTCATTCTGACGGAAGGGGCTTGATAATAATCTGGTGGGCTTTAAAGCCTTGTAAATTATGAGGCCCAGACTCATCTATCTCTTCATAGCCTACATCCTAAAAGAGGTGCGAACCTCCTTGGGGAAGGCACCCTGTTGACTTCCATTACCCAGCTGGCGTGGGAGGAGAGTTGGCCAAGTGAAGGCAGGTGGCAACTCTAACAGAAAATTTACAGTTCTGCCTGCAATGTTACTGACCCTATTTGGCCGTCTCCTCTCAGCAGCGGTGGTCACCTTGGAAGCTGGGCTGAGTGAAGGGCTTTTCAGCTTAGAGTCAGTAAGATCTGTGGCTCTGACCTGGGCGTCCTTCGACTCCAGGGCAGTTCCATTTCCAGTGCTCCAACTCTTGGCAGAACTGCCAGGGTTCTTCACAAGCTGACTTCTGCTGAAGCCCAGGCTTACCACATTGAAAGCCCCTGCAGTGGAATGGCCTGTTGGGTCTCCTTGAGGGCAGATCACTGTACAGAGCTACATTTTTTTTTTTTGACAGGCAGAGTGGACAGTGAGAGAGACAGAGAGAAAGGTCTTCCTTTTTTCCATTGATTCACCCCCCCAGTGGCCACTGCAGCTGCTACACCGCGCTGATCCAAAGCCAGGAGCCAGGTGCTTCTCCTGGTCTCCCATGAGGATGCAGGGCCCAAGGACTTGGGCCATCCTCCACTGCACTCCCTGGCCACAGCAGAGAGCTGGCCTGGAAGAGGAGCAACCAGGACAGAATCCGGCACCCCGAACGGGACTAGAACCCGTGTGCCGGCACCGCAGGCAGAGAATTAGCCTATTGAGCCACAGCGCCGGCCCACAGCTACATTTAATAGGCCTGCCACCTATCTTTCCATTTCTTCTGATACCTAGCTTTCTTTTCCTCCTGGTTTTTGTTAAAGCAGACCAGAGGTTGCAAGTCAAGGGGGTGCTCAAGTCCCATCTCTAATCTTGATGGCCTAAACTACAAGTCTATAGTCACAGGCATGTTACATAGTGGTTTATGTTGAGGCAGACAATGCCTGTGAGGAAAGCTATGTCCTTACTTTAAAACTTTCTCTCCCTTTGGTCTGAAAGGGAGGTCTTCCCTGTTTACTGTGCTGATGGCGAAGTAGATCTAGCTGTGAAATTATAATTTAAGCTTTCATTTTAGCTATGCTATTACAGAAAATGTTAGCCATCCCTTTTATAAGACATTAAGATCAAATGTCGCATCTTGGAGATTCCTTCATCATAGAATTAGTTTCCTACCTTGAAGAGAACAGAGAAATGAAAGAACAAGTTGGGCTTAGAATAGAGAAATAGGGGTGCCAGTCCCAGATCGCTTACTGACAATAGCAGTATCAAATGAAAACTTAGCAAACAGTTTCAACCATTAGATAACAACTTAAGAAAACATTTACCAGAAGGTCCAATGCCTTCTATAAATTTTAAGAATACATGTATTTGGAAACATCTCTTAAATATCTAACATGATGTAGCTTATTTAACCAGCAGATTCAAGCATAAGCATATAAAATGTTTCTAGCTTCTTTCTACCAACAAAATCTAAACCATCTGATAGAAACTCAGGTCACATGAAACAAAATGTATCTTTGATTAATTTTAGCTGTTTAAATTTATGGGGAATCTTTAAATCTTTTAAATTGATGGGGAATCGGCCAGCGCCACAGATCACTAGGCTAATCCTCCACCTGCAGCGCTGGCACCCCATGTTCTATTCCTGGTTGGGGTGCCGGATTCTGTCCTAGTTGCTCCTCTTCCAGTCCAGCTCTCTGCTGTGGCCCGGGAGGGCAGTGGAGGATGGCCCAAGTCCTTGGGCCCTGCACCTGCATGGGAGACCAAGAAGAAGCACCTGGCTCCTGGCTTCGGATCGGTGCAGCGCCTGCCATGGCGGCCATTTAGGGGGTGAACCAACAGAAGGAAGACCTTTCTCTCTCTCTCTCTCTCTCTCTCTCTCTCTCTCTCTCTAACTCTGCCTGTCAAAAAAAATTTATGGGAAATCTACAAGCCAATTAAAAGAGTTCTTAATAAATTTTCCCATGTAGACATACATTATGTATATACATATAACAGAATAACAGATTCAATAATAGCTTTTTAAACTCTGTTTTTTAATTTACCAATTGATTCTAATTACTTTCTGCTCTCAGTTAACCATACTTTCTCTCTGTTGGTACCTATAATACATTATTGGCTTCATCTGTTTACAAAGCTGTTCCAAAGTACTGAATACAATAGAAGTGGCTGGAAAAAGTCCATCGGAACCTATAGGAGGACAGCTAAACACAGAATCAACAACGCTTTAGTTTTATGAGCAGCAAATCTGATATATAAAACCATGGATGACAAAAGACTTTAAGTTGCCACGTTTAAAATTATAAACTTATTATAAACTCAACAAGAGGCACTTGCTTACTTCACATAGCACTTTGGAAAGCAACTGTAGGATTTTACAGAACATTTAACACTTTTAGGTCTCTGGGGCTTTTTCATTAAGATAATCATTTCTAGTAACACAAGATCATTAGACTTATAACTTAGCAACAATTGGAATGATTAAAAAAACACAGTTTTAATATTTTTTAAATACCATTAACTCTATATAACAAATTAATAGATGGCAATTTGAAATTGAATTATGATTTTGGATCTGCTTATCCAATAATATGGTATATTTTTACACTTAAATATATTCTTCTATTTAGAGTTCCCAGGAATGTTCTAAGTTTTTAATCACCAGATTTTTCTGGCGCCAGTAACCACCCTAGGCTGTCGTCATGAGTTGCCAAGGCTATGGAAGCCTTCCAAGTTTGCCGACTCTGATCATATTTAGACAAGGTCATAAAAGACAGAGTGAGGATAGTAACCAATCATCCTAAGAGTGGCATTTACCAGGTTTGAACAATTATACAGCATTAAGTGGGAAAGAGGACCATCAGTACACACAGGTTGGGAGTAGAGCCATTGGTGGTAGAGTAGAGGTTATGATTACAAAGGAATGAGGCCCAAGTGTGCTAGACAGGGTCTAGAACAAAGGACAGAGTCATTATTAGAGGAGCTAAGAAAGGTGCTGTCTAAGCTACAATGAAGTTTTCTGATTGAGAGGCAAATAGAACCTGATAGAAGGGGCTTGATAATAATCTGGTGGGCTTTAGACCTTGTAAGTTAAGAGGCCCAGACCTATCTATCTCTTCACATGGGGTATATCCTAAGGGAGGTGTGAACCTCCTAGGGGAAGGCACTCTGTTGACTTTCATTACTTGGCTGGCCTGGGAGGAGAGCTGGCCAGGTAAAGGCAGGGGGCATCTCTAACAAGAAATTTACAGTTCTGCCTGCAATGTTGCTGACCCTACTTGACCATCCCCTCAGCTGCAGTGGTCACTTTGGAAGTTGGGCTGAGTGAAGGGCTTTTCAGCTTAGAGCCAATAAAATCTGTAGCTCTGACCTGGGCATCCTTCGACTCCAGGCCAGGTCCATTTCCAGTGATCCAACTCTTGGCAGAGCTGCCAGGGCTCTTCACAAGCTGACTTCTGCTGAAGCCCAGGCTTACCACATTGAAAGCCACTGCAGTGGACTGGCCTGTTGGGTCTCCTTGAGGGCAGATCACTGTACAGATCAGCCATTAATAGGCCTGCCACCCATTGCTTCTGATGCCGAGCTTTCTTTTCCTCCTGGTTTGTGTTAAAGCAGACCAGAGGATGCAAGTCAAGGGAGTGCCCAAGTCCCATCTCTAATCTTCGGTGGCCTGAACTACAAGTCTATAGTCACAGGCATGTTCTGTAGTAGTTTTTCTAAGGTAGACAATGCCCATGAGGAAAATTATATTCTCACTTTAACACTTTCTTTCCCTTTGGTCTGAAAGGGAGGTTTTTTCTACTTACTGTATACTTGGCTGATGGCGAAGTGAATCTAGCTATGAGATTATTATTTAAGTTCTTATTTTGGCTATGCTATTGCAGAAAAATGTTAGCCATCTATTTTATAAGGTCTAAAGATTAAATTGTGCATCCTACAGATTCCTTCATAATAGAATTAGTTCCCTACCTTGAAGAGAATAGAGAAGTGAAAGAACAAGTTGGGCTTAGAATAGAGAAATGAGGGAGCAAGTCCTAGATCGCTTGCTGACAAAAGCAATATTACATGAATACTTAGCAAACAGTTTCAACCATTAGATAACAACTTAAGAAAACATTTACCAGAAGGTCCAATGCCTTCTATAAATTTTAAGAATACATGTATTTGAAAACACCTCTTAAATATCTAACATGGTGTGGTTTGTTTAACCAGTAAACTTAAGCACAACCATATGAAATGTTTTTAGTTTCTTTCTACCAACAAATTTAAAACATATGATACACAGATTCAGGTCACACAAATTAAAATGTATCTTTGATTGATTTTAGCAGCTTAAATTTATGGACAATCTTATCTATAAGCCATTTAAAATAAAACTCTTAATAAAATTTCCTATGTGGACATACAATATGTACACACATATAACATAGCATAATAGACCAAGATAGCAATTTTAATAATAGCTTTTAAAATCTTTAACTCTTTTTGTAGATTGCCAATTGATTTGAATTGCTTTTTGTTTTTAGATTACTTTAACACATTGCTTTAACAGAGCATCAGAGTTTAATTCTATGTCAAAGAGAAATTGAGCTTCCTGTGATCTTTTGCTGTGAGGTTTCCTTCCTTTACCTTCTTTCATATTGGTGACCATGTTTCTGTGTTTCTGTGTGTAACACATCTTTAAGCATCTTTTGCAGGGCAGGATGAGTGGCAACAAATTCTTTCAGTTTCTGTTTGCTATGAAAAGTCTTAATTTCACCTTCATTCACAAATGAGAGCTTTGCAGGATATAATATTCTGGGCTGGCAGTTTTTCTCTCTTAGTACCTGGGCTATATCTCGCCATTCCCTTCAAGCTTGTAGGGTTTCTTATGAGAAGTCTGCTGTGAGTCTAATTGGAGATCCTCTGAGAGTAATCTGACGTTTCTCTCTTGCACCTTTTAGAATTTTTTCTTTATGTTTCACTGTGGTGAGTTTGATTACAATGTGTCATGGTGAGGATCTCTTTTGGTCATGTTTATTAGGGGTTCTATAAGCTTCCTGTACTAAGATGCCTCTGTCCTTCTCCAAACCTGGGAAATTTTCTGCTAGTATCTCACTGAAAATGCCTTCTAATCCTTTCTTCCTCTCCATGCCTTCAGGAACTCCTAGAACCCGAATATTAGGTTTTTTTTTTATTATTATTTTTGACAGGCAGAGTGGACAGTGAGAGAGAGAGAGAGACAGAGAGAAAGGTCTTCCTTTGCCGTTGGTTCACCCTCTAATGGCCGCCGCGGTAGCGCGCTGCGGCCAGCGCACCGCGCTGTTCCAATGGCAGGAGCCAAGTGCTTATCCTGGTCTCCCATGGGGTACGTGGCTCAACAGGCGAATATTAGGTTTTTTAATAGTATCCTGTAGATTCCCGACAATATTTTTTAGATTTCTAATTTCTTCTTCTTTTCTTTGGTTTGCCTGTTTCCTTTCCTGTTCTCTGTCATCTAAGTCTGATATTCTCTCTTCTGCTTTGCCCATTCTGTTTTTAAGGCTCTCTAATGTGTTTGTCATTTGATCTATTGAGTTCTTCATTTCATTGTGGTTTTTTGTCACTATCACAGTTTCCTGTTCTACTAGTTGTTTCATTTCATTTTGATTCCTCCTTAATATTTCATTTTCACGAGAGAGATTTTCTATCTTGTCCACTAAGGATTTCTGTAGTTCAAGAATTTGTTTTTGAGAACTTCTTAATGTTCTTATCAATTTTTTGAGATCTACTTCTTGCATTTCTTCTATCTCATCATCTTCATAATCTTGAATTGGGGTGTCTTTTTCATTTGGGGGCGTCATAGTGTCTTCCTTGTTCTTGTTACCTCAGTTTTTGCGTTTGTTGTATGGCATGTTGGAGATATTTGGTTTCTTCACTGTGGTGTTTTTTCTTGTTACCCTATGGCTCTATATTAAGTGGACTGTCTGCTTTCGGTGGAGCCTTAGAGGCTTGAGATAAGTGTGGACTGAGAGCTGGGTTTGGTTCCTCAGGGTTGAGGGTGTGTCAAAGATGACACTCCCAGGTTAGGTGTGGTAAATCTCTCTTTCTTCCATTCTTTTTTTTTTTTTTTTTGATTCAAAAGGGAAGTAATTCCGCACAGCTGAACATAATTGGAGGTAGTTAGCAGGCAAATGATATACCCACAGGAGCCAGAGATCGGAAGCTCTTTCCCAAGGACCACACAGGGAATCTCTGCTGCCCTCAGTGTGGGCTCCAATTCTCCTGCAGTCTCCCACTGGGTTGCCAAGTTAGATGCTAATCTCCTGTTATTTCACCCCTCCCCCCAGAATCAGGTTTTTCTGCTAGGCTCAGGGCCGGTGCAGACCTGAGGTTGCCCTGCTTATGACGTATGTCCAAAATGGTGCCTGCTCTTTGTTTTGCTCGCCTTTGAGGGGTGAGTGGAGGGAGAGAAACTCGTGTCCGTATCGGACACTTTTTTTCTTTTTTTTTTTCCCTCTCTCTCTTCTAGTTAGCCTGGTGAACTTTTCCCCACGGAGTTTCAAGCCTCGTTCCCTCTAGTCTCCTCTTTCTGCTTGCCCGCTGGTGTCTCGGGCTATGGAGGTTCGGCTCACCTCGTGTTCCAGCGCTGATGCGTTGAGTCTGCCTCTGGTGTCCCGAACTTGGGCTCCCACGCTCTCCACGCAGGTCCACTGTGAATCACTAGTTCCGGAAGAGTTTCTGCTGCTGTTTCTTCCCCTACTCTTCCTTGACCCTGCAGTATCTCCACTCTTATTAACCTGTGTGTCTTGCTGAACTATCAATGTGCTCCCTTCCTATTCCGCCATCTTGCCGCTCCTCCACATTTTCATTAGGTTTATCTTAGATATGTTTTTCTCTTTTGATTCCTATTGCGAATGAGGCACAAAATATACAAGGCAAACTTGGACTACTTTTTACACCAGAAAATATATCAAAGATATCTCAGGACCAACTTGAAGGGCCTCCTGCTGGCCAAAGTTGGAATAATTTGAGTATCTAAGTGTTTTCACCACTAAGAAATGTTGAATGATTCAGGTAATAGACATATGTACCCCAACTAGACATTACACAACATATAAATGTATTAAAATATTATATGATGGCCAGCGCCGCGGCTCAACAGGCTAATCCTCTGCCTGTGGCGCTGGCACCCCGGGTTCTAGTCCCGGTCAGGGTGCCAGATTCTGTCCCAGTTGCCCCTCTTCCAGGCCAGCTCTCTGCTGTGGCCCAGGAGTGCAGTGGAGGATGGCCCAAGTGCTCAGGCCTGCACCTGCATGGGAGACCAGGAGAAGCACCTGGCTCCTGGCTTCAGATCACTGCGGTGCGCCGGCCGCAGCAGCCACTGGGGGGTGAACCAATGGCAAAAGGAAGACCTTTCTCTCTGTCTCTCTCTCTCACTGTCCACTCTGCCTGTCAAAAAATAATTAATTAATTAAAAAATTATATGATATCCAATAAGAATGCATAATTTTTATGTACTGATCAATTTTTATAATTAAAATATAATAATAATTGAAGCAGACTAAAACATCAGACATGTTAAAAGGCATGAGTTAATAATAATAATACTTAAAAATAATAATTAGTTCCCCTTTGAGGTTGCTAGATCTGTTAAGGCATTATTATGGTAATTGATAAATGGAAAAATAATAAAACATATATCTGGTTTTTCTATGTGAAGTTCATTTCAGGACAATCATGTAGCTGATACTTTTTTTTTTCTTGGACAGGCAGAGTGGACAGTGAGAGAGAGAGAGAGAAAGGTCTTCCTTTTTTCCATTGATTCTCCCCGCAATGGCCGTTGCAGCCGCCGCACCGCACTGATCTGAAGGCAGGAGCCAGCTGCTTCTTCTGGTCTCCCATGGGGTTCAGGGCCCAAGCACTTGGGCCATCCTCCACTGCACTCCCGGGCCACAGCAGAGAGCTGGCCTGGAAGAGGAGCAACCAGGACAGAATCCGGCGCCCCGACCGGGACTAGAACCTGGTGTGCTGGCACCATAGGCGGAGGATTAGCCTATTGAGCCACGGCGTCGGCCAGCTGATACCCTTTTAATAATACATACAAGAGTTACAAATTAAAAAGTGACGCTAGAATTAAATTATCTCCACTTTGCAATCCCTAATGGAGTAACAGACCTAGATAAGGATCATGAGTGATGACTAAACCCATCAGATGAGAGGTTGATGAGGAACTTTATAACTGATGGATCAAGTTGACTAAGTCTGCAGTCATAAAAAGTGAGACACACTGTGTGACTCCTGATGTGGTGCAACAGTAACTACATAGTACTGACTATTACCAAAATATTTGGTTGCTACTTCACAGGAAATTCAGAGGTAAAAGAACATGACAAAAGACGCTATGCCCAAATTCATAATGTGGGAATGTGCTATAGGATAAGTGATCCCATGTCTTCAACATGTAAGTGTCAATGGAGAAAAAGAGAAAGGAGAACTTTCACAGAATAAAGGAAACTTGAGTATTATCAATGAAATGCAACGTGTGGACCTTGTTTGGACCATAGTTCAACAAACCACATAAAAATGGACACTTAAGCAATAACTGGCCATTAGATGATATTAAAGGATTTCTTACTTTTAGGTGTTTTCATAGTATTTTTTAAAAAGTCTTTATGTCTTAGATGTACATGCTGACTCATTTACAAATGGCTATATGATGACAGTCACTGATTGCAAACTATTCCAGTGGTGTGGGGAAGGAGGGGTGAAGATGAAAGGAAATTGGCCCTTTGTTCATAATTTTTTAAGCTGAGTAATAAGTACATGGAGGTACTTTTTACTGTTCTATATTTCCATATGTTGGAAATTTTCCATAATAAAACATTTATATGAAATGAGCACTGAGACATAATAGGTTAAAGCCTCCAACTGTGGTGCCAGCATTCCATATGGGTGCTGGTTCAAGTCCTGGCTGCTCCACTTCTGATCCAGTTCCCTGCTAATGGCCTTGGAAAGCAGTAGAAGATGGCCTAACTGCTTGAGCCCCTGAACCCACGTGGGATACCTGAAAGAAGCCCTCGGCTCTTGGCTTCAGATTGTCCCAGCTCCAGCCATTGTGGCCATGTGGGGAGTGAACCAGCAGGTGGAGGGCCTTTCTCTCTCTCTTTCTCCCTCTATCTGTAACTCTGCCTCTCAAATAAGTAAGTAAATCTTTTTAAAAATAACAAAATCAAATGGATGCCGTGCTCTAGCAAATAAAGTAATTGAGTTACATAGATACTGGAATATTAAGTTCTTGGCTTGTATAGTGTTGGTTTTGACTGATTATCAAAGAATGACATGTTAATTGAAGTTTCAGGAGAAAAAAAGCCCATGACCGTTCATAGGAAACCAGTCTTTAATGATGTAGCATGATAGATAGAGCTCCCCTCCTAAAAGATATTCCTACTTAGAACCTAGTGTTTCCCAATGTAATTAAGGTGAAGATCTTGTAATGAGATAATTGTGGATTAGATTGGGCCCCATGTCCAACGACAAATACTCTTAGAAAAGAAGACAGAGAGGGAAAAGTGACAGGAAGACTGTGATGTGTCTATAAGCTAAGGAATGCTGAGAACGGCTGGCAGCCACCACAAGCTGGGAGAGAGGTCTGCGTTGTTGCCTCCCAAAACTCCAGAAACAACAAGCTTTTCCAACAGCTTCACTTCAGACTGCTGACCTCTAGAATTCTGAGAGAAGGAACTTTTAATGCTTAGAGCTGCCTACTTTATGGCTATTTGTTATGCACACCCAGAAAATAAACGCAGGTGAGAATAGAAGAGATGCACAGGAAGAAGCAGAGATGAGGGGCAAAACATCTGAACACAGATACGAGAGAATGATTCCCTCAGAACCTCACACCTCCCTTTTTCCTGTAATACAACTTAGCTTAAATTTTATTATTCCTTGCAAGAATAGATATAAAACATTCCAGTGGCTAATTTCTAGAATTCACTTTTCTCATATTTATAGGAACAGGTACAATATTGGCATGCTTATCTAGAATTCTAGAATCTTAGTTATTCTCCCTGATTCTTCAAATATGTTCTTAGATAATATTTTTAAGTGAATTCGTTTTAATTCCTGCTAGCCAAGATTTACAGATCTAAAAATTAGATGGTTGATACTAAAGTACATGAACATGTTTAGTGTTATTAGTGACTCCAAAGTTACAATTTTGTGCAACTTATGGGCCAATTAACTTTACATTGCCCCAAGACGTTATGCTGGCTGCACGTAAGTTTAAACTATACCTTTGATCATCCATAGGATCAAGAAAGGGTGGCTGAATGAGAACAGATGCTTTTACTTTGAAGAAAAAATAACTGGAGGACTCGTTTAGTCAACATCATTAAAGTATGCTTTTAGTGTGATTTCCTATGGTCAGAATGGAAACCTAAAAGCTACCTTTCCCAAGCTTCCTTGTAGCTGGGCTTAGTTTCTGTAAATCAAGTGAATTCATGGGAGATTTTTATGGCAGAATTAAGATGAAACACTTAGGGTTTTGCACACTTTTGCTACTCCTGTTGGCCAGCAAAGCCTTAACAATGGCTGTGGACATAGAGTTACAAGCCTTAAAGAAAGACACTAGAGATTGGATGCCACTTCCTTTTTTTCTTATTTTTTTTTTAAATCCATGCATAAGGTTTTCATAATATGCATTTTTAAAGACTTATTTATTTATTTGAAAGTCAGGGTTATACAGAGAGAGGAGAGGCAGAGAGAGAAGCAGAGGCAGAGAGAGAGAGAAAGGTCTTCCATCTGCTGGTTCACTCCTCAATTAGCCATAATGGCTGGAGCTGCACCTATCTGAAGCCAGGAGCCAGGAACTTCTTCCCAGTCTCCCACATGGGTACAGGGGCCCAAGGATTTGGGTCATCTTTTACTTCTTTCCCAGGCCTTAGCAGAGAGCCGGATCCTAAGTAGAGCAGCCAGGATTCGAACCAGCACCCATATGGGATGCCAGCACTGCAGGTGGCAGCCTTACCCACAATGCCACAGTACTGGCCCCACTTCCTTTTTTTTTCAAAAAATGTTGCATTTTAAAAGCCAGAATATCTGGCACATGTGATGAGATGCACTGTGGTGGAGTAGCTTCCTGATCCCTGGATTGCAGCTGGTGAGGTATATTTCTTGTGCTTTCCAAATTCCCCATCTTCCTAATTGAGGCAGAAGTGGCAGCTCCATGGGTGGAACAACTCCGTTCATCCTGGAGGACCAGCCTAGAGTACACTCCTTGCATCTTTCCAATAGTTTTATTAGCACCTATTTTCTAGTTTTAAGCAATTTTATTTAAATACCTAGAGAAGTTTCAGCTCTAACACCTTGAATCCTGATGGACAGAGCTCAAGGTTCATGTCCTGACCTGGTTGTATTAGCTTCCCCTACAAAGAATGGCACATGTTAGTTATGGTCGAGTCTAACTATGGGGGAAAAGGCAGTTTAAAAAAAAAAAAAACTGTGTTCACCCAATTGTGTTCATTTCCTTTCATGTTTTCAAATGCTCCTGGATGTAAAGTATGGTGAGATTGTCGTGCTCTGTTGATTTCTTTTTACCAGCGTAGCAGATGCCCTGAATTGTTTGCTCATATCTGCTCCTCAAACAGTGGAGTAATCTGTGGTTTCAGAACACACCACAGCTTCCTACATCATGCCTTTGACGTGAGGATGGACTTGGTCTGCAAGGGGCAGGTCATGACCACCAGAAATAATGCTCCATGGGTGATGTTCTGCTGGTGGGCAATGTAACCAAGCAGATAAACACCTGCAGTCCCTGTCTGTCTGTGGAATGATTCTCGGACTGCTACCAGCTCTCAATTCCCGAAAGGATTAAGCTCCTGTTGTCCTCAGCAGTAACTGATTAATGAACACATTCCCTTCCCTGGCTTTCTTCTCCCACTTCACTTGCTGGGATCACTTACCAAATGAACAACTCACATCCCAAAGGGTTTTGGTACTTATGGTGTTTAATTCCATGCAATGCTTTGAAGTCAATGTGTCCTTTCTCCCATTTATAGACAAGAAAACTGAGATGCAGAAAGGGTGATACAGGGACTGTGCCATTAATGAATGAAGAGCTTGGCTTCTGATACCAGTGTCTGACTTACTTTTTTGCTAAAAGATTTATTTATTTATTTATTTATTTATTTGAAAGGCAGAGTTACAGAGAGGTAGAGGCAGAGAAAGAAAGGGGGGAGGGCTTCCATCTGATGGTTCACTCCCCAACTGGCCGCAATGGTCAGAGCTGCACCTATCTGAAGCTAGGAGCCAGGAGTTTCTTTCAGGTCTCTCACGTGGGTGCAGGGACCCAAGGATTTGGGCCATCTTCTACTGCTTTTCCCAGAGAGCTGGATCAGAAGTGGAGCAGCTGGGACTCTAACCGGCACCCATGTGGGATGCCGGCCCTGCAGGTGGCACCTTAACCCACTGCACCACAGCACCAGCCCCTGACTTACTTCTTAAATTCTGACTGCTGCTGCATCACACGCATGAGCAATGTAAGAGACATTTAAAACTGAGCTAAACCAGGACTGGCGCTGTGTCACAGCGGTCAATGCCCTGGACTGAAGTGCTGGCATCCCATATGGGCGCCAAATCAAGACCAGGCTGCTCTACTTCTGATCCAGCTCTCTGTTGTGGCCTGGGAAAACAGTAGAAGATGGCCCAAGTCCTTGGGCCCCTGCACCCGCATGAGGGATCCAGAAGAAGCTCCTGGCTCCTGGCTTCGGATCGATGCAGCTCTGGTTGTTGCAGCCATCTGAGAAGTGAACCATTGGATGGAAGACCTCTCTCTCTCTCTCTGTGTAACTCTAACTTTCAGATAAACAAATCTTTAAAAAAAACTGAGCAAAATAAAAATTAGAAATGATTACTACATTGTGGGATTAAGAATGATTAATTGTCCCTTGTTGTCCACTAGAATATGGCATCATCGGTCACCTAGATGTTATTTCTACAGCCTCTGACATATAGCTGGAGTTTTGGTTCTTAGAGCTGGAGCCTCAGATTCTCATTTTAGTGTTATAATAGGAATAAGCTGTGTTTGTGTCTTTTCTTCCTCGTGTTATCACCAGTGCCATCAGAACAGAGCCATTTGATGACATTCCTTATTTCCATTGCAACCTTTATCACAACAATGTGGTACGGTATTGGAATTTTAATGGCTTATAGATTCTGTGAAACATGATGGTAATAAACTACAATGTTTGACCTCAGCTTTTTAATATTTGATGCATTGTTCATTCCCATCTCACCTGCCTCTATCCTTTTCTCACGTCCTTTGAATGGGGATGCAATGCATTGGACAGTTATGCAAAGTAGGAAATAGATAATAAGTAGAGTGCACCTGTTCATAAGCTGATTAAAAGTATGTGTAGCCACCTATGCTCCATTCTGTAAAGCAGAAATCACCACTTCTCCTCACAGCAGGGAATACGAGGAGAATGTAAAGTAGAAAGACACAAATCCTGTCTTAATACAAGGATTACAACAAGAATTAAATATGACATACCCATCTTGTGTTCTTGAGGCAATGGCCAACAACCTGAGAGGCAGGAGTACTGCAAGTGCAGCTACCTCCTTCCTGTGGTTGGCTGCATACATCTGTTGACAAAGAGAAAAAATTTAGAAGGGGAATCAAGGGCACATTTAGCATCAAAGAGTAGCCTTATTATTTATTTAGAATCCACTCCACGACTCAAGAACAACTCAGCCTTTCCACAGACAGCCAAAAGATACCGTGATTGAAAAAGTCCAGGGATCATAATCTTCAAGTTTAATTTTCCACTGGGCCCTTTATCATAGGACTCCAGGAACAGAAACTCTGGTTATACTTGCTGCAACTTTCCATGACAAATGAATCACTTTGTACCTCTGGTACTATTATGTGTCTGTTTTACAATGGGATCATATCAAAATTTAAAACGTTGGGGTAGGCATTTAACCTGGCAGTTAAGAAGCCAGTTGGGACACTCCATGCTCCCCAAGAGGATCCGTGTTCCATTCCTGACTCCAGCTTCCTGCTAGTGCAGACCCCGGGAGGCAGCAGTGATGCCTCCTGTGATTGGGCCGCTGCTACCACACAGGAGACCTGGACTGAGTTCCTGGATTCTGGCTTGGCCTGACCCAGTCCTGGTGGCTGTTGTGGGCATTTGAGGAGTGAACCAGCAGATGAAAGAAACTCCCCTTTCTGCCCTTCAAATTAATTAATGAATTAAATAAATTTAATCTAGGTTTACAGTTTGTATTACAGAACATTTTGTCCCAGAGATACTCTGAAAATAATGGGCAATGGGCAGACAGCATTTCTAGCTTTGGAAAATGCTGACAATATCCACCACTATAAGTGCACTTCAGTATGTTAAAGGTTCTGAGAAAATCTATGCCCTGTATACACACATACAAATCTGTTACTCTAGTATTTCCCAAGTGTTCTATCCTGGCAACTTCTTCATTTTATAACATCTGTTAACATTTCACAGAAAATTCTGACCTAATCACATTTGCCATGTACATCCTGAATCACTGATCAGCCCATCAGAGCATGTTCTTCTGCACTCTGAACATGTTTCTTATACAGGTAGATCACTGTGAGATCATTTAGCAAGCAACATCACTGAAAGGACCACAGCCTTTCCCCTAAACTCCAAATCCACATATACAACTTCAGAATACTGTCAATCATCAGATCTTACTTCCTTTCTAAGTATTTCTTCAGTTTCATTCCCCTTCATCCTGCAACTGCTGTATCTTCATATCTCAGTATTTCACACTATGTTTCACTCCTTCATCCTTCAGTTCATTCAGAATGATCTTTGAAACTATTATTTTTACCTTTAACACAGAATTCTTTAAGTAATAAATGGCCATTTTAGATAATTTAAGAAGTATAGAAATACTAGCAGAAGAATTTTAAAATAACCCATTAATTTTTCCATGTAGAGAAAAATCAGTTAAGGTTTTACAAAATGTCACTCTGTGTCCTTTGCTCACTATTAGAATATTGTACTTTTCTTTAACAATTACTTATTTATTAACAATGTTAATCCAAGTATTTTATTTGTTTCAAATATTAGTCATAGTTTTTACTTGTGTATCCAGTGTTTTTCTCTTTCTGTTTTGGTGATTTACTGTTACTTTATTTGATACTTAACTCTTTCATAGTAAGATAATATGTTAATACATCATGTCACTCCCTAGAGACAATTTCTAGTGACTTTCCAAGCAGCCCAGCATGACTTTATCTTCTTTCCAAGACCATTGATTACCTTCCCTTCAGCACATACCAAGTTCTAGCCTAGCCTAGCTACATGAAATTCTTATAGAAACTCATTTCTGCATAGATTGCTTCTCCTCTATCCTGAATTTGTCCATCCCACCCACTACAAGTAAGAAAACATCATTCATCCCTGAAGACTCAGTCCAAGTTGAATACCCTAATCTCTTTCCACAGCATCTTCAGTCTCCTCTATCATAGAAATTATGGCCCTATACTGTAATCACCATTTTTTTCTCTTCCACTGGTTTAAGAAATCAGGGACTTTTCTTGTGTTTTTAGCATCAGTGTAATTGCTAAAGTATAGTAGACTTCAATAAATGATTGCAGAATGAATGAATGGACTAATGTTTTTATCCAGAGCCAAAAATAATTAATGACGCCTGAAGAAACAGGGAAAATTTATAAGAGAAAGTGATTATTTCCTGAAGCTGTTGAAAGATAAGTGGAATTTTTCTAATAAAAGAGATAAACCAAAGTTGTTTCAAACAAAGCTAGTGGTCAGTAACTACTACATAACTTTTTCATTTCATTGGAAGCAATGTGGAAGAAAATTCTTAGAGTGAATAGTTTTTAGTAAACTAAGGATATGGTAAATATTTTAATGTTGATATTTAGGCCATGGTACCATTCAGAAGAAGAGAATAATTTTTAAAAGTATCAGAAAGAAAGAACCCTCTTCCCTGCCAGAAAGTGGAAAAGAGTCTTACAGGTTAAGGGATCTGAAGGGACTCACTGGACTAAGTTTTAAAAAATGAAAGACTTGACATCCTAACTGAATGACATGACCAATTTCTTTCTAGTCCTCTTAAATAATCCCTTTTAGCCTCTCAAGAAAGCAGTTTACTATCAACATCAAAGAAAATTTCTTCTTGAAGCAAGATAAGATGAATCAACCAAAGTTGAAACTGGCCCAAGATAAATATTTCAAGGCCATATGAAAATATTTGGGACATGTGGGGTTAGATAAGAAGGAATTAATGGGCTGTTGCTGAACTACAAGAAAGTCAGTAATGATATTAAAGGAAGTATTCTTAAAGAACTGACTCTAAAAGTGATGGGATAAATGACTCTTGAGCATATTGCATTACCATGGAAGAAGACTTAATAATTTAAAGCAATGACTAAGTATATACGCACATGGATGTTCAGCAGTTGACATAGAATAAAATAACATTTGTTTGATCTCTGATTTAGTTACATGGGATTCCATGGTCCGGAATGAATTACTTATTTAAAGAGTGCATGGCCACTCACTGCTTCCTTTTACCCAGTACTTAAAATTCTGTGCTTGCTTAGCTTCCTGTTGTCATGGTTTCCGCCCTAACACCTTTTCGAACTGAGCGACATAATCTCTTTAGTAGATATTGTGAGCTATTGTCCAGATACTCTCTATAGAATCCATTCGTTCATCTGGCTGCCAGGAGTGTTGACTTCTTTCTGGACTTGTTTCTGAGAGATGCCTTACCCAAGGTTATGCTTTCTGCCCATGTTCATAAAGAATTAAAGTCCTTGCTTCTTATTTTGAATTTGGGAAAATTCCAAATGGCCAAATGACTGCAATGTATTCCATGTTATGTGTCAAGGTCAAGTGTGAATGTGAACCATGGTTCAACTTCTACTTGTATCCAATTTTGATTCTATCATGTGTTTTCACATGTTATTGTTTGAGACCAAAATCCCAAGAAAATCCTATACACAGATTTTCTTAGGCAAAATTCATCTCCAGGTACCTTGTTACAAAAGGGATCCTAGAGAGCAAAATTCAAAATGAGATTTTGAGGCATCACCCCCTGGCAAAGTAACAAATACCTCTTTGCTGGCATAGGAAGAGTCTTCCTAGGCCTTGGAATGATTTGCTATAGATGTGCATTTGTTAAGGCTCTCACCAAATGAGCGCTAGGAAGGGAAATCAGTGAGAGAGAAAATGTCAATTGATACAATATCTCACATGTCTAAAAGATAATAGGAACATAATAATCACAAAGACTGCAAAACTGGCTGTCAGGTACTAAATGTTACTGATACACTGAAGAAAGACAATGGAACATTAAAAACAGTGATCCTGGCTATCTATTGCTTTTTAATAAACCAACTCACAACTTAGCAGCAACAACGACAATGTTTATTTTGTTCATAAATCTGTGACTGGCTAGGCCCCCAAACAAAGAGAGCTTATCTTTTTTCCACGCTGCATCAGATGGGGGCACTGAAGTACTGGAGGCTAGACTCATGCCAACGCTTGCTTGATCACATGTCTGGTAGTTGAAACTGGCTGCCAGTTAGAACTCCCACCTGCACATGGTCCTATCACATGACTGTTCGACTTTCTCACACCTTGTATCTGGATTCATAGGAAAACAGTCCCAAGAGGGAAAGAGATTCTGATATAAGCTGTGTTGTCTTTTATGAATTAGCTTTAGAGATCATGCAACATATTTGCTTTAGGCCTTCTATTTTTTCAAAGTGAGTTACAAAGGCTGGTTGGCATGTCAAAGTTCGCTGATGGGTTGTAACACTATCAGAGTGATTAACAACTAGCAGGCTGACTCTTGAAACCTAGGAAAAATGATGACTGCCACTACATGAAATTGAGATGCCAGAACAATTGAGGCAAATAATGATGGAAGAAATCAAAAGGCTCAAAGAAATAGATACACAGAGAAAATATACTATATAATAGTAGAGAACTCTAATGTAGACTACCTTATTGGGAGGGTCAAAGGACATTAGCCTCACTGAAAATCTCAGTGGTGTATGTCTTCTATAGATCAAGTTGATGATAGGAGAGGCTGTTACAGAACTGTGTCCCCAGTAGCAATGAGAATGATGGGATATAGAAATAATAGAGTGCGGTTGGAGATGCTTAACAGTCAAAGGCAAGTAAGTAAAATGATAATCATAAGTGCCAAGATCAAGTGACATATACAAGAGCTGTGGAGATGGCTAATACATACAGAAGCCTGACACATATTGAGCTGTGGAGACAGTTAATATACATGGAAGCCCCAGGAACAAGGCAGATAGACAATAATCAAGTGCACTGTTCAACCTGTAAAGCCAAAAGATATCAAGGAGAATGATTAGGAAGCTAAGACAGCTGCCTCAAGAAAATATTATGGTACCTTTTCAGTTTCTGAACTTGAGCCAGAGCTAGAAAGTCTTCTTGGAAATATTGTATCCCTGACTCTTTTGTTATCCAATACAATCACTGTTTGTCTTTCAACTCACAACTGTGGGTACACATGTGGTTCCTTGATGAGTTGACTTGATATGTGGGTACAAGCAAAAATAAGCTTCTGCTCTCATACAGCCCTGCTTCCAAGTAGCATTGAAAGAAAGATGTGGGAGCTGGCATTGTGGCAGAGTGGGTTATCTGCACCTGCTATGCCAGGTATCACTTATGGGCGCTGGTATGTGTCCCTGCTGCTCCACTTCTAATCCACCTCTCTGCTAATGTGCTTGGGAAAGCAGCAAAAGATGGCCCAAGTGCTTGGGCCCCTGTACCTTTGTGGAAGACCTGGAGGAAGCTCCTGGCTCCTGGCTTTGGTCTGTTCCAGTGCCGGCCATTGCAACCATTTGGAAGATCTCTCTTTCTCTCTCTCTCTCTCTTTGTAACTCTGACTTCCAAATAAATAAACAAAAACCTAAAAAAAAAAAGACAGACACAGGTGAAGAGAAATCTTTCCAATTATCAGAGATAGTTACAATTTGTCCTGCTCTCCTAAATATACACAAATCCACAGGCAGTGATGAATGGTGAAGCTTATTGATTAGGAGCCTAGCAAAAGGATCATAGGTAGGAAAAGAACTGGAAAAAGGCATAGGAGTGTAACTATGGGAGTGAGCACAAAGCATGAAGACCAGTGCATAGCAATGTGTCACCCGCCTGAAAGCAATCACAATGGACGAGGCACTAAACCACTAAGACAAAAAGATATTGTCAATTATGGCCAGCCAATCTCTGCCATTAGCTTTCCTGGTCTGGCATGATGAGTGCATGCATACCAGAGAAGGCTGTCAGAGGCACAGACACTCACCATTAGGTCCATCTAAATTTCTGCCACACTAAATTTCTACCGAACTGCCAGCAACACAGATTAGCACTGATGCCCTGATATGGGACTATCCCTGAAAGAATAAATTAGACAGCTGGAAAATTGATGACTTTGGGCCTCTACTACCCTAAGAGAGGAAGGGATTAATTTTGACTGGGATAGTGCCTTGTTCTAGGTATGAGTTTGCCTTTCCTGTTTGCTAAGTTCACACCAGCACCAGTACCTGAAAGTCTATGGGAATTTGACATCCACTGAAATGAGCTAATTCAGAGCATCACCGAAGACCAAGAGACCCACTTTCTACCAGAAGAGGTACAGCTGGAGCACAGAACTCCTCTGACCCTGGCCCCTACCATGCCACCCCAAATCTGCCAAGTGGAGAGGAGTATAGATTGGTCCTTTAATGACAAAAGTACAGCACTGAATGAAGATGATACTTTGCAAATACAGGGTATCAGCCTTGAGGAAGCTGAATACACACACAGTTAAAAGACCATTCTATTGTGCCATGTCTTCATTAGGTAGAAAATATGGACCCAGGGGCCAAGGAGGTTGAAGTAGAAATAGCCCTTACCATGCTTACCAACATGCCCAACATGCTCTCAGTGCCCAAAAGGGTTAGAGAACTAGGTCTGCTCTAATGGGTAGCTCTTGGTACCTTCTTGTACAATGTTAACAGTAAATGGACAAGTGCAGTAGTCATAGCCCAAGAAGAGTATGGTGATGGGGAGTTTGAGCCTCTCAGCGATAAGGGTTCGAATAATCCCATAAGGAAAGCCACCCAGACTAGCAGAGCTGCCAGCCAAGGGCAGAGTTTATAATGAATAATAGCAAAAGGAGATGATGAAAATTAGCCATGGCCCTAAAGCCACTTAGAGAGCCCTGTAGTTCATGCCATTACCCTTGCTCTTGTGGGATTACTAAGGAAATGAGACCAGTCAGGGTCCTAGAGAAGCCAGAACTAGGTAAGGTGAACTTACCTTAAGAGGAAAAATATGCCATGGGTAGAAACTATGGTATATTGACCAGATCACCACCTTCAGGCCAAAATGCAATAGTTTCTGAGCTTTTAGGAGCATAATGCTAATGTTCCATAGCTAGGTCCCTCTATGGTGTTGCTGTTGAGCAAAGGCAGTGCCTTATCCAAGTGTAGCCTCTTTCCCAGGGTAATTCACATATAACGAATGACTGCTGCAGGGTACAAAGGCCTGGTCACTTCATCTTAATTTCAGACAGCTTTGAAGGATCCTTACAGATCCAGAGCTCCCTAAATAATTAGCTGAATCCTCTGTTAAAACTACATCCTTCACCAGCCAACTTCTCCCTCTGGCCTATCCTACTTCCCTCGCTTCCTACCTGGTGTTATTCCTATGTACACTCACTCCCTAATAAAACCGCACACAAAGCTCTATCTGTACTTAATTTTCTGTTATACTTTTATATGATTGACACTGCAGTAGGTTTGTTTACATTACCATCACCACAGACATGTGAGTAATGCATTATGCTATAATGTTACAGTATCTGTGATATCACTATGTGATGGATGTTTTTCAGCTCCACTGAATGGAACCATGGTTGTATACATGGAACCTATGGAAACATAGTCCCTCTTTGACCATTGACTGAAACATTGTTGTGTAGTACATGAATGTATTGGGACCTCTAACTCCACTCATCATGAAGAAGCTGAATCACAAACAGGTTAATCTATCTAATTTCTTAGTTAGAAAACCAGAAGTAGAATCTATACTTCTTGCCTTGCAGCCTATATCCCCCAACAGAAGTATGGGTTGGGATGGGCATAAATGTGTATTCTTGTCTACCCAAAAGTTTGCCTGTGTAAAATACATACATGCTTTTGTTTCATTGAGTGAAAATAAATTTCTACTGCTTTATTTGTGAATATGTATGCCCAGGAAGAGGAAAGGCAATGAGCCTGGCTAATGATCAAACAGTGGAGAACACTTAGAATAAGAGTTGGGGAAATAAATGAATAATATGTGTGCATAATAACCATTTAAATGTTATCAAATCTATAGGTTAGAAAGAGATAATCAGTGGAATCTGTTCTTTAATCCTTAATATTTCCAGAATAAATCTCAACAATCTTAGGTACATTAAGAAAATAAATATTTATTTTATACTTTCCCAAATCCAAGATATGTTTAGCTTCCTGTAGTCCTAAAGTTGCCTCTGAGATCATGCTATGCTGAGCAATACATTCCCTATCTATTTCCCCATCTTCCAGATCACATTGGCAATAGATGTTGAGAGTCTCAGGGCCATAATCAAAGATATGTTTAGCTGGAGCTTCAAGCCTGTTTCACTGGGCTCCTCATAGCGCAAGCCCACAGACAGCTGCTTATGCCAACCTGCCTCCATCTCACCTTCACACCAAGGAATGTGCCACTATCCCCTCATTCCCCCTCAGACCTGAGACCCCAATGTTGTGCAAGGAGGCTCCATGTCCTAGGTCTGCAGGGCCCCTTTAAGTGCTGCTGTGATTTCTTGGCTTTTCTTAAAATCATTTTTTTCCCTTCAGGTTTAGAAACCTAGATCTAATCCCCACCCAGAAAGCTCCTCTGGATACTAGTGCTTTATGCTACATTTGCAGGTTTTCCCCCGATCCTGATCTGTGTCACAAAATAGGGAAGATCCTGTGACTTCCCCTAACCTCTGTGCCAGTGCCTCCTCCACAAGTGGACAGATGATAACCTTTGTTTTCTTACTTTTTTCCTGGATGCCTTTTATAGTTCATGCAGTCTTTCACACAAATACAACCCTAGATGTATGTGGTAGGGGTGGGGGAGTGGGAAGAGATTTAAAAAAAAAAAACAAAAATCTCATGGCCACCTTGATTGTTAAATACTAGCATATAGAAGTTAGAACGTGAAATAAAACAGGCTTAAAATCCTCAGCCCACAGTTTTGAAGCTGCTATCTATGGGTAAAACCATGGAGGAGATACCAAATTCAAGTGCTAACTTGAGAAGCCTTTTCCTAAAAACCCATGAAAATATCTTCTTAAGATTTGCTGTTATAGGGGCTGTAGTCGTGGTGCAGTGGGTTAAGCTGCCACCTGAGATGCAGATATCCCATAGGGGCATCAGGTCCAGAACCAGATGCTCCACTTCCAATCCAACTCCCCACTAATACTCCTGGGAAAGCAGTAGAAGGCGGCCCAAGTGGTTGGGCCCTGCACCCATGTGGGAGACCTGGATGAAGCTACTGGCTCCTGGCTTCGGCTTGTTCCAGCTCCAACAGCTGAGTCAGATTTGGGGTACGAACCAGCAGATGGAAGGTCTCTCTACATTTCTCTCTGTAACTGCCTTTTTAATAAACGAAATCAATCTTTAAAAAGAAAAAAAAGTTTACAGTTTTAGAAGACTCCCAGATGGCTAGCTTGGGACTTCTAGACAGGAGTATCCTATTTTGCTGCATCCTCTTATACACACAAATTCAGCCTTCCTGAACCTTTCTGTCAGCATTTATTATGTATTTCTGCCTAAAAAAGCAGCCAGCTCCTTTTCCCCAAATGTTGGCAGGCAGAAAGAAATCAGATGAGCAGCTGCTGGGTAGCAGGTCCAGCCAGCTTTGGCCCTGCCAGTCTCACTCCTGTCTGGTTCTCAGGGGTCTCTGGAACTTTTGAGAGCTGACAGAATCCAAGGTACACTTCTTCCAAAATCTGTGTTCCAGTTCCAACTTGAAACTTAATGAGTGTTTGCCTTGCCTTCTCAACAGAGGAAAAGAAAGAAAGAGAAGCCCTTAACTGTTTACTTTCATTGGCCCTGTTGCTCCTTGGAGGAGCATTTAGAATGAAGACAGATTTATAAGCCTGTTCCTTAAAGCCGACATGTCCAAGCAGCTTTCTGGCATATATATTTTTTTAAAATCAAGTGAAAGGCTTGATTGTTTTTCTTTTAGATCCAAGAAGTACTCTTACTTTAAAACTGACCATGGTCTCGTGTTGTTTTAACCTGTACTACCCTGTCCCAACAGAGATGAGTGCTCTATTTTCAAAGTGCCTATTGGTTGGGATAAAAACACCCCCATGTAAATGAGAGGACTTCACTTTCTCTCCCTTGCTTTCTCAGCCCTCCTCCCACCCACACACCTCATCGTTCACCCAGGAAGCCCCTATAATTAGACAGATGTAGCTGGAGCATGACATAAAAATAACCAACATTGAACCTTGGCCGTGGGCCAGGCACTTTACATGGACT
Source organism: Lepus europaeus (assembly GCF_033115175.1). Taxonomy (NCBI): domain Eukaryota; kingdom Metazoa; phylum Chordata; class Mammalia; order Lagomorpha; family Leporidae; genus Lepus; species Lepus europaeus. The sequence goes on from NC_084832.1 coordinate 68,235,299, forward strand.
ATTTCATTTAATCGCTGGGGTAAGTATTGTTAGCATTTCCATGTACTGGAGAAAGGGAAGGCAGGGGGAGTAGGTCACTTGTCTGAGGTTGGCCAACTGGGAAAGAGGGAGGCTAGCAGTCAGACCCAGGCAACCTAACTCAGCAAGCGTAAAATCACCTCCTTAGCTCGCCTGCTTCTTGCATCTAGTGCTAGTTAACTGAGAGTGTTTTGTGATGAAACCCAGGATAAACTTAGGGCCATTCTCTCTCAGTATAATAAGCCCAGAATATCCAGTATTTTTTGGCCAAAGAATATTTTTAAAGGGGAAAAGGAAGCTGATTCACTTACATTGCAGTCTGAATATGAATTTTTCATGCATACTAAATGAAATTTTTGGAAGGCAATCAATCTGCACTGTGGTATGTTTGACTTTGGGCAACCAGCAGCTATAGTCCAAACACAAAGCCTTCCTCCTTGCAACCCCATTGGCCTCTTCCCCTCCATGGTCCTAAAACTCAATCTCACATTTTTCTCAGAAGCTGGAAGGTACATCCAACTGGAAACCATCCACACCTCTTCTTGGAGTAACATCAGTTAGATGGAGGGGGAACATAAATGAACTCTAACGTGCTAAAATCTGTTGTATAGAGAGGAGCTATATGCTATATGCTGGAATCACAGAGACTCAGAGGGAGAGTAGTAGAGAGATAGAAAACTCAGAGACATAGGAAAGAGAAAAGATTAAAGAGTGATCTGACAAGATAAGGACAGCAGAGGGCCATAAATAAGAGAGGCCTACGGGGGAGGTATCAGGCAGGAGATGTGGGGATCACCCATATGGGACTCCTGGAAAAAAGCCTGCACAGCAAGCCCTGCAATTGCAATATGAGGGACCTGTCACCTGGGCCAAGAGCACAAAACCTGTACCATCTCTACCAGCGCAGTACTGACTACTAACTAACTGCCTCTCTCAACCCCTGCAATAAAGAGCTGCTAAGCCCTCATAAACCTGGGAAATTGCATGTGGAAATCTGTCCCAGCACTGTAACTCCAAGAAGACGTAGATCAATACACCCCGCAGAACACAAAAACGTGTGTAGGGGCCAGTGTATGACATTCCTTCCACCACCACCACTGCCATGGCTATTGTTTGATCAACCTTTACTTATGTTAAAACTGTGAAGTTTAGTACACATTCCAAAAATAGATAAACTTATATGTATGGGTTGAAAACTAACAATAAAATGAACATCCACACAATCTCTAGACAAATTGAAGTACAGGAGATAACTAGTACCTTGAGGACTGTTTTTGCGACCCTCATGAATTCCTCCCTTCTTCCTCTGTGTTTAAATCCTATTCTAAATCTTAGTTAATCATTGTGCTGTTCATTGTGGTTAAATCACTTTGATTAACCTTCAGGACAATGCTGCTGGACTTGTAAATTCCACGTAAGTAGAGCATGTTGACAGGTTTCTTTTGAAATGACTTCCTTCAGTCAATGTCATGTTTCTGAGGGTTATGCGTGATGACCTGTTTCATCAGCTTTGACTGTGTTCCATTAAATAACTAGGAACAGAAAGTGTCTGTCTCCCACTACTCATGAACTTTTGTCTACTTCCAGTTTGCTGTCACAACACTATTACTATGTACTTACTAGGTCTTTCCCCCTGGATAAGAGTTTTTTTGTTTTATTTTTTTTTTAACTTTTATTTAATGAATATAAATTTCCAGTGTACAGCTTATGGATTACAATGGCTTCCCCCCCCATAACTTCCCTCCCACCCTCAACCCTCCCCTCTCCCGCTCCCTCTCCCCTTCCATTTGCATCAAGATTCATTTTCAATTCTCTTTATATACAGAAGATCAATTTAGTATAAAGATTTCAACAGTTTGCACCCACATAGAAACACAAAGTGAAACATACTGTTTGAGTACTAGTTATAGCATTAAATCACAATGTACAGCACATTAAGGACAGAGATCCCACATGAGGAGCAAGTGCACAGTGGCTCCTGTTGTTGACCCAACAAATTGACACTCTAGTTTATGGCGCCAGTAACCACCCTAGGCTGTCGTCATGAGTTGCCAAGGCTATGGAAGCCTTCCAAGTTTGCCGACTCTGATCATATTTAGACAAGGTCATAAAAGACAGAGTGAGGATAGTAACCAATGATCCTAAGAGTGGCATTTACCAGGTTTGAACAATTATACAGCATTAAGTGGGGAAGAGGACCATCAGTACACACATGTTGGGAGTAGAGCCATTGGTGGTAGAGTAGAGGTTATGATTACAAAGGAATGAGGCCCAAGTGCACTAGACAGGGCCTAGAACAAAGGGCAGAGTCATTATTAGAGGAGCTAAGAAAGGTGCTGTCTAAGCTACAATTAAGTTTTCTAATTGAGAGGCAAATAGAACCTGATAGAAGGGGCTTGATAATAATCTGGTGGGCTTTAGGCCTTGTAAATTCAGAGGCCCAGACCTATCTATCTCTTCACATGGGGTATATCCTAAGGGAGGTGTGAACCTCCTAGGGGAAGGCACTCTGTTGACTTTCATTACTTGGCTGGCCTGGGAGGAGAGCTGGCCAGGTAAAGGCAGGTGGCATCTCTAACAAGAAATTTACAGTTCTGCCTGCAAAGTTGCTGACCCTACTTGACCATCCCCTCAGCTGCAGTGGTCACTTTGGAAGTTGGGCTGAGTGAAGGGCTTTTCAGCTTAGAGCCAATAAGATCTGTGGCTCTGACCTGGGCATCCTTCAACTCCAGGGCAGGTCCATTTCCAGTGATCCAACTCTTGGCAGAGCTGCCAGGGCTCTTCACAAGCTGACTTCTGCTGAAGCCCAGGTTCACCACATTGAAAGCCACTGCAGTGGACTGGCCTGTTGGGTCTCCTTGAGGGCAGATCATTGTACAGATCAGCCATTAATAGGCCTGCCACCCATTGCTTCTGATGCCGAGCTTTCTTTTCCTCCTGGTTTGTGTTAAAGCAGACCAGAGGATGCAAGTCAAGGGAGTGCCCGTGTCCCATCTCTAATCTTCGGTGGCCTGAACTACAAGTCTAGAGTCACAGGCATATTCTGTAGTAGTTTTTCTAAGGTAGACAATGCCCATGAGGAAAATTATATTCTCACTTTAAAACTTTCTTTCCCTTTGGTCTGAAAGGGAGGTTTTTTTTTTTTTTCTACTTACTGTATACTTCCCTGATGGCGAAGTGAATCTAGCTACGAAATTATTATTTGAGTTCTTATTTTGGCTATGCTATTGCAGAAAAATGTTAGCCATCTCTTTTATAAGGTCTAAAGATTAAATTGTGCATCCTACAGATTCCTTCATAATAGAATTAGTTTCCTACCTTGAAGAGAATAGAGAAATGACAGAACAAGTTGGGCTTAGAATAGAGAAATGAGGGAGCAAGTCCCAGATCGCTTGCTGACAATAGCAATATCACATGAATACTTAACAAACCGTTTCAACCATTAGATAACAACTTAAGAAAACATTTACCAGAAGGTCCAATGCCTTCTATAAATTTTAAGAATCATGTATTTGAAAACACCTCTTAAATATCTAACATGGTGTAGTTTGTTTAACCAGTAAACTTAAGCACAACCATCTAAAATGTTTTTAGTTTCTTTCTACCAACAAGTCTAAAACATATGATACACAGATTCAGGTCCCACAAATTAAAATGTATCTTTGATTGATTTTAGCAGCTTAAATTAATGGACAATCTTATCTATAAGCCATTTAAAATAAAACTCTTAATAAAATTTCCCCATGTGGACATACAATATGTACACACATATAATATAGCATAATAGACCAATATAGCAATTTTAATAATAGCTTTTAAAATCTTTAACTCTTTTTGTAGATTGCCAATTGATTTGAATTGCTTTTTCTTTTTAGTAACCTCAGTTAACCATACTTTCTCTCAGTTGGTACTGTTAATACATTATTGGCTTCATCTGTTTACAGAGCCATCCCAAAGTACTGAATACAATAAAAGTGGCTGGTAAAAGTCCATAGGAACCTATAGGAGGACAGCTAAACACAGAACCAACAACGCTTTAGTTTTATGAGCAGCAGATCATATATAACTGTGGATGACAAAAGACTTTAAGTCGCCATGTTTAAAATTATAAACTCATCAACCAACAAGAGGCACTTGCTTACTTCACAGTATTTTTGAAAGCACCTGTAGGATTTTACAAGTATTTAACCCTTTAAGCCTCTGGGGCTTTCTCATTAAGATAACTATCATGTCTAGTAACACAAGATCATTAGACTTTTTAATTCTCAAACATTTATATTAATAGCATTTTCCATTATAGAAACTTAAAGTCTGGTACCACATCACATCTTGACAGTCCTTCTAATATACTCCAAATAGACTGATTAGTTGGTGTCTCTATAAGATGAGAGACATAGGTCCTTCGATTTTTTCAGTTGGGCCCAAACTGGAAAAACCAAAGTCCAGGATTTACTGGAAATTTTAGAGACCAGATTGTTTGAAACTTTGATTTTTTGAATGCCTGTCAAGAATGCCAAGAAGGCTCAAAATCCAAAATATCTGGTTGAAATAAGATTTCTTAAAATCATGACATAACATAGACCAAATTTGATCATTGTTACAAGGTGATTATTCAAATTTTTGAAAAAAGCACATATTTAAATAACCCATAGCTCTTAATAAAAATTCAGCTGTTTTTGAACAATTAGAATTTAACAGACATCAAGAGAACATAATAGATTACTTTAACACATTGCTTTAACAGAGCATCAGAGTTTAATTCTATGTCAAAGAGAAATTGAGCTTCCTGTGATCTTTTGCTGTGAGGTTTCCTTCCTTTACCTTCTTTCATATTGGTGACCATGTTTCTGTGTTTCTGTGTGTAACACATCTTTAAGCATCTTTTGCAGGGCAGGATGAGTGGCAACAAATTCTTTCAGTTTCTGTTTGCTATGAAAAGTCTTAATTTCACCTTCATTCACAAATGAGAGCTTTGCAGGATATAATATTCTGGGCTGGCAGTTTTTCTCTCTTAGTACCTGGGCTATGTCTCGCCATTCCCTTCTAGCTTGTAGGGTTTCTGATGAGAAGTCTGCTGTGAGTCTAATTGGAGATCCTCTAAAAGTGATCTGACGTTTCTCTCTTGCACCTTTTAGGATCTTTTCTTTATGTTTCACTGTGGTGAGTTTGATTACAACATGTCGTGGTGAGGATCTCTTTTGGTCATGTTTATTAGGGGTTCTATAAGCTTCCTGTACTAAGATGCCTCTGTCCTTCTCCAAACCTGGGAAATTTTCTGCTAGTATCTCACTGAAAATGCCTTCTAATCCTTTCTCCCTCTCCATGCCTTCAGGAACTCCTAGAACCCGAATGTTGGTTTTTTTAATAGTATCCTGTAGATTCCCGACAATATTTTTTAGATTTCTAATTTCTTCTTCTTTTCTTTGGTTTGCCTGTTTCCTTTCCTGTTCTCTGTCTTCTAAGTCTGATATTCTCTCTTCTGCTTCGCCCATTCTGTTTTTAAGGCTCTCTAATGTGTTTGTCATTTGATCTATTGAACTCTTCATTTCATTATGATTTCTAGTCACTATCAGAGTTTCTTGTTCCACTAGTTGTTTCATTTCATTTTGATTCCTCCTTAATATTTCACTTTCACGAGAGAGATTTTCTATCTTGTCCATGAAGGATTTCTGTAGTTCAAGAATTTGTTTTTGAGAACTTCTTAATGTTCTTATCAATTTTTTGAGATCCGCTTCTTGCATTTCTTCGATCTCATCATCTTCATAATCTTGAATTGGGGTGTCTTTTTCATTTGGGGGCGTCATAGTTTCTTCCTTGTTCTTGTTAGCTTGGTTTTTGCGTTTGTTGTTTGGCATGTTGGAGATATTTGGTTTCTTCACTGTGGTGTTTGTTCTTGTTACACTATGGCTCTATATTAAGTGGACTGTCTTCTTTTAGTGGAACCTTAGAGGCTTGAGATGAGTGTGGACTGAGAGCTGTGTTTGGTTCCTCAGGGTTGAGGGTGTGTCAAAGATGACACTCCCAGGTTAGGTGTGGTAAATCTCTCTTTCTTTTTTTGATTTAAAAGGGAAGTAATTCCGCACAGCTGAACGTAATTGGAGGTAGTTAGCAGGCAAATGATATACCCACAGGAGCCAGAGATCGGAAGCTCTTTCCCACGGACCACACAGGGAATCTCTGCTGCCCTCAGTGTGGGCTCCAATTCTCCTGCAGTCTCCCACTGGGTTGCCAAGTTAGATGCTAATCTCCTGTTATTTCACCCCTCCCCCCAGAATCAGGTTTTTCTGCTAGGCTCAGGGCTGGTGCAGACCTGAGGTCGCCCTGCTTATGACGTATGTCCAAAATGGCGCCTGCTCTGTCTTGCTCGCCTTTGAGAGGTGAGCGGAGAGAGAGAAACTTGTGTCCGTATCGGTCGCTTTTTTTATTTTTTTTCTCTCTCTTCTAGTTAGCCTGGTGAACTTTTCCCCACGGAGTTTCAAGCCTCGTTCCCTCTAGCCTCCTCTTTCCGCTTGCTCGCTGGTATCTCGGGCTATGGAGGTTCGGCTCACCTCGCGTTCCAGCGCTGGTGTGTTGAGTCTGCCGCTGGTGTCCCGAACTTGGGCTCCCACGCTCTCCACGCAGGTCCACTATGAATCACTAGTTCCGGAAGAGTTTCCTCTGCTGTTTCATCCCCTACTCTTCCTTGACCCTGCAGTATCTCCACTTATATTAAAGTTTCTCTCCCCCCGGACTAAGTGTGCTCCCTGCCTATTCCGCCATCTTGCCGCCTCTCCGAGTTTTTTTGTTTTAAAGTGGGAAGAAAAAAATGTCTAACCCAGAGCATGAGATATACAAGATAATATCATTCTGTTTTCCAAAAACTTTACCTCCATTGAGGCTACTACCTGCAGCATTAAAAAAATCTTTGTCTTTATATTCTTAAAAATAATTGTCAGACTTTAATTTTTTGCTAATCTAGTGAACACCTAACCATTTAAAAGTTTAATTTTCCTGATTATAATAACATGAAAGATCCTTTCATATTTATTAGTATTTTATGATACTGTGAAATTCCTGCTCATATCCTTTTCATCTCACTTTCTTATTGATTTATAGTAATTTGTTATGCATTTCAAACATAACCCTCTGTTGGTTGGACATTAGGTAAATATCTTCTTTGGTTTGTGTCTTGTTTTGAAATAGCTTGAGGATGTCTTCTGAAGAACAGCAATCTTGAATTTAAATGTAGTTGAATTTATTCTTTTTTTTTTTAAAGCAGAGTTACAGAAGGGCAGAGGCAGAGGCACAGAGAGAGAGAGAGGGCTTCCATCCACTGCTTCACTCCTCAAATGGCCATAAGAGCTGGAGCTGGACTGATCTGAAGTCAGGAGCCAGGAGCTTCCTCTGGGTGTCCCACATGGGTTCAGGGGCCCAAAGACTTGGACCATCTTCCACTGTGTTCCCAGGTGCATTAACAGGGAGCTGCTTCAGAAGTGACAACTGGGACTCGAACCAGCACCCATATGTGATGCTGGCACTGCAAGGCAGCAGCTTTACCAGATACATCACAGTGCTGGCCCCTGAATTTATTCTTTGTATATTGTGTTTTTAGAAAGAATTTCTTCCTTCTTCAAAGTTAGAAAAATATTCTTCTATATTGTCTTCTAATGGTTTTACAGTTTTATCTTTCATGTCTAAATATTTAATATACCAGGATTGATTTTTGTGTTTGAGTAATAATCCAATCTTATTTTTACCATATAGAAAAGGAATTGTCCCAGCACAAATTATTTAATAGGCAATTGTAGTGGTAAATGATAGATATTCACAAAAATGTGGTCTTCCCTTCATTCTGTGCACATTAGTGCTCAGGTCAACTACCTTTCCCAGCCATCCTGGAAGTTCGAATTGGCTGGGTTGCTGAACGTAAGCAGAAGGGATGGGTGGCACTTCCAAGTCTGAGCTATAAAATAATGGCATGTTTTCTCAATACTCTGTTTCCCTGCTTGCCCTTTGAAATTTGAACATGGGAGTGGCCAGATTTGACTATGCAGATGATGACAGCACTCAATAGATGGTGAACAATAATTTCAGAAGGACCTGAATTTCATAAGTGAAAACACAAACATTGGCATGACCATCCATATTGTGCCTGCTAATTGAGAGGAAAATAAGATTCTTTTCTACTTAAACCTACTATATTTTGGAAGCTCTTTGTAACTTCTGCTTAACCTTGCCCAAACACAGAAATTAGAACAAGAGGTGGGGTGCTACCTCAGCAAGAATCTGAAATATAGATCATTGGTTTGGTTGACTGTCAACAAGTGGTGGGAAAACAGGATGAAAAGGTAATGTTGTTATGACATGGTAACAAAATTTTTGCTAAAATCATAATCTCTGATAAGGTAAAAGGCAGACAATGTGCCCCAAAGGTCTATAGTTCTAGAAAAAGCAATGATAAAAGAATGTTTTTGTGTGTTTGATAGTTGGCAATCACCTTTAGCAGGTGTAGATAAGATAACAGATAAGACATTTATAAGCTCTGGAAAGAATCAGCTAGTTTATGAAGAAGGACGGAATGAGGTAAGAAATGTACAGAAACGTACGCTGCAGCCATCGGTGCAACCATCCAGAGAAAATATGTTGCTTGGAGCCTTTTTCAGAGGCTTCTTATTGAACCAAACCAAAGGGACATAGCTCTGTTTGGAAAATAATAGGCTAAAACTATTGCAGTTTCACTCAAGTCTATTGTTGCCGATGGCATTAAGATAGCTGCCATTTAAAAATTATAAAAGGAGTAATTTATAGATCAACTGAGAAATTTTTTAAAATAGGCATAAGAATCATGTCCATTAAAAAAAAAAAAAGCACATGAAACTGACTGGAAACAATGAGAACAGATGCCTGGGTATTTGAGGATATGATACCACCAAAGAGACTATAGATCTATCCCACAAAAGTCCATGGTGCTACAGTTCCAGTTTGGGAGGACATGCTTTATAAATTTCCATTTCAGTTATGGACTGGAGAATAATACATAAGGATGAATCTCTCAGATGGCAAAGCAGCAACCATGGAGAACAAAGAGTGAGGTCATTGCTCCCTCTTTAACTTCAACTCTATGAAGCTAACTTCACTGTCAGGGAAGAGAATACTTGGAACTCTTGCTTCCCAGGATTTGTTCATTGTTATAAACTAATGAATGCTGTGTGTTCTCCATTCTTTCATTTTCCAATTGGGAGTCTCTATGTGGTTACATTGTTTGCATATGCCTGCTGAATGGAGAGTAAATGGGGCCCAGGAGAAGTCTTGTCTGGACCTTGTGGAGAGCGTAACAGATAGCCAAGAATCCTGAATCAGAATGGATGAATTAACTGAGTGGACATTGAGCTGCCTCCATTATAGAGAATGAGCATGTTCAATAAAGGGCAGAGTACCCACAGGAGCAGAAAAGTTCTGACTCTGACTTTGTTTTTCCCAGGTAAGTTGCTAAGAATTCGTATTTAACCATAAGCACTACTGAGAAAAATTTCTAGCATTTCCTATCCATACCTGTTCTTGATTGTGGTAGTCACTTGTTGTTGTATATTTTTTACTGCTGCAATATCTAACATACCTGCCCTTTACATTAACTTGGGAACTAAGGATGAAGAGGGACAGAGGTGTTCTCTCTGATAGAAGTGATAGTTGAGGCCGGCGCCGTGGCTCACTAGGCTAATCCTCTGCCTTGCGGCGCCGGCACACCGGGTTCTAGTCCCGGTCGGGGTACTGATCCTGTCCCGGTTGCCCCTCTTCCAGGCCAGCTCTCTGCTCTGGCCAGGGAGTGCAGTGGAGGATGGCCCAAGTTCTTGGGTCCTGCACCCCATGGGAGACCAGGATAAGCCCCTGGCTCCTGCCATCGGATCAGCGCGGTGCGCCGGCCGCAGCGCGCTACCGCGGCGGCCATTGGAGGGTGAACCAACGGCAAAAGGAAGACCTTTCTCTCTGTCTCTCTCTCTCACTGTCCACTCTGCCTATCCAAAAAATAAATAAATAAATAAATAATAAAAAAAAGAAGTGATAGTTGAACTAAATGAAGTTTGTAGAGCAGAAGTCGCGGAAGAACTAACATTTGTGTTCACCAGCTTCTGCCTAATTTTCAGGGCCAACACTAAGGGTACTGCAAGCTCAGTAGTGGCAGTGCCAAGCTCAGATGTGTGGTTTGGGAACATTTTTGTTTGAGTAGCCTCCAAGCCTCATTCTTCTGCCTTGCTATTCTGTGAATTACTCAGTGTCTTATTAATCAATTTCATTTGTGCTTGAATCAATCAGTGTAAACTGTCTCAGCTCTAACTCTAGTAAGCATGGTCAATCTAAAACTGTTTTGAATTAAAAGTTATTTTTCTATTTGCTCTATTCTCTGTGAAAGTTAAACAAGTTTGGTGAGGGAGATGAAATAATTAGAAAAGTGATGAGTAAAAATTACCATTCTTTCTTGCATCCACATATATTGTACATGAACATTGTTTCTTTACTTCTGAATCTCTCAATGTTTTTCTGCTCCCATTCCCTTGCAAGGAAGCTTCTTATTCTGACATAACCCCCTCTGAAGCATGTTCCCATCATGTCCCAGTTAGGAAAATTGATGAAACCCACTCCCCCGCACAGGGATGCCTTCAGCTTTTTTCTCTCCCCAGTGCTTCTCCAGGCTCCTGACAAACATTATCATCATATGCTTATCAACATTCATTCAACAGTCACTGCATGAATTCCATAGCAATCACATTTGTAAACGTGGGAATGGCTCATGAAAATATTTTGAGATGGCAGATTGATGGCAGCTTTGCAAATAGATTCAGAAATTCTATCTCAGACATATTACTCATGAAATGATATTTTAAAGCACTTTAGCAAAGCTTTATTTCAATTTAAGCTTTTAAAACAACAGACATACAGAATATGGCAGGGAATAAAAGGATTTTCATGGAAACCCTATATAATCAATTTAATAGAAGCAACAAATATACTCAAAACTGAGGTGATTTGGAAATAAATTGAATCATGTTAGTCTGTGATTTAAAATAACTGTCAACAAGGCTGGAGTTAATCAATTTTACTATTCACAATATTGCTTAGTACAATCAACTGTCTATTGAACAGACACAGTGTAATAAATAGTGACGCAGGCTCTGAATAGGGTGCAAAGTCAGCACATGGAAGTGCACACAGTCTCCCTGAAGAAGAAAACTAAGAGCAGGAAGAGCTTTTTTCATACAGACTCAGCACTAGGAGACAGGATAGACTATGGTGCTTTGGGTAGTTTAGTGTAGCTAGGAAATAAAGTGCCTAGAAAGGGAAAGGAGGCAAATGACCTGAAATACAAGAAGAAACAGAGTTTAAAGAACATCGATTAGTGTCATGGATTATGGTTAGAGTTAGAGTTAGGATGTGGATAATGTTAGAGTTGATAGCACGGAGACTTTGAGAGACTTTAATCATAGGAGTAGAATGAATAGACATGAGCCTTGGAGAAATTATTCTGCCTTCAGGATATACAAATAAGGTGTCAAAAATAGAGTTAGACGGACCATTTAGGAGGCTGTTGTAGCCATCAAGGGAGAGGCGATGGCAATTTTTCCCAGGAGGAGCTCTGTTTGGAAATAAGATGGTGTATCTGTGAGATATTAAAGAAATAGATATATAAAACTGGTTGATTGGACTTGAAGGACATCAGTGTTTCTAACTCCTGAGTGGACCTGTCTATGATATCCATTGAGAACGGGCACATAGAAGGAAGAGGAGGAGGAGACAATGTTGAGTTAAGGTCATACTTCTTTCTTCCAATAGATCCACTGGATAAGGCCCTGTTGCTCTTGCTCATAGAATTGGTACACAATAAGTATTTATGGAAAGAATAAGAAGCCTAGTGTGTAGCAAAATAAATCTGGGACTTGGGAGAATGTATTAGTTTTATAGTACAGCAAAACAAATTATCACACACTTAGCAGCTGAAAACAACATCCATTTATTATCTCACAGTTTTGTGGGCCAGAAGACCAGACAGACTTAACTGGGCTCTCTCCATGAGATTTCACAAGACTGGAATCAAGGCCTGGTCAGGCTGGGCTCTTATCTGGAGACTCGGGGAAAATCGACTTCAAAGCTCACTCATTTTATAAATAAAATCCATTTCCTTATAGTTGAAGGCCTGAGGTCCCATTTCCTTGCTAGAAGAGACGGTTGTCTGCTACTAAAAGTTGTTTTCATTCCTTAAACTAGCAAGTGTAGAGTGCTTCTTATGCTCTAGGAATCTTTCTCTTATCTTTCTGGCCTAAGAAAATTCTTCTTTTAAGGACCCACATGATTAAGTCAGGATAATTGCCATATCTTAAAGTCAACTGACTGGGCACTGTAATTCCTAGGCCTAAAGCCCTTCAGATCAGCACTCAGGTTAGTATTTGATTGCATAACCAAAGGAAGGAAATCCTTGGAGTGGTCAAAGCAGGTGTTTGGCTCAGCAGTAGAGATGCCACTCAGGTCACCTCCACTCTATATACACAGAGCCTGAGTTTGCAGACCTGGCTTCACTTCCAATTTTAGCTCTCTGCTCATGTGGACCCTGGGAGGCAGCAGGTGATGGCTCAAGCACATGGCTCCTGTCACACATGTGGGAGACCCAGACTGAGTTTTGGTCTCCTGACTTTGTCCTGGCCCAACACTGGTTGTTGCAAGCATTTGAGGAGTAAACCAGTAAATAGAATCACTCTCTGTCTCTCTCTCTCTCTCTGTCTCTTCCCGCCTCCCTTTCAAATAAGTAACATAAATTTATAAAAAGGAATCCTTGAGGCCATTTTCTAATTTGACCCAGAGATACTAGCTAGGAATTATGTGCCTATTAATATTTGGAGCTTTCCGGCCGGCGCCATGGCTCAACAGGCTAATCCTCCGCCTTGCGGCACTGGCACACCGGGTTCCAGTCCTGGTCAGGGCACCAGATTCTGTCCCGGTTGCCCCTCTTCCAGGCCAGCTCTCTGCTATGGCCCGGGAAGGCAGTGGAGGATGGCCCAAGTGCTTGGGCCCTGCACCCCCTGGGAGACCAGGAGAAGCACCTGGCTCCTGCCTTCGGATCAGCGCGGTGCGCTGGCCACAGCGCACCGGCCGCAGCGGTCATTGGAGGGTGAACCAACGGCAAAAGGAAGACCTTTCTCTCTGTCTCTCTCTCTCACTGTCCACTCTGCCTGTCAAAAAAAAAATTTGGAGGTTTCCTTTGCCAAAAATATTAGAACAACTAGATCAATACATATGTTTAATTTATTAAACTAAAAAAGATACATTGTTCATATTCTTTTTCACTAATTGATAATTTCTTTACAAAGAAAACAAGTCTTAAATGCTTTATTTATTAATGGAGATTTTATTTTGTAAACCAAGAAGACAGAAAGGAAAACAACTTTTCATCTCACTGTTTTGAGAGGCTTTTATCCTAAGGCTCTTTCTGACTCTTTCTGGAATAGCGTTGTGTGCAGTTTCCTGGAGGTGAGTCCTGAGCTCCACTGTGCCCCTTGGTGACAAGGTAGCAGGTGAGCTCAGCACAGAGGACAGAACAAGGTCTCAGACCAAGGCAGGCCTGGTGTGAATCTACCTCTTTCCTGTGGCCTTCTGGAAGGTGTTTACTCACCCATAAGCTTATTTTCTTCATCTTCAGAATATTAGTGACAATATGTGCATCACTGGACTATTTAAGAATTAAGTTGTAAATAGAGAGTCTGGCCCATGGAAAGAAGTTGCTATAAATGAATGTCCATTCCTTAGACTCTGATTTTAGCCTCTGCTGTGCCCCTTCCTAGAGAAAGCCAAAGAATAAATTTGGACTCAGGTTTTCAATTTTATAGACATATGGGCCCATCCTCTTATGGCCTTCCCTTGGCACAGGAACTCAGTTTTTATGTAGTGCTATATCGTACTCTAGGACTGGCCATCAGGACATGATCAACCACCTACAGGTGCAAACCTGAGCCTTTTGGCTCTAACACCTGATGCAACTTCCTCATACTCTGATACTGTCCAGTGGCCCCACTTCCTCTTCCCAGAAAAATGACTTTGCTCTTGGCTCAATTATTCCATCTTTCATAAGCATCAAAAGCGTATGATGAAAATTTTCTTTGCATGTAGAAAACACTATCTTTAATGCATTTATTTGAAAAAGCATAATTGGTGTGCTTTTCATACCTCCTTTGCAAAGGTATGTGTTTGTCTATGTCTATTCCTATATATCTTTCTATGTCTTTACTATTTATCTATGTCTATGCCTATATACCAGGAAACTTCAAAAATTTCATGGAAAATGGCATTAAAACATAAAGGTATTTTGGTGAAAAAAAAGTTTTAAGTCCATGCATTGTTTTTCACAATACACATTTCCATGAACTTTCTGAGTTATCCTTTTATCTATATCTGTGCATATATCTGTCTCTATATTCTATCTCATTATTGAGAGAAAGTTTTGGAAAACTACCCACACAAGTATCAGACCTGGCTGTTGCAACCATTTTGGGGAGTGCACCATTAGCTAGGTTTTAGATTGCCGAAGCTAACTCAAATGAGTATACTGATGTATTGAAAGGGCATCATCAGTAGCTTACAGAGTTACTGGACAGGCAGGTCAACCAGACTCCAATGAAGGCTGCACAGCCAGAGGATCCTCGTGTAGCACTGACCTGGCATTGCTGCTTCTCCAGAAAATCCATTTTACTGTGACATACATTGCTGCTAAGAGAGGATTTTCTATACTCCCAGAGTTTTGTATCAGAAATACCTGACTTAGGTTCCAGGATGCATCTGAATAACACATGCTTCTGCTCTAGCTACAAGGGAGCCTGACAAAGTGAGATGCTGGTATCTGATATTTTTTAGTTACTCAACAGTAAAATTTGTATTCATTTCTTATATCTACTGTAGCAAATCTCCACAAGCTTGGTAGCTTAAATAACAGAGGTTCCTTCTCTCACTTTAGGCCAAAACAACAAAAGTCAAGATGTTGCTAGGGCTGCTTCCCCTCCTGCCTGGGGAAGAATCCATTCTTTGCCCCTTCTAGCTCTGGTGCCTGCAGATAGTCTCCTGCTGGTGTTCATGTCACTCCATCCTCCCCCTTCATTAGCATTCTGCATTCTTCGTGTGTGTTTTTCAAATATCCCTCTGCTTCACTTTTATAACATGTGATACCACCCCCCAATGATAATTCAGAGTAATTGCTTCATCTCAAAATCCTTAACCCAATTATATTTGCAAAAATATAACTGGATCAGGTAGCATCAGGTAGGTTCCAGGGGATAGGACTTACTATCTTTAAGGGTTAAATACAATAAAATATCCTTTATGTTTTTTTTTTATTTGACAGAGTTAGACAATGAAAGAGAGAGACAGAGAAAAAGGTCTTCCTTCCATTGGTTCACCCACCAAATGGCCGCTATTGCCGGCACTGCACCGATCCAAAGCCAGGAGCCAGGTGCTTCCTTCAGGTCTGCCATGCCAGTGCAGGGGCCCAACGACTTTGGCCATCCTCCACTGCCCTCCCAGGCCACAGCAGAGAGCTGGACTGGAAGAGGAGCAACCGGGACTAGAACCCGGCGCCCATATGGGATGCCAGCACCACAGGCAGAGGATTAACCAAGTGAGCCACTGCGCCAGCCCAAAATATCCTTTATGTTAAAAGAGATATCTCATTATGATCTACACCACTGTATCCTTAGGAAATTTCACTAAGGTGGAAAGTCCTTTAATTTTTTCAGATATATTTTCCAGTCTCTAATATGCAACTATTTTACCAATAAGTCTAAAAATAATACTGCCTGCTTCCTAGGTTCATGCAGAAAAGAAGTAAGGAATTTCTAAACTAAAATAAGTTCTGAAGTTGGCCGGTATAAAAGAGCCATAATGTAAGATCCTACAGATTTTTGTTAGAAGTATGACACAAATTTTGTGAAACCAAATATCCTTGAAAAACAATAGGTTATCAGTGGAGTATCCAAACTCTTTACCTTGGTCTTGAGCCATGTTGTGTCTCAGTGGGGTAAGCCTTTGCTTTGGATGCTGGCATCCCATTTTAGAGTGCCAGTTCAAGTCCTGGTTGTTCTGCTTCCAATCCAGCTCCCAACTGGTGAACCTGGGAAGGCAGTAGAAAATGGCAAAAGTGCTTGGGCCCCTGTCACCTACAAGGGATGGGAGCCCAGAGTGGAGTTCCAGGGTTCTGACTTCAGCCTAGCCTAGACCTGGCTGCTGCAGCCATTTTGGGGAGTTCACCAGCAAATGGAAGTGTGCTCGCTCGTTCTCTTTCTTTCTCTCTCCCTCCCTCTCTGTCTCTTCTCCACCTCCTCCTAGCTCTGCTCTTCAAAAACAAACTCTTTAGTTTCTATTACTTTTATTATCTTCTTCGGTATTTCCACTTTACTCTTAAATTCAGGTGGACTCTGGCACAGAAATGTAAAACCTTAAATATTAGAAAATCATAACTTTCGGCCTGCGCTGCGGCTCACTAGGCTAATCCTCCACCTGCGGTGCTGGTACCCAGGGTTCTAGTCCCACTTGGGGCGCTGGATTCTGTCCTGGTTGTTCCTCGAAAGTCCAGCTTTCTGCTGTGGCCCAAGAAGGCAGTGGAGAATGGCCCAAGTGCTTGGACCCTGCACCCATATGGGAGACCAGGAGGAAGCACCTGGCTCCTGGCACAGCGCGCCTGCCGTAGCAGCCATTTGGGGGGTGAACCAATGGAAGGAAGACCTTTCTCTCTGTCTCTGTCTCTCTCTCTCTCTCTCTCTCACTATCTAACTGCCTGTCAAAAAAAAAAAAAAAAAAACACCTCATAGCTTTCTATCTAATCTAGTATATTCTCAAAATGGAAGAACAGGAGGAGGCCTAACCCTGATGTGACATATAATTCTTGTGTCAGGAGTAAGGAACTGAGTAAATGTTCCCCCAATGTATCCCATAAGCCACTACTTGGCACACGAGCATCTGTGTATGTCTATTGAGTAATGTTCCATTTGGATTGATCTTTTCTTTCCCCTATGGTTGCAGGTAAATCCTGTAGAACTCATCACAAGTTCTACCATTTCAGCCTTAGCAGGAACATACTTTGCCTAAGTAGTAGAAGATTGATAATAAAATCAAAGAGTGGCCCTGGGGCCGAGCAAATAGCAGATCTCTTGAGTGGTGCACGTAACATGAAGAGAGATCATAGCCAGGTGGTCACGGAAACATAGCACAATAGAAGAGTACTGCTACATGGCCGAGAAAGATTCTGATAAAGCTGAAGAAAGAAAATATCTCAAATTCTCTAAAACCAGAGTGGAGATTGTAAAATCCAGTTGCTTATAGACTTTTTTTTCCTTTTGAAATCATTTTTTCAGTAGGAAACATAACAAAGAGCACATGGATATGGGGCTGCCCAGCCAAAGCCTACAATTTTCAAGCTTCCTCGCAGTGAGTAATGACCAGGTTCTAGCCAGTGGGGTGAACTTAGAAGTGAAGTGTGTATCTTTCACACTGTGCATTTGCAAAGGAGCATCCTTTTCTCTTTTTCATCTTCTAGTCATTGGCTGTATTTCACTGATTGTGACTGCTGTGCTAGGATAGATACTTTCCATGGTATGTGCTCCGTCTTTTTTTTTTTTTTTTTTACTATTGTTAGTGTCTCCTTTCCCTGGAGAGCTAGGGATACTTACTCTGGACACATGCTGGCTCCACCCTGGCTAAACTACAGTCTCTCTGGCCAACATGGTCTGTGTATCACTAGACACCACTGATGTCTGATACAAAGTCTAAAAGGTGATTTCTCTTTTTTTTTTTAAAGATTTGTTTATTTATTTGAAAGTCAGAGTTACACAGAGAGAGGAGAGGCAGAGAGAGAGAGAGGTCTTGCATCGGCTGGCTCACTTCCCAATTGGCCGCAAGGGCCAGAGCTGCACCGATCCGAAGCCAGGAGCCAGGAGCTTCCTCCAGGTCTTCCCATGCAGGTGCAGAGGCCCAAGGACTTGGGCCATCTTCTACTGCTTTCCCAGGCCATAGCAGAGAGCTGGATCAGCCAGAACTAGAACTGGTGCCCATATGGGATGCCAGCACTGCAGGCGGCAGCTTTACCAGCTATGCCACAATGTCAGCCCCGGTGATTTCTTTTTGATCTTTTATTCTGCAGTGCTTTCCAGGAGCCTGCATCCCTTGTTTGTTTCTGATTGACAGGGTCCGCACCCTGACCCTCACCCATGTGCTAGGGGTTATAGGAAATAAAGTACCCAGCTTCTAGATGTCCTTACAATCACAAGGGAAAGTGCTCAAATGTTCTGAATAATGAAGAAAGAGAGAATTTGTCAGCCACCTACTTTAATGCCTAGACTAAGAGGTAACAACACTATTTAAATGAACAAGTAGATGCTTAAATGAAAATATGAACAGTGAACTATTAATTTAGGTAATTCCTGGGCTAAAAGTCCCTTGTGAGGACAGCCTTCTCCAGACCCTTATAACTGAAGCCTTTCTAAGAACCCTACTCCTTCCCAGCCCCTCCCTCCCAGAACATGGGTCCTCCTCCTTCGCTTACTATCTCTGCTTAGGGACCTGCTCTAATGCAGACTGTGCAGAACTGCAGTGTTGTCTCCACTGACGTCAATCAGCTCACTGACAACAGACCTCCAGAAAAGCTGAGACCTCCTTGGGTTACCTTGACCCTGTGGGCCACTGGCCATTCCAATCAAAGTCCAGCTCTACAGTTGATAGTACCAATGTGTGAGAATCTGTGGTCTTCCATCTTTCTTCTTCCCTTCTCCACCTGTCTGTTCTGTTGAAGTCCTGCTGTGTCTTGAAGCCCCATCACTGTAATTCTGACAACAATAAGGTGCTTTGAAATATAGTTTCTAGGAGCTTTCAGCAAGTAATGTTAATGTTGACTGAAGTGAGAGTCACATCTGAGTCACACATTTGCAGACGAGGTAATTTGGATTCAATAGGTCTATGGTGCACTGGATAATCTACATTTATATAAAATTATATAGGTTACTTCCCTAATGAATACTGCAACCTCAGAATTATGAGTTCTATGAACCCGTAATCACAGAAACAAAGGAGGAAATTTAGGACAAAAGATTGAGAGCTCAGATTTACACCAGCTCACCGTTTGAACTAGAGTTTAATCACTTGAAAGAACCAGCGACATTCCATGGAGTAAAAAAACTCAGATTAAGATCATTCAGGTCTCTTCCAACTTCTCAGATACATGAGAAAATATTTAGCTTTTTAAAAGTGTCACGATTCTTGTTGAGGCAAAAGAAAATACATTTCTGAGGTCACTTGCATGTGTGAATCCTGCAATAGTCATTTATTCCCTACAGGACACCGAATTATAAACTGTGAAATACAGAACCCTCATTTGAAAAATAGGAACAATATTGGCTTCTTCTTACATTTGTTATAAAATCAAAAGTAATAAAATTAGGAATGATGATTGTATTCATTCTTTGGGTTGGTGAGATAATTAAATAAATTAAGATGTAAAAGTTACACACATAAAACAAACATGAGTTGTCATTCTTATTTTATTATTACAAGAAGAACACACAATGTCTGGTATTTATTAGATACCCATTGATGTCACTACCTTTCATTTTTGTCCTCTCTCTGGATATTTAATCTACCAAAGTACTTTAAGCAGAAAGGTCCTAATCTCAATGAAGGTGTTAAATTGGTTTTAACTGGCTGAGTGATTTTGAACTCTTCTTTTATCTCTTCTGGTTTATTTAAATGACTTATTTCTTCTGTCTGTTGCAAGTGCTCTTGACTGTGATAGGGAGCGCGATGAACCTCATGCCCCATTTAGTACATAAAGCTTATTCACCGATTATTGTTCATCTGCTATCTTACAAGCTAGGTGCTCTCTGCTATTTTTGTGAGTAGAATAATCAGGTCGCCTGTGGGAAATGGCAGTCATGAAAGACCAATGAATATCATGCATGGTCTGCATTAATATCAGCAGCTGTCAAATTAAGAGTGAAACTATGAAAACATTTCTCTAAGCACTAACAAAACAGGTGACAGTCTCAACAATGGTGTTGGTAATTAACCCATGGAGAGTTACAGATGGTCAATGACTCATTGATTTGAACAGACACAATTACTTCTAGGAATGTGCTACGCTGAACCTTAGATATGAATGGGTTTTCACAATCATTTCCTGGAAGGCTGATTGCATGCTAATTCAGCAAAAATGAGACTAGACCTGAATGCAATTGACAGATATAAAACCTAATCCAGTCATTGAAATATATCAAGTCCGATACTTTGATTTTAAAGATGAGAAGAGTTAAGTCCATAGAGATTGGATGTTTTCATACCATGAATTACGAGCATAAACATTTTATTTGCATAAAGGTAAATCCTCCAAACTATAGGACTAGCTTTCACTGGGACATCAAAAATTGAAATCATTGGTGATTGGAACTTCAACATATATTTGTAAACATTTGTTGTATGTGATTTTAAAAAACGTCTGGAATATCAGAATTTATGTACATGCAATAAGAAGACAGAATAGCCCAGAAAGATGATGTTGTATCACCGTGACTGTGTAAGGCTACATGTCTTACACATTCTAGAGGATACTGATAACTGAGTTAAAGAATTGAACTCTGGTTCCAGACTTCTTGGTTCCAGTTTGCAGCTCTACCTCATATCAGCTGTGTGTCCTTAAGCACATTACTTCTGTTATCTGTGCCTCAATGTCCACATTTGGGTAATGTGAAAATAATAATTGGTCTTTACTTCTAAAAGGCAACATTAATTGAATTATTATAAAGCATTTAGAAGACTATTGGCCACAGGAGACCTCGAATAGCTAAAGCAATCTTGTACAACAAAAACAAAGCTGGAGGCATCACAATACCAGATTTCAGGACATACTACAGGGCAGTTGTTATCAAAACAGCATGGTACTGGTACAGAAACAGAAGGATAGACCAATGGAACAGAATAGAAACACCAGAAATCAATCCAAACATCTACAGCCAACTCATATTTGATCAAAGATCCAAAACTAATCCCTGGAATAAGTATAGTCTATTCAATAAATGGTGCTGGGAAAATTGGATTTCCACGTGCAGAAGCTTGAAGCAAGACCCCTACAATTCACCTTACACAAAAATCCATTCAACATGGATTAAAGACTTAAATCTACGACCCGAAACCATCAAATTATTAGAGAGCATTGGAGAAACCCTGCAAGATATAGGTACAGGCAAAGACTTCTTGGAAAAGACCCCAGCAGCACAGGCAGTCAAAGCCAAAATTAACATTTGGGATTGCATCAAATTGAGAAGTTTCTGTTCTTCAAAAGAAACAGTCAGAAAAGTGAAGAGGCAACCGACAGAATGGGAAAAAATATTTGCAAACTATGCAACAGATAAAGGGTTGATAACTAGAATCTACAAAGAAATCAAGAAAATCCACAACAACAGAACAAACAACCCACTGAAGAGATGGGCCAAGGACCTCAATAGACATTTTTCAAAAGAGGAAATCCAAATGGCCAACAGACACATGAAAAAATGTTCAAGATCACTAGCAATCAGAGAAATGCAAATCAAAACCACAATGAGGTTTCACCTCATCCCGGTAAGAATGGCTCACATTCAGAAATCTACCAACAATAGATGCTGGAGAGGATGTGGGGAAAAAGGGACACTAACCCACTGTTGGTGGGAATGCAAACTGGTTAAGCCACTATGGAAGTCAGTCTGGAGATTCCTCAGAAACCTGAACATAACCCTACCATACAACCCAGCCATCCCACTCCTTGGAATTTACCCAAAGGAAATTAATTTGGCTAATAAAAAAGCCATCTGCACATTAATGTTTATTGCAGCTCAATTCACAATAGCTAAGACCTGGAACCAACCCAAATGCCCATCAACAGTAGACTGGATAAAGAAATTATGGGACATGTACTCTATAGAATACTATACAGCAGTCAAAAACAATGAAACCCGGTCATTTGCAACAAGATGGAGGAATCTGGAAAACATTATGCTGAGTGAAATAAGCCAGTCCCAAAGGGACAAATAACATATGTTCTCCCTGATCGGCGACAACTAACTGAGCACCAAAGGGGAAACCTATTGAAGTGAATTGAACACTATGAGAAACAGTGACTTGATCAGCTCTTGTCCTGACTCTTGATGTAAAATGCAATACTTTATCCATTAGAGTATTTTTTTGTTCTAATTCTATTGTTTGAACTCTGTAATTAACACACAATTATTCTTAGGTGTTTAAATTTTAACTGAAAAGTGATCCCTGTTAAATAGAAGAGTGGAAACAGAGAGGGAGGAGATGTACAATTTGGGACATGCTCAATCAGACTTGCCCCAAATGGTGGAGTTAGAAACGTGCCAGGGGATTCCAATACAATCCCATCAAGGTGGCATGTACCAATGACATCTCGCTAGTCCAAGTGATCAACTTCAGTTCACAATTGATCACACTGATAGGTCTAAGAGTCAAAGGGATCACACAAACAAGACTAGTGTCTGCGAATACTAACTGATAGAATCAAAAAGGGAGAGAACGATCCCACATGGGAAATGGGATACACAGCAGACTCATAGAATGGCAGATGTCCTAAACAACACTCTGGCCTCAGAATCAGCCCTTAAGGGATTTGGATCTGGCTGAAGAGCCCATGAGAGTATTGAAGGCATGGAAAGCAAAGACACCATGTAAAAGAAAAAAAAAAAAAAGAAGAAGAAGACCTAAATGAACGATCTCTGTGAGTGAGATCCCAGTGGAAAGAATGGGCCATCCCATAAAAGAAGGAGGTACCTTTCTCTGAAGGGAGGAGAGAACTTCCACTTTAACTATGACTCTATCGGAATAAGATCAAAGTTGGTGAACCCTAAAGGCTTCCATAGCCTTGGCAACTCATGACTAGAGCCTAGGGAGATTACTGACGCCATAAACAAGAGTGTCAAATTGTTAAGTCAACAACAGGAGTCACTGTGTACTTACATCTCATGTGGGATCTGTCCTTAATGTGTTGTCCAATGTGAAGTAATGCTATAACTAGTACTGAAACAGTATTTTACACTTTGTGTTTCTGTGTGGGTGCAAACTGATGAAATCTTTATAGTGTATACTGATTGGATCTTCTGTATATAAAGATAATTGAAAATGAAAAAAAAAACACTTGGTTTTAAATTGGACATTGCATAGAAAATTAATTAATTTTTAAAAAATATCTTGTAGGGGCCGGCGCCGCGGCTCACTAAGCTAATCCTCCGCCTTGCAGCGCCTCCACACTGGGTTCTAGTCCCGGTCGGGGCACCGATCCTGTCCTGGTTGCCCCTCTTCCAGGCCAGCTCTCTGCTGTGGCCAGGGAGTGCAGTGGAGGATGGCCCAAAGTCCTTGGGCCCTGCACCCCATGGGAGACCAGGATAAGCCCCTGGCTCCTGCCATCGGAACAGCGTGGTGCGCCGGCCGCAGCACGCCTACCGCGGCGGCCATTGGAGGGTGAACCAACGGCAAGAGGAAGACCTTTCTCTCTGACTCTCTCACTGTCCACTCTGCCTGTCAAAATATATATATATATATATATATATATATATATATATATATATATATATCTTGTAGGATCTCTGTCCTTAATGCGCTGTACGTTGTGATTTAATGCTATAACTAGTATTCCAACAGTATTTTTCACTGTGTGTTGCTATATGGGGGCAAACTGTTGAAATCTTTACTTAATATATACTAAACTGATCTTCTGTATATAAAGAGAATTGAAAATGAATCTTGATGTGAATGGAAGAGGAGAGGGAGCGGGAAAGGGGAGTGTTGTGGGTGGGAGGGAAGTTATGGAGGGGGGAAGCCATTGTAATCCATAAGCTGTACTTTGGAAATTTATATTCATTAAATAAAAGTTTTTTTTTTAAAAAAAGAAGACTATTGGCACATAAATAAATACAGTAAAAAGTTAATGTTATTGTATTTCAACCCTCACAATGATATTAACTGAGGGACTCCAGTTTTTAGTTTTACATAACTCAGCTCTTGTATGCTAGGGGGAGAAATGTCAAGGACTGGTGCCACTGAAACAGAGCCTAGTGATAAGGCTTTCTGTAGATGGTTCATATTTTGGAAATAATTGTTCTACTCTGATTTTAGCCTCTTACTTGATAAAATTATTTCTTTAAATATTATTTACTTGTTATTTTCATTTCATTTGAAAGGCAGGGAGACAAGGAGAGAGCGAGAGACAGACAGAGACAGAGGGACATATAAAGAGAGCTTCCATCTGCTGGCTCACTCCTCAAAGGGCTTGGCCAGGCTAAAGCCAGAAGTCCATAACAACATCCAGGTATCAGGGACCAAGGTAGTTGCATCCTCACTCACTGTCTCACAGGATGTACATTATCAGGAAGCTGGGAGATGATGTGAACCATGAACTCTGGTATGGCATGCCACATCCCAAATGGCTTCATAACTGCTGTACTAAATGCCTGCCCCTGCAGGATCATTCTTAAGTCAGTTCTACTCCAATCTTTTCTTAATGATAATCTAAATAAAAATACATCTTTGTAAAAATTAAGAAGAGTAGGAATAGGAGAGGGGAGAGGAAGAAGGGTGGGAGCATGAGCAAGAGGGAGGGTAGGGTGGGAAGTATCATTATTATGTTCATAATCTGTATATATGAAATACATGAAATTTGTAAGGCAAATAATTTTTTTAATAAAAAAAAAAGAAATTACTTGTTAGGGTTATGAGGTTTCTTCATTACAGCACATAGTAGTTGAGACCAAGAATCTTACCGTGGGCTCTGAAGTATCTCTGTGCTAATGTGCAATATGCCTTGGGTCTCTTCCTCTCTCACACACACAGCCCTTGCCCCAGGGAGTAGCCAGAATGTTGTGCTTTGCTCTTTTCATTTTAATTCCACTTTTCCATGACCTTTTGGATGTAAACTCATATTTTTCAAAAATTATTATCTATTTGTCTGAGAGTTAGGGAGATGAGAGAAAGAGAGGGAGAGATAGAGAGAGAACGCTCATGCACAAATGAACTTCCCAAATGCTTACAACAGAGAGAACTGAGCCAGATGAAAGCTGGAAACCACGAACTCAATTCATGCTCCTTCTTGACTGGAGCCATCATCGACTGCCTCTCAAGTGCATGCTAGCAGAAAGCTGGAGTGGGAGCAGATCAGGGGCTCAAACTTAGGCACTTGGATACGTGACACTGCATCCCAAGTGGCATCTTAACCAGTGGGCCAAATGCCTACTCTGGTACTCTTCTGTTTTAAGCATGAATTTTTCTAGTAAGAACAAAACTGTTTCAAGCATGTTTAGCCATGTTGGGGTTACCTACTTGATAATGACTCAAGATATTGTCATATTAGCACCTTCACCAACTGCCGGCAAGATTGTTTGCTTCCTTCTAATCCACCCATTCTCCAAAGTGTATAATTCAAAAGAAGGAGAATATTAGACTATCAAACTAGTATAATAAAATCCAAAACACTTCTGATTTTTCCTCATGATGACTGCTTTAGTGGTGTTTTGAAATATCATGTAGTAAGTTTTCTAAATATAAATTTTCTCATTTTTGATATTCATATCTTATGGGAAACACTTAGTCAATTTCTCTTTATAGATCTTAACATTTCCAAGACTGGCAATGAATTTTCCTTGCTTGTGGGAGACAAGAGAGCAAATGGAGACTATTGCCTTCTGAAATACTTAAAGTACTGAGATAAATCATACAATGAATTTCTGTGAAAGATACATTTCTCATTATTGCAACCACCGAGTTATAGCATGCTTGTTCATTCCTGTAAGAAATCACTGCACAAAATTGTGCCAGCTTGCTGTTCTGTTTAATTTTACTATTACCAAAGGATCCAGAGGGGCTCTACCCATTGCGCCAGCCCTAAAGTAGGTAATGAAATATTCAGTGAACTTCACCATGACCAATTATTTATACTCTAAAAGAAGCTATAAAATGTATCTACATATCCACTCCATCTTGAAACAAATGTTTTAAGTTAGACCATTTGTATACACATCCTAAAAAACTGCAAGTACAATTCCCTAGACACTTGGGACGAAAGAAGAAATTTCAGCAATGGAGGACTGAAAAAAATGTGGTGACATATACATACTGTTTACAGGGCTGTGTAATAGCATTCACAGGGAAAGCCAAATGCATGTGAGCAAAAACCTCAGGCTGGTGACTGGATCTCTCAGTGTTCAGAATTTCCAATTTCATTTGAAAAAAAAAAAAAAACAAAAAACAAACTTTGTGTTTTTAGATAGATGCATTAGGCCTAGTCAACAGAAGGCATGACTCCAACTTGGGCCAGTACTGAATCAATTCTGATTCACTGGTGTCTTGGCAGGTACTCAGGTTGTTTGTGCCAACATTGTTTCTGATACATAAAAAATCAGGAGGAGGATTGTAAGACCTGATGTAGAAGGAGAAGGTGAAGAAGGAAGTGGAAGAACAGAGGAGTGGGGAAGAGAAGAGGAGTCGGGGGAGGAGGAGGGAGTAGAGGGAAAAGATGGAGAAGGAACAGGGGAGGAAGAAAAAGAAGGAAGTAAAGGATGGGGGGGGGGAATAGAAGAAAGAGGAAAAGGAGGAGGAGAAAAACTACAGAGAAGGAAGAAAAGCCATCAAGTTTAAATTATGGGATGTTTCTACACGAAGTCTTCATAAAATCTCTACAAGGAATCCCCCACTTTACAGAAGAGGTACCAGAGGCTCTTTTCCATTGGATTACACAAGGAGAGCGATTCTTTGTATAATTTGTCAGTGAAGTCTTCCCTGACTTCTTCTAGCAGATTGCTCACTCTCTCTCTTTTCTATGCCCCAAAGCAATGTGTGCAATGATCATACTGGTCTAAGAGGTTGATTACATTCATTCCCCAGTGAGACAGACTCTTAGAGGGCAGGAAAGGTCTTTTTGTGATCTATACTCAACACTTAGTAGGGAGTAAACAGGCAGCAAATATCTAAGGCAGGAATAAACAAACCAGGAAGGCAAGTAATAATGTGATGTCCCTGTAGAAACAGTTAACAGCACTCTAGTAAAGACACAACTCATTCTTTATTGAAGAAAAAAAAAAACTATATCAAATCAAAGAAATAGTTCAAATAATTTTATTGTTAAAATACTTTTTTGAGGGAAATAACTTCACTCTCAATTTTTACAATAGTAATTATCTTTACTTTTTTAAAAAAATTACTTTTACATGTTGAATATACCTAATCCAAAAATCAGAAATTGAAAATCTGGAACTTTCTAGTGACAATATGATGCCACAATTGGAGAATTTCACACCTGTTCTCATTAGGTGGATCATGGTGAAAATGCATGTTAAAAATATTGTGTAAAATTACCTTCAGCAATGTGTATAACGTGCATATTAAACATAAGTGAATTTTGTGTTTACATTTGGGTTCCATCCCCCAGGATATCTATTACATATATGCAAATATTCCAAAATTCAGAAAAATATTAAATCTGAAATACTTCTGGTCCTAAGCATTTCAGAGAAAAGATACTCAACCTATATGTTTTACATAATAGGTTACATAGGCAAACCCACTTATGTACTTTACCAAATTATTGCTAATCTTCTATGCAGCAAATCAATTAAAAACATTAAGCTTATTTTGTGTATGACTAAAGACAAAGATACATGATTCTGGCCTCTTTCATCCCTTCTGGAGAGGTGTACTTACCATCAAGTGATCACCTTCTTAAACAAATACAGTTTTGGCTGGCGCCGTGGCTTAACAGGCTAATCTTCTGCCTTGCGGCGCCGGCACACCGGGTTCTAGTCCCGGTTGGGGCGCCGGATTCTGTCCCAGTTGCTTCTCTTCCAGGCCAGCTCTCTGCTATGGCCCGGGAAGGCAGTGGAGGATGGCCCAAGTCCTTGGGCCCTGCACCTGCATGGGAGACCAGGAGAAGCACCTGGCTCCTGGCTTCGGATCAGCACGATGCGCTGGCCGCAGCGACCATTGGAGGGTGAACCAATGGCAAAAAGGAAGACCTTTCTCTCTGTCTCTCTCTCTCACTGTCCACTCTGCCTGTAAAAAAAAAAAAAATACAGTTTTATAGGAGAGTTTACGAAATGCTTGTATTAATTTGCCAGGGCTGCCATGACAAAGAACTACAGACTGGGTGCTTTAAACAACAGGATTTTATTTTCTCATAGTCCTGGAGGCTGGAAGTCCAAGATCAGAATATCAGTAAGCTGGTTCCTTCTGAAGCCTCTCTCTCCTTTGTGTGTACATGGCATTGGGTACCCAGTCCAGTTTTTAGTTCATCCCACAGTGCAGTTGTGCTTACAAGAGGCCGGCCCGCACACTACACAGCCAATTCCACACCAGCCAACCAGTCTTCTTACTCATTTCAAGTTTCAGGATAGATTAAACATTGTTTTGGACCTACAACCTCTAATCATTTGCTTTCCTTGAAAAAAACTATGGTCCCAAACACCACTATTGTAAGAAAACGTTTTCTTAGGAACCACCTGCTACCTGAGTCAACAAAATCTTTCCTCTGTGTGTGTTTTTGTCCTAATTTCCTCTTCTTACAAGGACACCAGTTGTTATCAGTTTAGGACTCACCTTCTGAGACCCTGGGAGCTAAAAGTTCCAACACACAAAATTTTGGGTTTGGGAAGGCGGTTCGGCCTGTGGCAGTGTTTATGCCATGTCGGTTGCTGGCAACACTTCTGAGGAATGACACCTAACAAGAGAAACTGTGAACAAGGCTGGATGTCTCTATTCGGCAGAGAAGGCTCAATTCCAAGCCCAGTGGGCTCTGGGTTTCATTGCTCAATGGGTTGAGGCCTTTGAAATGTGATGGAATTTGCCTGGAAATCTCAAATCTAGTCCTTACTTCCCAAAAGGAACTGTGGGATTTGGTGCCGCAATGCATGTGTTCTTTGATGTATTGTTCTCCAGACTTACCCCAGTGCAGTGAGTGTCTCTGTGACTGCAATGGGAAAATGGCACCTGATAAGCCACTGCATTATCTTGGAACTATGAAGAAAATGCTGAAAGTTATCTGCTGAGCAATGCCACCTCCAGGAACTGCTGGGCAGTGGTCACTGCCATAGGGTCTGGCCGCTGTGCTAATAGATGCCAGGCTTCCCTGCAAGCATGGGAGGATGGTTCTCTGATGACGACTGATTGATAGTGTCCACAGAAGAGCTTCCCTAATTAGTGACCAGGAGCAGCCTGCAATATCTTGAATGCCATGGAAGAGGCCTGCAGTGTAAAACTGTCCCCTGAAATGATGGCAGTGTCCTCTATCTGTCTATTTGTGGTGTCATTAACAAGTTAAAATAAAACTCTTTTGACAGGTGTTTTTGTTTCATGACCAAGAGTTGATAGCTTTGTGAATTGCAGTGTGTTTTTATGAGCCCACATAACTCACTGGAATATGCACTGCCAGGCTGCTTCTCCAATGAGGCACCGACCGAAGAGGTCAGACAGAGACTTAGTTAGACATAAACACCCTCCGTTTTCCTAAATCCCCCAGAGAAATTGAAATGCTCCCTGTGAAGATGGAGATGACAGACTGACTCCTCCTGGCTGCCATCTGCTTTCAGCTATCCCGGCCAGCAGCTGAGAAGCAGCACACATTGAAAGTAACACAATCTATTATAACCTCTTGTCCCAGCCTTTGGAAGAGTGAAATAGCTAATAAAGTGATCAAAGGTGCTTTGATATGCCTCATTCTGGCTCCCACAGCGGTCTTCTTTTACAGCTGCCGAGATGACTCCAAGCCTGATCTCTCTGGAGTTTCCCCAAAGGGAGGCTCTCAAAGCAAAGTGGAAACTGAGAGTGGCCTCCAACACATTCCCGGTTTAAAAGACAAACCCAGTTTGGAAAAAATATTGACTGGAAAAAAACAGGGTTTCTCTGTAAACCTATTTTCTCTCAAAATTGGTGTGCACATTACCCACATGGATGTGGGATGGTGGCAGAATTAGACTAATTTTCAAAAATGTCTAACCCGGGGGCCCATTCCTCTCTCCTATCTCCTATCTATAGTTTATGCTAATTAAAGAGGATGTCACTTATAGACAAAGCAACTTCAATCATCTTTGAGGAATATTTTAATTTTTCATGTTCAAAAAGTGGCATTTTTATTTTTTATATCAATGAGAAGTTAAGATGCATTTAGAACACTAGCAAGCCAAATACTGGCTCATTTATCACCAGCAATTCTAAGTGGTACTTCCAAATTATGAATTAACTTGAATTGAGATTCAATACTTTAGCTATAGCAGTTGAAAACTGTAAAAATCTCTGATCTCCAGTTCATTGGAGTAGGAATGACTAACACATCACCCATCCTAGTTCATGAGTTATGCCTAAGAGAGAGATGCCTAGCATTGGCCACTGTTTCTGGCCTAAGGGACATCTACGGAAGATGTGCAGTAGCAAAACATTCTAGCTGTGCCCTACCCTTGTCATCCTAAGGAAGGTCACGTGTTCTGTCTCTTTTCCTAGTCAACAATGTTGGTTTTCATTCTGTACAGTTTTTTCTATACCCAGAATACTGCAAATAACTTGAGGAATGGATAGCATCTCTCCCATCTATCTTTGGTGTAGTCTTTCTCTTGACTTTCAGACCTTTTCACTATGACCTTGAGATAAGTCTGTAGAATCATAGCCATCCTAAAACCTGCATCTTCCTAACCGAACTCATTATCTTCTCACCCCATCATCGACTTCTTTTCTCACAATTAACCCAACAACTCAGTGAGATACTCCCAGATCATGCTGACTCATTTCCCTCTCTCTTTTGTAGATCCAATCACTGCATTTTCCCCAAATCCTTCACTCCTATCTGCTGCTGCTGACTTGGTTAAAATCCTTAGCACTTTGTTTAACTTGCTCGTTTCTTTATTGAGTTTTATGGGGGACTGGCACTAACATTAACAGAGTCACACCTTCATTTTATAAATTTTTGGTACCTACAAATGGGGCAGGAACTATGCTAAGCAATAAGGATCTAGAGATAATAAAAGATACTAATCCAATTTGGGAAATAAGTAAATAAGTGGGGGAAAAAAAAAACTAGTGCGGTGTATTAAGTCTGAACAGTGGAGATCAAAAATGAGAGTGTAAAATCATGGAAGGAGATGGTGATAATGATTGAATTTCAAAAGATAAGTGGAAGAAGTAGAAGGATATTCCAAGCATAGGGAATGGTGTATATGAACAAAGGTACAGATGAGCATAGAGAAATCAATGAGCTCACACACTGTAAGTTCACAGAGCTGAAGGATGAGGACATGAATAAAGTGATATGAAAATTGTAAAAGACACTGAAATATTTTTAGAATATGAGATGATCTTAAAATGTGTCTGTGAATTTTTTCACAGACCGACCTCTCTAAGATGGTCCCGAATTCCCCAATCATTGAATGTGAACTAATCTTAGTGACTGTCTCCCTTTTAATGAACTGAATGGGTTGCTATGTGACTTCTGAGGCTACATCATTAAAGATTGACCTTGAGTGATTCTTTCTGTTCTGGAGTGATTGTTGTAGGGGAAGCCAGTACTATGCTCCGGGAACACTCGAGCAGCCCAGTTTGGGGAGAGGGTTAGGCCTCCTGCCAACAGCCAGAACCAACCCGTCAGCTACAGGAGGAGCCTTTTGGAGGTGCATCTCCCAGCCCCAGTCAAACCCTTAAATGACTACAGTCCTAAAAGCATCTGGATTTCAAGCTCATGAAGGACTTTGAATCTGACCACAGAAACCGTGGCATTAATAAATGTTTATCGTTGTATTTAGCTGCTAAATGTTGACATGATTTGTATCACAAGTTGTCTTACATAACTAAGACAAAACAGGAGTGAGTAGTAGGATTAGGTCAATGTTTTACAAGAAATTTGGTGGCACTAGGAATTGTAGAGAAATGATTGAAGATAGAATGGAGGCATGTAAATAAGTTAGGTGGCCGTCATGGTAATTAAACAGGGGTGTGATACGCTCCTGAATTAAGGCCTTGGCTCTAGGATTCAAGAGAAGAAAAAAAAAACCATTGGACATACTTAGGGAGAAAAAAATAAAATGTAATGAATGATTATCTGAGGGATATGAGAGAATGGAAAGTATCAAAGATATAATTCAGATTCTTTGCTTAGAAAACCAAGGAAATGGTATCATTTATGAAAATGGGTACTAAAGAAGGAGAAACAAATTGGGTAAGGAAATAGAGCCTGGGATTTAGTTTTTGAACAGATTGAGTTTGATCTCTGTGGAAATTTGAAAGAAAGATGTCTTAGTAGTTATAGACACAGACGAATCTAGAATCAGACAGGGGAAGTAGGCTGAAATTAAGTCTGAAATCAAAGGAGAGTGAAGACTGTAATAGAAGATGGTGAATGGTAGAACATTGGGTCACTTCAACATTTAATTATAGAAAAAGAAACAGAAAGTAGTAATGTGAAAGGTTAAATAACAATAGACAAACAGTGAAGAGAAAACAGAAACCCAAAAGGAGAACTTAAAGAAGAGGTTGCAATGACCCAAATAAGATCGAGACTAATGGGTGTCTACTAAATTGAACAACCAGGAAATTACTGGGAACTGGGGCCAAGGCAGATTCAACTGGAGTGGTGAGGCCAGGAGCCAGGTGGGAGAGCTGAAGAATGTCCAGAAGAGAACATGGAAAGATGTCCTACATGTGTTCTCCAGAGCACAATGGAGGAGGGACAGCCTCCCCATTGCTCCTGCCCCCCTAGGCTTTCTCTGTTTGCACTCCTCACTGTAACAAACATCATGTGAAGAGGCTCCTGATTAAACATGGTAAACCAGAGTCATGCCATGGTTTCTCTTCACATGATTCCCTTTAAATAAGGAACAAAAAAAATTAAGTATAAATCAAAATAACCAGAGGCAGGGCCGGCACTGTTGCTCACTTGGATGCCTGCGGCGCCGGCATCCCATATGGGCCCCAGGTTCTAGTCCCAGTTGCTTCTCTTCCAGTCCAGCTCTCTGCTGTGGCCCGGGAGGGCAGTGGAGGATGGCCCAAGTGCTTGGGCCCCTGCACCAGCGTGGGAGACCAGGAGGAAGCACTTGGTTCCTGGCTTTGGATCGGCGTAGCGCTGGCCATAGCGGCCATTTGGGGGGAGCAGGGGTGAACCAATGGAAGGAAGATCTTTCTCTCTGTCTCTCACTGTCTAACTCTGTCAAAGTAAAAAGTAATAATAATAATAATAATAATAATAATAACCAGAGTCATAGTGAGTGAGAAATAGCAACAGATGTTTGGAAGAAGGAAAGGCAAAGGAGGAATGGCAATAGCCTAGAGAGAAGGAAACTCAAGTGCTATGAAAGAATAGAATTGCCTGGGGCAGGTGTTTGACTGAGGAGTTCAAATGTGGCTTGGAATGCCTACATATCATATTGGAGTGCCTGGACTGTGTCCCACCTCCACTGCCAATCTAGCTTCTTGCTAATGTGTACCCTAGGGGGTTGCAGGTGACAGCTCAAGTACTTGGGCTCCTGCCACCCATGTGGGAGACTGGGATTGACATCCTGAGATGACTCCAGAGGAATTCTGTGATCCACATTGCCAGGGAGAGGCCCAGGTTGTGGGGGGAGTTGGGTTTCTAATCTCCACAGTTAGGATTGCTATAGCTTCTTCCTTTGAAGTGAGGTTGTAATTTACTCTTGGTTCCTAGAGTGTTATCAGCAGAGTTCTGCCCTCACATTTTAGCAATTACAGTCGGAGTATAAACTTATTTTATAGAAATTATCAGGCAATTATCACATTATTCTACTGACAACCTGTTCTGGATCTAAACTCAGAAAATGTCACCCTGGGAAAAAATTTGACTTGTACCAGTTTTCAAAAATGTATTGGTTCCCTTACTAATTTATATATCTTAGACTCCAGGAATCTATTTGAAATAGCTTTGAATTCCTGACAATACAGACCTGCCCTTGTTTAAGGCTGATTTTAGCAGGCTTTTTATAAAGACTGCTAAACTTTTTTTCCTGATGTATTGAATATTATTAGAGTTTTATATTTTTCCCCACGTTCACATTCAAATGATCACCCAGTGGTCTTTGAGAGGAAAACAGGTTCAGGTATGTTCTCAAGATCTGTCATTGCCAGAGCTGCAGGGACAGGTTGCGCTTCCTTTGAGCATTCCTGTCATGGTAATGCCCCAAGAGGACATGACTTACACTCTGAGATTGCTAACTCAGCAGGTGCTGTGAGAGACACAGACCCAGGCAGGTGCTAATAAAAACCTGGAGAAGAACAAAAGGGGCATTCTCTGTGCTCCTCAGGAAATGCCACCCATAGGAAAGGGAGCTTTGTCTGCAAGGCACGTGGGCTTCATCGTGACCCACTAGGCAGAGCAAATCAATACTATTGTCAATGAGGAGCTCAATGCACTCTATTGTAGCTGCTCTAATGACTTCAGTGACAAAGCAGGATTAACTCCATCTGGTTTCTAGAGGCTGACATGCCCACTTCATCGAGTGGTCCACCTGCCACTTCTCCTCTCCCCATGTCAAAGACAAATTCCATCTGAAGTGTCCCTATGTTATGTTGCCCTCCTTTAAAGATCACTCAGCTTCTACATTTCTGTGCATTTCCCAATATTCTGAAGTCATGTCCATGTATATATACCTGTGAGAGGCTGGGCATGTAGGGAAGAATAGGCTGATTTTCCAAAAGTCACACTGACCTGATTTACTTATTGTGTGCATAAACTGTGTACATAAATTAGGCTGAGTTGGATTTTGGTGCTTTCCTCCCACATGGACTCACGTTTTGCAAGGTATGTAGGCTTCCTAGGTTGGAAAGAAGACAAGTCAGGTGAATAAATGTGCACTAAAGTGATACTGATAAATTAGACTTTTCCTCTCTGTAATACGTTATGAAAGAAAAGCTTGGTATTTGGGACAGAACAATTCCTCCTGATGTAAGACAATCCTCCCTCTGCAGCATAATTGATAACCCTGCCTGCCTCACCTCTGTCCATTCTCATACTTGGTTATAAGCAAAAACTCCTTCCAGACAGCTCCAGACACTCTTGATTAGGATCCACCGACAGCGACATCAGGCTTATAATCAAAACAACTGCAGTGACCCTCGGAACACTCTGTGGATACTAAACATTATACTACATGCTTCGCACTTGACCCCATATAAACTGACTTCTACTTCTTGAATTTCAGGCACTTGGTTGAATGACTCTTTGGGAGCAGATGAGACTTTTTGGTACCACTTACATCACTGAATAAGAGGGTAAACTGTATATGCTTTAGGCCAACCCTGACCAAGATCCAAATGAGGCCACCTCAGTGAACTTGAACTCAAAGCAGTTCTGCTGCACCACTGTCAATTTCTGTAGGAAGGAGGACTTATCCATGGGCTATAAGGTATTTCTTAGGGTCTACTTAAGGGCTTAGTATAACTGCAATAGAGAAGATAGTTTGTGCACTACTACCAAAATTTGTAACATGCCTGTCTACCTAACACTCGTGCATTCCCTTTGGTTACCAACATGGCACTGACAAGCTGCAGAATTAGGAGTATCTGGGGCTGCTGCCATGGCACAGAAGGTTAAGTCCCTGCCTGCAGTGCTGGCATCCCATATGGGTGCCGGTTCAAGTTCCAGCTGCTCCATTTCTAATCCAACTCCCTGTTAATGTGCCTGGGAAAGCAGGGGAGGATGGCCCAACTGCTTGGGCTCCTTGCACCAGCATGCAAGATCCAGAAGAAGCTCATGTCTCCTGTCTTTGGTCTGGCCCAGCTTCGGCCATTGCAACCACATGGGAGTGAACCAGCAGATGGAAATTCTCTCTCTCTCTCTCCTTGTCTCTCTCTCTCCCTCTTTCTGTTACTGTCTCTGGCTCTCCTTCTAAATAAATAAATAAATCTTTTTAAAAAAAAATAGAATTAGGAGTATCTAAGTATCTTCTATGTCCCATGCAGTCAGACAGTGTTATTATGACAATGGGAGTGAAGAACTCCATGGAACTGTCACTTGACAAAAGCTCTTGGCAGCGGGAATGGGAATTCAAAGAATTTAGAAAATCAATTTTAAGCTATGTTAAAAGAAGGCCACATGAAAATGCCTCTGTCTTTAAATAGTGGTTTCTTGGAGGAGTTCTGAGGCTCTGGAAATAATAATGAATATTTGTACTGACTGAGAAACATGGTTATTCCCATATCCTTCTTTCTTCTTAGCATTCCTGGTAACGTTTCACTCTTTTAAAAAAGATTTATTTATTTATTTATTTATTTGAGAGGTAGAGTTACAGACAGAGAGAGGGAGAGACAGAAATAAAGGTTTTTCATCCAGTGGTTCACTTCTCAAATGGCCGCAACAGCTGGAGCTGGGCTGATCCAAAACCAGGAGCCAGGAGCTTCTTCTAGGTCTCCCACGCTGGTGCACCCAAGTACTTGGGCCATCTTCTGTCTTTCCAAACCATAGCAGAGAGCTGGATAGGAAGAGGAGCAGCTGGGACAAGAAGCGGCACCCATATGGGATGTCAGCACTGCAGGCAGAGGCTTAGCCTACTACGCCACAGCACCGTCCCCAACATTTCACTTTTTTAACATAAAAGGGGTTTTCAACAGTTAAACATTTCCCTAGCTCAGTGTTCTCTGCTCTACCTTGTGTTCAGAACATGAGTATTTCTTGCTCAGTTGACTAGGTTAGATCTCTGAGTTGGTTCTGTGGTTTGAAGAGTAGCAGTGATGAGAAAAAACAAGTTGATGGGAGGAGGGAGGATCTCTTAGTTGTATCACATTTTCCTGAAAATTCTGGGAAAATATTTCTGTCTTACTTTCTAGGTACTCTTAGATGCATGTATTCTGAAATTTGGGAATAACGTAAAACGTCATTTCTTTTCTAGATACCTCCTATTTCCCACCATTTGCCTCTTCTCATCATGACCTATAGAAGGTCCAGATGTTTCTAGGAGGATAAAAGATGGAATCACACATGATAATGGTGTAAATGAGCTAAAGTCCCTTGCACCACTCCAGCCAAGGAAATGATACTCAGGGCTTTATAACAAATATCATGTATGCTCCAGGCCTCTGGTTTCACCTCAGACATCAATCAAAGGATAATTTTTGCAGTCACAGAGAGTGGAATCCAAACCTTACCCTCAATGTAACGTAGAGAGTACATGAACTTCTCCAGTGTGGCATGGGAGGAAGACATAAGCAATAGTATGTAGGTTTCAAATGACTCAAGGCAATTTAGTGTCACTCATATGGGAGACCCAGATGAAGCTCCTGACTCCTGGTTTTCACCTGACCCAGTGCTGGCCTTTGCAGCCTTTTAGGAAGTGAAACAGCAGATGGAAAATGTCTTTCTCTGTCTCTACCTCTCTCTGTGTGTAACTCTAACTTTCAAAATAAATAATAAATAAATCTTTCAAAACTCCTATATGAGTTTGCATGAGACAGATTAGAAACCAGAGCCAAGGCTACCTTTCTAATTGTTTGGGCTATTGAGCTTGCTGGATTTTCATAGTATCTGGATGAAATTTCTTGTCAATCCACACACCCTTACATTACACCCATTTCATCATGAAAAGCATTTCTAACATCAACTATGCTAATATTAACCAGAGATAGTCTTTGATGCTCATTGGAGGTAAAGACATTCCAAATTTTCATAGGTGCTCCCCTAATGTAAGCCTTAAAAATGTCTCAAATATTCATTAATCTTCTGTGGAATCTATAGCCCAATGACAGTACATCAATTGCTTTAAAATTGTCCCTATGGCTAGAGTCAAAAATAAAATTCATCAATCCTTTACTGACATATTTAAGATAAATTACAGCTAATACAAAAGACTGGTTAGAGAGCCATAGAAACATGAGACGTGATGAAGTCCTCTCCAAAACAGCAAATCAAGCATAGGCAGAGAGAGGAAGAGACAGAGAGATCTTCCATCCACTGGTTCACTCCTCAAATGGCTGCAATGGCCAGAGCTGGGCAGATCCAAAGCTAGGAACCAAGAGCTTCTTACAGGTCTCCCACCTGGGTGCAGGGGCCCAAGAACTTGGGCCATCTTCTACTGCCTTCTAGGCCATTAGCAGGGAACTGGATCAGAAGTATAGCAGCTGAGACTCAAATGGGCTCTATGTAGGATGCCAGCACCACAGGCAGGGGCTTAACCTATTATGCCACAGCACTAAGCCCCACAAAGGGAAAATTAAAACTCAAAATTAAAATATCCCAAAAAGTCTTTAAAAACAATTTAATGAATGGGATCAACAGTAGAATGTGAAGAACAGAGTGAAAACTCAGTGAACGTGAAAAATGAAGCAGAAGTCACCCAACCTGAAAAAGAGCGGGAAACTAGATCTCAAACAGAACAGAACCTCAGGGATTCTATGGGGCTAGAATAAAAAAAAAACATGTGTTTCATCAGAGTCACAGAAGGAAAGGAGAAAGATGGAGTTGAAAAAATACTGAAAGAAATAATGGCTGAAAATTTCCTGAATGTGACAAAAAAGGCATAAGTATAGAGACTGAATAAGCTTGGGCAATTTATACCTAAGCATTTTTGTTGTTGTTATCCTAAAAGAATGACTAAGGAAATTGCCTAAACAGGAAGGAAAGGAAATTATTTTAAAAAATAATCATGGAACACCAAGGGGAAAAAAAGAACATGAAAAGGCAAAAATAGAGGTAAATAAAATGGACTTTCATTCTTTTTTCAAGTTTTTGAAATTTTGTTTGATGGCTGAAGCAAAAATCATGACATTGTGTGATGTAGTTATAAATGTACATAGGGAAGATATTTAAGACAGTGTTATAAATGAGAAGGGTAAAGAGAACACTGATGATCATTTAACTGGTGATTTGCTATGAATGTGCAATGTAATACCCAGAGCAACTATGACAAAGGCTTTGCAGAGAGGTACACTAAAGGACACTATAGATATTCAAAATAGAACTCTAAAAAGAAATTAACAGTCTCTTGAATATTTTATGTCTTAGAGAAAAGTTGAAGGAAAATAGGATTTTGTGTGAAGTGAATTAATTCTTTAAAATCATGGTATTACCTATAATTAGCTAGATTACATGTTCTCTATACCCAGATTTTGATTGAACAGAAACACACACACACACACACACTTTTGAATGAGTGCCCTGAGAAATTCAGAATAGTTGTACGTTTAGTGGTAAAACAATGGGGGTAAATTGAGGTTAATTTTGCTCCCATGAGTTTCACAACATCCCTGTAGGTAGCCCCAGGAAGACAGTATGTAGAACCATATAAAAATGATATTTTAGTGAAGTTCAGTGATTCATAAAATTGCAGATACAAGATTAGAATCCAAATCATCTCATTTCAAGTTTAATAATATTTTATAAGATTGGATGCATGAAAAAAACAGATGTTATTAATTTCATTTCCTGCTTAAATTTAAATAGCTTTCATTTTGATCATCTTTCTGTCTCTAAGAATCAGTGTAACCCAATTATTATACATTTCCTCTCCCTACTCTGGATATTCTTTCTTTTTTCTTTCTATTCTAGGGTTCAGTTGTTTCATTGTGCCTCATTTTAGACATTTGTTCAGACATATTGTAAGAAATAAAATGCCTTATGTCTTGGAATTATTATCCAAAGCAAAATTGAACAGCTAAATAAACAACCTTCAAAATGATTCAAAGAAACACAGAAACTCCAATGGGAAAACTGGAGTGTTGTGGATCAAGAAGATGGGTGTATTCTACTTTTCTATACCAATCTGATTGTGCCTCTGAAATTATCCTTTTTCTCCTATGGTCACCTGGGGAGCCATATTCTGTCTGAACTACTAGCACAGTAACAAAACTTTGGACCAAAATCCCCATTCAAAGAAACAAAATGGAAACCTTTCTTTCATTAACTACACAAGGACTACTAAAAGGAAAAACTGTGTACTTTTACTTAAAGTTTCTTGTTAAGTTCTTGCTCCATAATTTTTAGGTTCTTGTGAGGAAAAAAAGTAAAACATGTTTAACTTTATTTGATTTTATGACAAGCAAATGTTAAATGT
This sequence comes from Lepus europaeus, assembly GCF_033115175.1. Classification (NCBI taxonomy): domain Eukaryota; kingdom Metazoa; phylum Chordata; class Mammalia; order Lagomorpha; family Leporidae; genus Lepus; species Lepus europaeus. The sequence goes on from NC_084832.1 coordinate 68,275,375, forward strand.
GTAAACTTGACTTGTTGTATTAGTGTTGTAATTTTCCAAGTGAAAGTTTCCCTTATGGCCACATCCTACCTGATTTTTTCCCAGCTAACGAGGCAAGCAATTCTGAGATCTTCCATAAACATCTCCCCTCCCAGATGTTCATTGATCTCCATTGAGAGATGACTCATTCTGCCTATTCCAAGAAGCCAGCCAGTAGAGGATGGTCAGGGTATGTGCTACTCTTAGGACTCCAGGATATCTTCAAACTGAAATCTTAGTGTTCTCTATAAGAAAAAACCTGATATCAGATAACTATGCAAGGAAAATGTTATTCAGCCAGGAAACCCTCAATAAAGCAAATGAATAATGTTGACCATATTTTGCTTTTCTTTTCTTTTTTTTTTTTTTTTTTTTTTTTTTGACAGGCAGAATTAGACATTGAAAGAGAGAGACAGAGAAAAAGGTCTTCCTTTGCCGCTGGTTCACCCTCCAATGGCTGCCGCGGCCAGCGCGCTGAGACCGGCGCACTGCGCTGATCCGAAGCCAGGAGCCAGGTGCTTCTCCTGGTCTCCCATGGGGTGCAGGGCCCAAGCACTTGGGCCATCCTCCACTGCCTTCCCAGGCCACAGCAGAGAGCTGGACTGGAAGAGGAGCAACCGGGACAGGATCTGGCGCCCCAACCAGGACAAGAACCCCGGGTGCTGGCGCTGCAGGCGGAGGATTAGCCTATTGAGCCGTGGCGCCGGCCATATATTTTGCTTTTCTGACTTTTCCTTGGGATCTGTAAGAAGCTCTACCTTCCCCTCCCCCAGTAAGATCATCTAAGTACATCTACAGAGTACTAAATAAAAAGTTTGGCCTAAACAACCAAGAAGCTGAAAAACAAAAAACAACAACAACAACAAAAAACCCAAATATTTCCAGATCCTCAGATTTCTCCTGCACTTTCTCCTAAAACTGTTTTTTTAGGGAATGCACCTGTTTTGGCCACTGCTCCTTTGGGCTTTTCATACATTTCAAAGGAAAGTAGACTTTTCACCCCAGGACCAACAACATAATTTGCAGGCCTAGTACAAAATAAAAATGTGGGGTTAATTGCACCAAAACGATTAAGAATGTGTATGGTAAGAGCAGTGCATTAAATTGAGTGCAAGGCCTTTCTGAGCTGGGACTCCCATAGGAACACTCAAAGAAGCCCACCCTGCTCTTACCCTATCATATCAGCACACTCTAGGGGAGAGCACTGTAAAAGCATGGGGGTAACAGAGAAGGAAAATTTGGCATATTGGTATTGGTACTGGGAAAGTAAGTAACAAGAATGTTGAAAGGTCAGTAATTTCCAATTGGTTGTTTCCAACTAAACTGAAAGAGGATGAAATCAAGACATCAGATGTTAGTGATTTGAAGTAATTCTGATGATAGATCATGATGTGATTCCTGGTATATAGCTGAGAAAGAGTTCAAAGCACAAAATGTCATTCCTACAAAAACCTCCTTTTAGTCCCATCCATTCACTTATATGAAAGGATTTCCTTTGAAATTTTATCTACAAAAATGCCAAATAAAAGTGAATTTTTAGCTGAAATTTTAGCACCCTATTAGATATTAAAAATATATGCATATATGTGGATACATATGAAATATTTTGGATATCCATTTTACTAAGTGATATATTTTTAATAAAATTTTTTCTATGTTTACTAAGTACATACATGTTTCTGACACATTTTAAAGGCTTTTAAAATGATACTTATTCATTTGAGAGGCAGAAAAGCAGAGAGGGTGGGACCGACAGACAGACCTTCCAACCACTAATTCCTTCCCCTGCAAAAAGCCAGAGCTAGACTAGAGCTGAAGCCAGGATCTGGGAAAGTAATCCAGGTTGCTCAAGTCAGTGGCAAGAAACCAATTATTTAAACTATGACTGCTACCTCCACGGGTTTGCATTAGCAAAGAACTAGCTTCAGGTGTTATGGCCAAGTATTGAACGTACATATTCTGATACGGGACACAGGAGCCTTATCTTAACTGCTAAGCTAAATGCCCACTCCATTTATGGCAATTTGACTAATTTTAATGTAATAACTGTAATAACTTAGTGCAAAAAGAAAAAATCTTGAAGCTTAAAAACAAAGTTTTTAATTAAAACTTAAGCATATTTAAATATTTTTATTAAGATGTCATAATCAAGAAAGTCCTTTCAACGGGCCATCAAAGAAGGATGTTCTTTTCTCTGAAGGGAGGAGAGAACTTCCACTTTGATTATGGCCTTGTCTAAATAAGTCCGAAGTTTGTGAACTCAAGAGGCTTCCATAGCCTTGGCAGCTCATAACCAGAGCCTTTGGTGATTACTGATGTCATAAATAAGAGTGTCAATTGTTAAATCAACAACGGGAGTCACTGTGCACTTACTCCCCATGTAGGATCTCTGTCCTTAATGTGCTGTACTATGCGAATTAATGGTAAAACTAGTCTTCAAACAGTACTTTATACTTTGTGTGTCTGTGTGGGTGCAAACTGTTGAAATCTTCACTTAGTATATATACTAAGCTGATCTTCTGTATATAAAGATAATTAAAATGAATCTTAATGAAGAATGGATGGGAGAGGGAGTAGGAGATGGCATGGTTTGCAGATGGGAGAATGGTTATGGGAGAAAAAACCGCTATAATCCTAAAGCCGTACTTTCAAACTTTGTTTATTAAATAAAACTTTTCTAAAAAAAATAAAATAAAGTCCTTTCAAGTATAAAAACATGATAAATTAGGATGAAAATCTGGTGGGAGAAAGAAGCAATATAAGATTTCTTACTGTTATATGAGTTGTTCATGTATTTTTTTGATGGCTGATAATGGAGTTTGGATTTCATAAGGCTACATTTAAAAGATTAATGTAATATAAAATATCAATATTTATAAAATCCAAGATTTAGGTCATTTGCAAGTTTTCCTAATTTACAAAATAGAAGTTTGGACTCTGATCTCTAAAGCACTTCCAGCTGTCTCTTGGTCTGTGTGGTTAATAAAAATTATATTCCGAACTATTTTCTATTTCTATATGTATTAGAATTAAAGTACTAGAATGCATGACTCTTTCATTTTGTGTGTCTATTAGAAGTTTTTATGAATCTACTATGTACCAGGCGTGTTCTATACACTAAGTGTACAATAGTGTTCAAAACTGATAAAAGGGACTGGTATTGTGGTACAGCAAGTTAAATCTCTGCTTGTGATGCTGGCAACCCATATCTGAGGGCCAGTTGCAGTCCTAGGTGCTGGACTCCCAATCCAGCCTACTGATAATATACCTGGGAAGGAAGAAGATGGCCTAAATACTTGGGCCCCTACCACTAATGTTGGGGACTGGAATGGAGCTCCTGGCTTCTGGCTTCTGACTTTGGCCTGGCCCAGACCTAGCTGTTGGGGCCATTTGCAAAGTGAGCCTGTAAATGGAAGACTTCTCTCTCTCTCCATCTCATTGTCTCCTCCCTTTGTCACTCTGCCTTTCAAATAAATAAATATATAAACATTTAAAAGAAAAACTGATAAAAATCCCACCTTCGTGGTGCTTATACTTGTCTTGGGAGGAGGAAATAGATAAATACGAAAATGTAGTAGATACAACAGAGGAAAGTTGTATAGAGAAAAGGAAAGCACAAAGGGATAGAGAATATAAGGACTTGGGACAATTTAGGTTTTTAATTTTTTTTTTTAGTTAGTTTCATTTCATTTCACTTAAAAGGGATAAAGGGAGAGAGAATATTCCACCTGCTATGTCACTCCTCAAATGCCCACCACAGATTTGGCTGAGCAAGACAGAAGCCAGGAGTCAGGGACTCAATCTGGGTTTTTCAAGTGGGTGGCAAAGACCCAAGCAATTAAGCCATCATCTGCCTCACAAGGTACACATTATCAGGAAGTTGGATGAGAAGTGGGAATAAGACTCAAACCCAGGGACTCCAATATTAGATGTAGGCATCCTTAATGGCATTCCCAATACCCATTCGTTGGAATGATTTTAAATAAGCCTATTGGAGAAGGCCACATTTGAACCATATGGATAAAAGTAGAGGTATTTGTGACATAACCTAGGAATCCTCAGCTTCATGAGGACTGACAGAGTCAGTGAGCATAAAAATGGGATTAGAAGTAATGATTCCCAGACAGACAATGGTGGTGAGCCTGTGACCAAGAGCTCTTTAATGTGAGGCTAATGAAGTTTAAGTTTCAAGGACCCTAATTTGCAGGCACCCTTTGGGGGACCTCAACAAGGGCTAGCAATGAGTTTGCATGCTGTTTCATGTCCTTTCATTTGAAGAGGGAACCCAAAAACTTTTAAACTTTAGGCCTCACAGAATGTGGGTCCACAGTAGCTGTGAAGGTCACATTAGGGACATAGGATGGTGTGACTCGAGCCAGGAGCACACAGAACTCCAGGACTCCCATTCAGGCCTGCTGCTGGCTGGTTATTCTCTCTCAGAACTAGTGGGGGATCGTAGTATTGTTCGTTCTCTACCCTGTCTCTCCCTTACCAGCATCTTGTTGACAAGATTTTGCAGTTCATCTTGCAAGAGACAGAGCACATCCCTTGCCTTACTGATGATGGATTTAGCCATGAGGTTTGCTTTAGCCAATAGAGTGTTCCCAGTGTGATGGGAGCAGAGGCTTTAAAACACGCCCATAGGGACTGGCATTGTGGCACAGTGGGTTATGCCACTGCCTGAAAAACAAGCTTCCCATATCCGAGTGCTGGTTTGAGTCCCAGCTGGTCTACTTCTGATCCAACTCCCTGCTAATGCACCTGGGACAGCAGCAGAAGATGGCCCAAGTCCTTGGGCCCTGGCCACCAAATGGGAGACCAGGATGGAGCTTCTAGTTTCAGCCTGGGTCAGCTCTAGCTGTTGTGGCCATTTAGGGAGTGAATCAGCAAATGGAAGGTCTCTTTCTCTCTTTTTCTTCTTTTCTGTCATTCTGTGTTTCAAATAAATAAAATTAAAAATCATTTTAAAAAACACTCCTATAGGCTTGGCTTTGTCCTTGTATGCTCTTTCTTTTTTCCATGGAAAGAATATATCCAGAATAGTCTTTCAGTCCCAGAAGAGTAGCACGTGCAACAAACCTAAATCCACTCTAAACCTGAACCTAGTTCTTAACATTCTTGCTCAAAAATAACATGCGACTGTACTTACATTTTATTGGCCCAGGTAAGTTATTACATGACTGTGACTGAGCAGGACAAGAAGGCATAACCCCCTGTAGAGAGGAAAGCAACAGAAAGAGGCCCTGGAAAGACCTCCACTGAAGTAAAGATAATTAAATAAGTAAAGGTAAACTAATATAAAGAGATAACTAAGTAATATTAAAATAATAGAATCTACCAGAACAAGATACCTTGAGAATTTTGAGCACACATTATGGAGTGAGTCGATGACACTCCTGCCCACATCTTTCTGCTTTTTTTCCTGATTGCTGTGAATTATACTGTAACTTGTGTCTTCAAAGTAAAGGGTGTATTGTGTGTTCATGTGGCTCTCTGAGTTATTATTCACTCCCCTAGTGGGATGTGCACATGACAGACAAGCAGTGATAGAAAGCTTATAATTCTCTCCCTGATATTGTCAACACTGCCCTGCTCCCTGGGCATCAATGTTTCCCATGGAAAAGAAATTAGATGGTGTTAATTTTCCAAATCAAGCAAAATGGCCATGTAGAGGAGTCATAACATCATACGGAACTCATTTTCCTTGTTGCCTTGAATCAAAGCATTTCCACATACACAGAGGTCAAAACTGATCCTGCTAAATCTACGCTTCACCCATCTTCCCCTCTCATGTTATAAAAACCATGTTTTATATTTCACCCAAGCATGGAAGGATAATTCTAAGATTTCCTTTTCTTGTCATTAGAATCAAAAGAAACAGTCAGTTAGAACAAATTATCATTTTTCTTTCCTTCTTTCTCTCTTTCTTTCTTTTTGAAGCCATTGCTATTTTTGTGTGGTTTCACTTCAGCATTCACACTGGTACTTCAGCCAAGATGATCACCTCCTGTGAAGGGGAAACCTGGAGGGGAACACACCCATGCCTCCAGCTGCCCAAGCTAGAGCCTGAACATCTCTTACAAACTGTCTGCTCACCTTCCCTCTTTCCTTGTTGCTGCCATTGCCTTAGTTTCCCTTGAAACGTGCTACACTGGTGCTTTAGCCTCCTAAGGACCTTCTAGCTGCTCATCTCTTCCTTCCAACCCCTAAAACAGCCAGTGAGATGAGAGTTCCCCTTCCCCAGTTACTCCAGGAAACTGATGTTGGAAAGCTCTAGATAGGTTATAAATGATCAAAGGTAAGAGATTCGACTTTCTGATGTTCAAATATGAACATTTTAATCATGTTCAAATATGAAATTTTGATGGATAACTTTACATTTCTCCTTTGATATTTTGCATTTTTAAAGATCTATTTATTTTTTTGAAAGGCAGAGTTACAGAGAGAGAGAGAGAGGGGGAGAGATATTCCAGTTGCTGGTTCACTCCCCAAATGGCTGCAACAACCAGGGATGTGCCAGACCTAGCCAGGAGCCTGGAACTTCTTCCCAGTCTCCTATGTCAATGCAGGGACCCAAGCACTTGTGATATCAGAAACAACCCCTAAAATATATATGAAAATGTGGCCACTTAAAGTTTCCCAGAAGTGCCATCTGGGCTGCCATATATGTTAACTGGAATTTGGGGTGCCAGACGATATCACCATATGCTTATTAATAAATCCCCAATATGAGAGGGAGCGGGAGATGGGAGGGTTGTGGGTGGGAAGGAAGTTATGGGGGGAAAAGCCATTGTAATCCATAAACTGTACTTTGGAAATTTATATTTACTAAATAAAAGTTAAAAAATAAATAAATAAATAAATCCCCAATATTGATAAGCCTGAGAGGGTTCTTGCCTAATATTTAGAGAAGAATTCTAATTATTGGCATGGTACATTTTAAGCTTTTATTTAGTGAGAGAAATCATTAGGAGAGTGAGAGCTTTATTTAAGAGAGAGAGGTGAGTAGGGGTTCATACCGAGCACCAGGAACCAGCCACAAGGAGGAGCATCTAGGCCAGGAAGCCTAGAATGGGTGGTCTGAAGGCCACACACCCTGGAGGTGCAGGGCTACAGCAAGCCCCCTCCTGGCAAGAAGCCAGGAAAGAACAACGGGGAGGACACACCGTGTCCTGGCTTTTAACCCACTTCCAAAGGGGAGTGGTTAATTAACCTGATTGGCTGGTGGGCACCCATGTGTGGCCCAGTCGCGGCATGAAGTCACACAGGGGCGTGGCGACGGTGTGGGTCTTTGAGCTCACAAACCTAATCTGTTTTAGCCTGTATGCCTACCTACTTCACTTGGACCATCTTCCACTGCTTCCCCAGGCACTTAAACAAGGAGCTAGATGGGAAGTGGAGCAGCAAAGACTCAAACTGGCATAACATGCACTTCAGGCCATGGCTTAGCCCGCTATGCCATATCTCCCCTCCCTGTGTTTTGTGTTCTTTAGGGAAAAAAAGTCAAAATGTGTATGGAGTTTTGGAGCTAATTTATCAGTGGAACAGCTTAGGAGGAAAATGTCATCCACATTTTGGATGAGAGTAGAATGACAAGAGAACTCAAGTTTCTTGTAATCTTGATTAAGGACTGCTGAAAAGCAATACATTCTCTGGCCGGCACCGTGGCTCACTAGGCTAATCCTCCGCCTGAGGCGTTGGGGCACTGGATTCTGTCCCGGTTGCTCCTCTTCCAGTCCAGCTCTCTGCTGTGGCCTGGGAGGGCAGTGGAGGATGGCCCAAGTCCTTGAGCCCTGCACCACATGGGAGACCAGGAGGAAGCACCTGGCTCCTGGCTTCGGATCGGCACCGCATGCTGGCCGTAGCAGCCATTTGGGGGTGAACCAACGGAAGGAAGATCTTTCTCTCTGTCTCTCTCACTGTCTAACTCTGCCTGTCAAAAAAAAAAAAAAAAAGCAATACATTCTTATGAATCCCTGGTTCATGACAGTGGTCCTCCCAAAGAAAAACAAACAATTATTGACATCTAAATCTTAAGAGGACACAGGAGCTGTCACAGATCCACAACTATAAAGTAAGTTGCCCAGCATGCAATCAAGGAAAGGAAAGCATTTGAATTTGGATCCTGGACAGACTTTGAAAACCCGCCCCTTCTAGTTAATTATATTTGCTTATTTTTATTTTTTCTTCCTATGCTTTTAATTGCAAAACTGTGTTATCTATGTATATACATATACTACATGTATATACATACATGCAAGCATATACTTTTTATATGTGAAATTGGACATGACCCCCTAAAATTTACACAGATGTGGCCCTTTAGAGCTCCTCAGAAGTGCTATCCGGGGTGCCACATGTGCTACCAGAATTTGGGGTGCCATACGATTTCACCACAGGCTTATTACTAAATCCCCAATATCAATAAGCCCAAGAGGGTTCTTGCCTAATATTTAGAGAACAATTCTAAATACCAGCACAGATAAACGAGGCAGCATGGTACATTTTAAGCATTTATTTAGTGAGAAAGATGTATAGGAGAGTGAGAGCTTTATTTAAGAGAGAGAGGTGAATGGGGGTTCATACCGAGCGCCAGGAACCAGCCACGTGGAAGAGCATCTAGGCCTGTATCTGGGCCAGGAAGCCTAGGGTGCGTGGCCTGAAGGTGGCACAGGGCTACAGCAAGACCGCCTCCTGGCAAGAGGCCAGGGAAAAGAGAGGGCCAGGGAAAAGAGAGGGCCAGGCCACACCATGTCCTGGCTTTTAACCCACTTCCAAAGGAGAGTGGTTAATTACCCTGACTGGCTGATGGGCACCCAGGTGTGGCCAGGTAAGGGAATGAGGCCACACAGGGGCGTGGTGAAGGCATGGTCTTCCAGTTCACAAATCTAATCAATTTTAGTCTGTATGCCTGCCTACTTCATATGTGTACATATACAAATACATAATCTCTCCTATCTTTCATTCAAACTAGTCCATGATATAATTGCTTGCCTCTTCCTTTTTTAAACTTATGAATGCATGTGTTAAAAATAACTCTATATCAGTTCTAGAGATATACCTTAGTATTTCTTATTACTAATTAGTAATTTATTGTATGGCTCTATCATGCTTTATTCAACCAATTTTCTTTAAATGGATCTTAGTTCTTCTCCAATATTTTGTTTTTTTCAAACTGCAATTTATAGCTTTGTACAAATGTTGCCTCAAGTCATAGATGTGTATCTTCACAATAAATTCCTAGAAGGCTGTTTATTTAGGAGGGAGAAAGGGAGCAGGTATTGCCAACCCCCATAGTAGCCTTTCTGGATATTGCTAAATTCTCTTATATCCAGGTTGTGATGGTTAATTTTATGTGTCGACTTGGTTGAACCATAAGGCACACATATATGTGATCAAACACTCTTCTAGGTGCTTTTGCCAGGGTGTTTTTACAGGAAATTAACATTTAAATCAAAAGACTTCGGGTAAAGCAGATTGCCCTATCTAATGCAGAGGGCTCAACTGAAGCCTGAACAGCATAAAGGACTGATTTCTCCCATGGAGGAAGGAATTCTCCAGCCTGATAGACTTTAGATTTGAATTGTAGCATCAGCTCTTCCTGGGTTTCTAGATTTCTGGCCCACCTTGCAGATTTTGAACTTGCTAGCTTTCATAACAGCATAGGCCAATACTGTAAAATAAATCTCTTGCCTGTGTGTGTGTGTGTGTGTCTGTGTGTATATTCTATTGTCTACTGCAATGGTTATGCAATCTTGGATTCCCACCGGTAATGTATGAGAGTCCCCATTTTCCCAAAGCCGTATATTTAGTGTGTTGTTAAGCTTTTGAGTTTTTGCCAAATCGATAGGTAGGACAAAGTGCCTAGTGTCATTCTAATTTGCATTTCTCTTGTTATGAGTGAAGTAGGGCATCTTTTCATATGTATATCTTTTTCAATGAAATGTTTAGAAAAGGCTTTTCTAATGCAAAAAGTCTTTTATTATGGAACCGGTTAAATTGCTGTTTAAAGGAGAGAACCGGTTTCCAAAATTGATATAATAACTTCTGTGCTAAAAGGAGTACCAATTCTTTTATGGGCTTCAGGGTATACATAGTCTTCATTATATTGTTTTTATATTTGATTGACTGAGAGTCAATTAACAAGATAATATATGCTGAAAATTTTCTTTGGGAAAAATGTGTCCTGATGAGATTCTAAATTTTTCAACAGAGCTGTGAAAACCTTAGAAGAGAAGAGGTGCTTTGTTAGGGCACCTGGATTCTTTCCATTAAATAGGATAGACTTTCTTTTCTTCCTCTCCCTCTTATTGTTTACTTCCCATCCCCCAGGTACCCTGAAGTTTTCTTTGTGCTGATTAAATAAAGGCAAATCTGTGCCTTTCTCCTCCTGTGGCAAAAGACCTTATTTTTTTAACACTAGCAAGTGTGAGTAACTGCTCAAAAGGTGCAAAGTGAATGCATTTCAAGTTAAATCTGCCTCCAAGGTGCTAACTCCAAAGAAAATTAAAGTGCAAAAAGAACATTAATTTGCAGGGTGGATAGCTCACCCCTAAATGATATTCCCTTTCCCAAACCTGCCAACAAGAAGCTTGTTTAATAGGAATGGAGGTTAAAAGGACCAGCAAGTGGTGTGCTAGCAGCTCTCAACACCCGACAGTCACAATCCAGCAGCCTGTGAGTGAATGACCTTGCAAACTTGTATTTCCTATGTTTGAATAAGCAATATTTATTTAAAAACTCAGGAAATTTATTGAGTCTAATCTATTTGAAGGGGCACTAGTTTTTGTCCAATATTTTCTTTCAAATGTACTATATTAAATACGTGTGAAGGACGTCATTGTTGTTTGGTATGATCGAGGTGTAACTGCATCATAAATTCTAAGAGGACTTCTGGATCAATAAGAATTTAAGATTTTGGAGGCCGGCACTGTGGAATAGCAGGTAAAGCTGCTGCCTGCAGTGCAGGTGAAGTAGGCAGGCATACAGGCTAAAATTGATTAGATTTGTGAACTGGAAGACCACGCCTTCACCATGCCCCTGTGTGGTCTCATGCCCCTACCTAATGTCTTCACCACGCCCCTGTGTGGCCTCATCCCCCTACCTGGCCACACCTGGGTGCCCATCAGCCAGTCAGGGTAATTAACCACTCCCCTTTGGAAGTGGGTTAAAAGCCAGGACATGGTGTGGCCTGGTCCTCTCTTTTCCCTGGCCTCTTGCCAACAGGGGTCTTGCTGTAGCCCTGCACCTCCAGGGCACATGACCTTCGGGCCATGTGCTCCAGGCTTCCTGGCCTAGATGCTCTTCCACGTGGCTGGTTCCTGGTGCTCGGTATGAACCCCCATTCACCTCTCTCTTTTAAATAAAGCTCTCGCTCTCCTATGCATCTTTCTCACTAATAAATGCTTAAAATGTACCTTGCTGCCTCGTTTATCTGTGCTGGTATTTAGAATTGTTCTCTAAATATTAGGCAAGAACCCTCTTGGGCTTATTGATATTGGGGATTTATTAATAAGTTTATGGTGAAATCATATGACACCCCAAATTCCAGTAGCACATGTGGCACCCCAGATAGAACTTCTGGGAAACTTAAGGGGCCACATTTTTAGTGTAGATTTTAGGGGATCATGTCCGATTTCACCGGTACATCTTTGGGCGCCAGTTTGAGTCCCAGCTGCTCCACTTTTGATCCAGCTCTCTGCTGTGGACTGGGAAAGCAGTAAAAGATGGCCTAAGTTCTTAGGCCCCTGCAGCAGCATGGGAGACCCAGAAGAAGCTTCTGGCTTTGGATCAGCCCAGCTCTGGCTGTTGTGGCCATTTGGAGAGTGAACCAGCAGATGGAGGACCTCTCTCTCTACCTCTGTTTCTCTGTAACTCTGCTTTTCAAGCAACTAAATAAATCTTCCAAAAAAAAAAAAAAAGAATTTAAGATCTTTTAAAAATCTGGATTTTTGATTCCTTTTCATAAAGTAAAGAGAAATCATTAATATCATTAAGCACTGTTCATGCCCTTCGTTTTCATTACTTGTCTGCATCAGTAGATATCTGAATTTACAGTCCTTGTTGCAAAAATAAGGCACCCTCTGTCATGCCCATGCACTGTTATCTCCATTCCCAAAATATTCTAAGCTTTTCTGGACCTTTAAGCCTTTATCCATTGTGTTTCCTCTGCTGGGAATAAGTCCCACTGTTTTCTTTCCAGAGAATTTCTGTTTCTTCTTTCAGAACAAGTTCAATTTCAGCAAAACTGCCTGCTCCCTCTTCTGGGCTCACAGGACGACTGAACATACCGTTAGTGTGGTTCTTACCTTAATATATTCGGATTATGATTGTACATCTTTCTTCCCCCTCTACAGCAAGAGTTTCTTAGGGACAAAGGTGAGGGTCTGCCTGTCTTTGGATTCCTAGCATCTGTCTGACACAGGGTTAGATACCTTAAGTGAGCAACAAATGGACTCTGGGTCTAATAACAGTGTTAACAGGGATGGGTAAGTGGCTGAGATGCCTGCACCCCATAACAGAAGGCCTGGGTTTAAGTTCCAACCTCCTCCTAGTGCACATATTAGGATGGCTCAGTTATTGGGTCTCTGCCTGCCACCATGGGAAACTGCCATGGAGTTCCCAGCTCCAGCAGCACTGGCCAGCTTTTGTGGGTATTTGGACAGCGAGCAAGCTGATGGGAGTGTTCTCTCTCTTTTTCTCTTCCTCCCCCACTCATATAGATAAGTAAAAATTGATAAAATAAAAACAGCATAACACTGAGAAGAGAAATAATATTGCTATCTGCCAGACCTGCATTCAAAACTGGGCCCTGCCCCTCAACTAATCTCTTTAGGCAATTTCTTCATTTGTAAAACTGGTTGCAAAACCTACCTTTTAGAGTTATTGTGAGAATTCATTGAGATAAATCGAGTGCCTATTATCACAGCTACTACAGCCTACTTGTTGCATATAACTGATATAGACTTATTTGTCTGCAAGTCATTTTTGAAAATCTGAAAAAGGTATATGAAAAAATAACATTCTTAGTTCCAACAAATAAATTGTCCATTTGGACTCAGTCCAAGCCATATAAAGTACACAAAATTCCTATCTGAAGTGTCCTAGGTAAAACTTGAGTACAGAGCTGTGCAGTGACCAGATGCCAGCAGCAAGATCATTACATGAAAGTCCTAAAGCTAAGCCTGTAATGACCAACCACTCACCAGCACTTAGGGCATCCCCACCTGTTCTATTCCGTACATATCCCCTCTTTCTTTCATTTCCCAAACAACTATGAACTCTTTTCTTCTTCCATTCCTCTCTCAAGTCAGCTGCTGATAGCTAAGCTAAACTAAAACAGAGATGGAATTCCAGTTTTCTAAACTTTTTAAAAACATGTATTGAATTAGTTTTTATTTATTTGTTTAACAGGCAGTAAGACAGATAGGCAGAGAAAACTCTGATCCCTTGATTCACTACCAGATGCTGGAAATCACAGGGGCTGGACTGAGGAAGAAGCCAGGCGTGGGGAACCCAATCCAGGTCTTCCATGTGGGTGATGGGTACCAAATTACTTGAGCATCACTATTGCCTCCCATAGTCTGTGCATTAGCAAGAAGCTGGATTCAGGAAACAGATCAGAGACTTGAATCTAGGTCCTCTGATGTGAATCACTGACTTTAAGAAAAAGGCTTCTCCTAAACTCTAAAACCATGATGATGAATATAATTTTCAACACTACAGAGTGCAACTGACATAGTTTTGCTTAACTCAAAGACAGTATATAAATTTATATACAATGTTTCTTTTTATAGAACTGCAAGGCCATAAACTTAGAGAAGTGGACAAGGAGAGAAAAGGAAAGCCACTTCTGGAGGCTCTTGAGTTGGACTTTTTTCAGTTGAAAGAGATTAAGAATTGGTTGCTTTCCGAGGTTTCAAGCCCAATCCTTGATTTCATCAGACCCATGTTCCAAAGGGATCTTTCAGACTAGAAAGCTACCAAGGAAGTCTACGTGACAGAAATTGTCATCCCCCTTGTCACTCAGAAGAGCCATCTGCTCCTGAGTTAAAGCCATTTTCTATTAAATTCACCAGCATGCTAATTAAAGAATGACTGGAGGATGGTGAAGCTGCCAGATGCTATGAAGATATATCACTGTCTCTTTATACGGTTAGGCAAATGTTTAATTAAACCTGCAGCTGCCATGCCTGCTCCACCCACCAACACCGCTGAAACTCATTTACCTGAGAAAATCATTTCCTATTAGTGTCTTTCAGGAGATAAAACAACTTAAAACAGACTTTGCTCAAACATTTAATGTCTTTGTACATGATCTAATTATACGCACCAATAATTACATCAGGGCAGCTTGACCCTGACTTTCCTGGGGGTTCTTACTGTGTCTCCAGATAACTAATCAAACATCTCCTCCACAGGGTCTTTATGTAGAAGAGAATTACAGTCAGCCAGGTAGAGAAACTCACTGAGTTTCTATTGCATTTTGCTTGGATGAGTGAGTTTTATGCATTCAGAAGGCCCCTTTTTGAAAAAAATTAAGGCAGTCAGAGATGAGAGACAAATGAATTATGGCACTAGCATCTGTGTATAATAAAGTCTTACTGATGACCAGCACCATTCAGCCAGCACTGGGAGTCTGTACTGGCCACTATATTATTGTATATTTGTTGAGATAGATAGAGAACGTCCACACCCCAAATACTCACAACAGCTGAGGCCGAGTCACATGGAAACCAGAAGTTGGGTACCAAATTCAGGTCTCCCACGTGGGTGGCAGGGAACCAACAACAAGATCCACGGCTGCTGCCTTCTGCATTCTGCATTGACATGAAGTTGCAGTCAAGAATAAGAGGCAGGAATCAAACCCAGGCACTCAGATATAGGATGTGAGGTCTTGATTGATGCTATAACCACTAGGCCAAATGCCTGCACTTTAAAGGAAGGAAACCTCACAGCAAAAGATCACAGGAATCTCAAAGCATATATTAGAAAATATCTTTGGCAAATGGCAGGGCAAAGTTACTCCTTCTCAATAGTCACATTGAATGTTAATGGCCTGAACTGTCCAGTTAAAAGACACCGATTGGCTGATTGGGTTAAGGAACAAAACCCATCTTTTTGCTGCTTACAAGAAACTCATCTTTCCAACAATGATGCATACAGACTGAAAGTGAAAGGATGGAAAAAGATATACCATGCCAACAGAAAAGAAAAAAGAGCGGGCGTAGCCATCTTAATATCGGACAACATAAACTTTACCACAAAAATTGTTAGGAGAGACAAAGAGGGGCACTATATAATGATTAAGGGATCTATTCAATAGGAAGATATAACAATTATCAATATATATGCACCTAATTACAGGGCACCAGTTTATTTAAAAGACTTGTTAAGGGACTTAAAGGGAGACTTAGACCCCAATACAATAGTACTGGGGGACTTCAATACTCCACTCTCAGAGATAGACAGATCAACAGGACAGAAGACCGACAAGGAGACAGTAGATTTAAATGACACTATAGCCCAGATGGATCTAACAGATATCTACAGAACATTTCACCCTACATCTAAGGACTTTACATTCTTTTCAGCAGTACATGGAACCTTCTCTAGGATTGACCACATACTAGGCCATAAAGCAAGTCTCAGCAAACTCAAAAGAATTAGAATCATACCATGCAGCTTCTCAGACCACAAAGGAATGAAATTGGAAATTAGCAACTCGGAAATCCCTAGAGCATATGCAAACACATGGAGATTGAACAACATGCTCCTGAATGAACAATGGGTCATAGAAGAAATTAAAAGAGAAATCAAAAATTTTCTGGAAGTAAATGAGGATAACAGCACAACATACCAAAACCTATGGGATACAACAAAAGCAGTGTTAAGAGGAAAATTTATATCAATAGGTGCCTACATCAAGAAATTGGAAAGGCACCAAATAGATGAGCTTTCAAGTCATCTCAAGGATCTAGAAAATCTGCAGCAAACCAAACCCAAACCTAGTAGGAGAAGAGAAATAATTAAAATCAGAGATGAAATCAACAGGATCGAATCCAAAAAATCATTACAAAAAATCAGCCAAACGAGGAGCTGTTTTTTTGAAAAAATAAACAAAATTGACACCCCATTGGCCCAACTAACTAAAAAAAGAAGAGAAAAGACCCAAATCAATAAAATCAGAGATGAAAAAGGAAACATAACAACAGATACCACAGAAATAAAAAGAATCATCAGAAATTACTACAAGGACTTGTATGCCAGCAAACAGGGAAATCTATCAGAAATGGACAGATTCCTGGACACATACAACCTACCTAAATTGAGCCAGGAAGACATAGAAAATCTAAACAGACCCATAACTGAGACAGAAATTGAAACAGTAATAAAGGCCCTCCCAACAAAGAAAAGCCCAGGACCAGATGGATTCACCGCTGAATTCTACCAGACATTCAAAGAACTAACTCCAATTCTTCTCAAACTATCCAGAACAATCAAAAAAGAGGGAATCCTCCCAAATTCTTTCTATGAAGCCAGCAACACCTTAATTCCTAAGCCAGAAAAAGATGCAGCATTGAAAGAGAATTACAGACCAATATCCCTGATGAACATAGATGCAAAAATACTCAATAAAATTCTGGCCAATAGAATGCAACAACACATCAGAAAGATCATCCACCCAGACCAAGTGGGATTTATCCCTGGTATGCAGGGATGGTTCAACATTCGCAAAACAATCAACGTGATACACCACATTAACAGACTGCAGAGTAAAAACCATATGATTCTCTCAATAGATGCAGAGAAAGCATTTGATAAAATACAACACCCTTTCATGATGAAAACTCTAAGCAAACTGAGTATGGAAGGAACATTCCTCAATACAATCAAAGCAATTTATGAAAAACCCACGGCCAACATCCTATTGAATGGGGAAAAGTTGGAAGCATTTCCGCTGAGATCTGGTACTAGCCAGGGATGCCCACTCTCACCACTGCTATTCAATATAGTTCTGGACGTTTTAGCCAGAGCTATTAGGCAACAAAAAGAAATTAAAGGGATACAAATTGGGAAGGAAGAACTCAAACTATCCCTCTTTGCAAATGATATGATTCTTTATTTAGGGGACCCAAAGAACTCTACTAAGAGACTATTGGAACTCATCGAAGAGTTTGGCAAAGTAGCAGGATATAAAATCAATGCACAAAAATCAACAGCCTTTGTATACACAGGCAATGCCACGGCTGAGGAAGAACTTCTAAGATCAATCCCATTCACAATAGCTACAAAAACAATCAAATGCCTGCACTTGACCACTTCTTAAAGCAAATGTATGATCATTCTTTTTTAATAGAGTTTTGTTTGAATTTTGAATTAATACACAATCTTCTTTCTTTTAAATAGGCACAATATTTTAATCAACAATAGCTTTTGACTGAAAACAGGCTGTATATTACAAAGTTTAAAAACAAATCGTGTAACTTTAAAACTAATTTTTACGTTCTGTCTCTCTCACTGTCTACTCTGCCTGTCAAAAAAAAGAAAAAAAACAATTTTTATTATTTTAAAAATGTGTACTGTACGTATTTATGTATTTATTTCAAAGGCAGAGAGACAGACAGACAGAGAGAACTCCCATCTGCTAATTCACCCTCCAAATGGCCACAATATCTGGGGCTGGGTCAGGCCAAAGCTAGGAGCTGGGAACTCAAACCAGGTCTCCCATGTGAGGGGCTGGCACCCCAGTACTTGAGCCATCACCTGCTGGGGTATGCATTTGCAGGAAGCTGGAATCAGGATCAGAGCTCTATATACTCCCATGTGGGATGCAGGCATGCCAAGTGATGACTTAACCATTAGGCCAAATGTCCACCCTAAATCAAAACTATTAATACAGGCTAACTTCAGGTTAAAATAATAAAGTTGTCTTAATTGAGGATCCTGAAGACTGGCTATTATCTCCCTCATTGATGATTTCTATATTAATGTCTAAAGGATCAAATATGCAGTGCAAAGGGGAAATGGGTAACGATGAGAGCCTCGGAGTTGCTGAGAGACGAATCCCAGTGGCAGATCTCTTTGCTCATCCTCAGGGGAGGAAAGGCTGCCTCGAGGCAGCCAACTTCTCCCCACTTCGCTGGTCCATGGTCTGTGGCAAAAGCAATGTGGATGGAGAGGTTGGCCTGAAAGGAGCAGCGGCAAGAGTGCCAGCAAACACATCCTCAGAGAACCATCTCTGGTGGTGCTGTAATTTGAACCCAAAGAGCTTGGGATTCTATTGGCTTCATCTTCACAGAGGTTTGGTATCCTAGCAGCTCCTTGAGCTTCCAACAGACCTTCCTGCCCTAAGGATGCTTCTGTCCCAGAAGGGCTGGCAAGAAATGCCACATCCTTGTTGCTGAAGGTCAGATTCACCATGGACTCCCGATAGGATAGCAAGCTGGCCTTTGTAATTTCCTTTTTTGCAGAGGAAACTAAAGGAAATATGCTTGTAGAAAGCCTGTAATATTTTCTGTTCCATGCAGTCAATATTTTATCACTCTGGTAATGGAACAGCTTGGATCTTACCAGACAACCCTAAAACAATGTCTCTCCCCACTCCCACAACAACAAACAGCTTCTAAGGACAATAGTAGCAATTGCCCCAGGCAGCAGTAATGGAAGCTTCACAGAAAAAGTAAGAAAGAGGGACAGGTGCTGTGGTGTAGGGAGTTAATGCCCTGGCCCTGAAGCGCTGGCATCCCAGATGCCTGTTTGAGTCCTGGCTGCTCCACTTCTGATCCAGCTCTCTGCTGTGGCCTGGGAAAGCAGTAGAAGATGGCCCAAATTCTTGGGCCCCTGCACCCATGTAGGAGATCTGGAAGAAACTTCTAGCTCCTGGCTTCGGATTGGTACAGCTCCACCATTGCAGCCAATTGGGGAGTGAACCAGCAGATGGAGAGCCTCTCTCACTCTCTTTCTCTCCCTGCCTCTCCTCTCTCTGTGTAGCTCTGACTTTCAAATAAATAAATAAATCCTTAAAAAAGAAAATGTAAAGAAACACAGAGCTTGAGAGGGGAGCATTGTTTTGTGAGCCTGCACCCCTGGTTTGAGTTTTGATTCATTTCATTGAAACACTCTAAATAAATTTGTGTGACTAGGAAGTCTGTGGAATCAGACCTTTTTCCTTTCCTGCGTTTGTTGTTTGTTTCTGTCTTAGTGTTTAAGGACAATATTCACCATCTGATAAACACCCCAGCTATGTTTGAGAATGTGAGACTCAAACACTGATCTTTCTTATTCTTTATTTTGGAATAAATCAGTACAAAAACTGAAAAGGCAAGCTTTACTGATAGGGGGTGAGATCCTCATGTAAACACCTCTAGGGTAAGGGTTAGAAAGTCACATTCTACATCACCTGTTTTAATTAGTCCTTCGAATGTCCTTTCTGAATAGGAAGTTGACTTTCAAAATTAAAATAATCACAATCAATCAAGAAGCTATAAATTGACTTCAGCCCTTCTTATTTCACACTTAACAATTTTCTGCAACCTCCCTGTTGGCAACAACCCAAGAAAACATGTGCTGTGAATGCAGCTGTCCAGCATATTGTGCCTTAGACATTTGCTGTACTTAAAGCTCTAGATACAAGAAGGTGTGACACCTGTTATTTTTTCTATCAAGATCAATCAATCCAGATGGATTCAGCCTAGAAAGAAATCATAAAATGGAGAAAATATTCTTAAAGAAATTCTCTGTTCTTTATAAAACACAAAATAATGGGGTTTATATTCTTAAAAATTGAATTTATTATACACTTTATGTGGTGACGCATATGATGATATATTTGTTGTCCTGTGACTTAAGAGGAAAAATATAAGAGGCCAATGTTAATAGTCAATTACAGGAAAGTATTTGAAAGTATGATGTGATGATATTTTGCTCTGAATTTACAAAGATGGCACTCACAGATCTCTTATTAGGAGCAAATGAGGTTTGAGTTGATTTTCAAGAGATGAGATTATTCAGTTCCACTTTTCTGTAATGATTGGCTGTGACTCAGGATGTAATTTGTGACTTTGTATTATGACAGGCTGATTGATCTTGGCCATATTAATGCCATCTGCTAACCAGTTGAAATGCACAGTCAGGACAAAGCAATACTTTGTAGAGAAAACATTAAGTGTATTTTCAGAGAGGCTCCCAACTATGGCTCTCATTAATAGTCAAAACTAGCTAATTCAATTGGCATTCATGAGCTAATTCACTCATGTGACATCTCCCAAAGGCCCCATCTCTGAATACCAGCACATTGTGGGTTAGAGATTCAACACATGAATTTGTAGGGAGGAAGAAAATCAAATTCAGTTCACAGCAGATGACAAAATGCACAAACATCTAAATGGACTTCCAACTCATTTGTGTTCTTCATTTATCAATTATTTTTAAACAAACATTTCCACTTATTGTGTTATAGGATATACCTATAATTAGCTTTAGTTTTCCAAAGTGGCAGTACCAGTTTATACTCCATCAGCAGCATGTGAGTTCCAGTTGGATTGGAAGTTTTCAAACAAAGAGGAAATTGTTGCAGTTTGTTCCAATAAGAAGAAAATGTCTATTCCAAAATCTGGTTAATTTTTTCCTCACATTTTAATTTTCTGTGTGCTGAAAGACTAACAGTGAAAAAAGGAATTGCTCTAGCAATGTATATATCTTTTACTAAACCACTAAACTACAGCCCCCTTGTCTTACAACTTATAATGAACTTCTCAGAGTCCAAGTCAAATGCTACTGTCACTATAAAGTTTCCCTTGCCCTCTCTGATAGCAGCGATGTCATTCATTTAACTCTTTATGCTGTTCATGTCCCAATTTCTATTTTGGCTACATTGTGTATGTTAAATACTCTGATTTATTAATGGCTTCAGGGCAGGGATTGCTTATATGTAACATTGCCAGTTGCATCCAGGATTTTGCCTATTTGCCCATAAAGGGGAGTTTTTTAGATACTTTTTGGGTGACTAAATAATTATCCCATTTATTGTGATGAGTCCCACTCATGTGTTTCTAGCACCACCATGCAACAGTATTGCCTGGCATTGGAGAACAAATGAGGAAAGACTTGATTTCACAAAATGGAAGTTTGAAGCTCATCTCCAACTTGCCCCAGGAAGCACAGAGTGGGAAGGAATGTGGAGGGGAGGCAGAAGGTCAAGCAATTTTTATTGTACAAAGGAATGTAGTACAATATGCTCTCTTGGAGCTCTGGGGATTTAAATATCAGAGGATTGCTGGCAACCTGGGTTTGCATATGCAGCACTGTTTGGGAATGCTCATATGGTGTGCGATTGTGCTGTGCCTAGAACTGACAACGCCATCTGTTCCTGGTTGATGGAGCAATGGGACTTAGCCTCCCTCTCCAAATGAGCACAAATGCATGCACACACACACACACACATGCACAACCCCATCCTCCACCCCAGCCTAAACAAAAAACATTTGATTGACTTTCTATTTCAGGCTTTAATCTCAGTAGGGAACTCAGAAGCGTCAGGTATCAAAATATTAAGAGACACCCTTCTCTTTCATGGAGATCTGTGAAGTCCAAGTGACTAGGAAACCGATAATTGTCACATGCAAAACCATTCAGCAATGAGTTTTAATTACAGATGGCACCGGTCAAGAAAAAATGATAGTTTCATAGAAAGAAACATACCGAAGGCTATTAGTGTATGAGTCAAACATGAGCAACACAATAAAGCAGAAATATACAATGTTAAAAACTATTTTTAAGAAATATTAAGAACTATTTTGTTATTGTGTCTATGTATCCATCTATCATTTGGAAAAATAGCTATTTCTTCATATAATCATCAACTTTTTCATCTTCATCAAATAAAAGGAAACAATGTAGTTCAATGAGCCATAGATGCAGCTGTGTTATGGGACATCATGTGCCCTGAACAGAAACAGAGAAGTTGAGCAGCATGATTAATGAGCCATAGGAGCAGAGAACATATGCCCAGAGCTTTCTGTGATTACTTCAGTTCTATGTAATCTTATTCTTCCAAATAAAATATGACTGAATGATTGACTAAACATATAACACTGTAATTTTTGTGTAAGTCTATACATATTTTAAAAGCTCACAAATTAAGAAAAGTCCTATTTTCAGAGATGGAGTCTTTATTTCGAATTCAGAAAATATAGTCATCATTATGATGGCCTTGAGAGCACAAATGTATGTCAATGTCAACGTGTTTGGTTAGGTGGAAGCAAAGGTCATTTTCAGCAAGATGCCATAGTTAACCCGAAAAAAATACCTCCCCTTTCAAAACACAGATAAATGCTGGACAAAATGTAACCAGCATTCTATCAAGTATATTAACTGAGCTTATAAGACATAAAAAATTTTTTCCTGTGGGGCCAAAGTGAAAAATAAAACTGAAAACCTCCAAGATAAGCTTGTATGCTGATCAGGTGGTGGGGTTTTGTGTTTGGGAAGGGAAGAGGGTGCTTGGCAGTTTAAATAATCCACGTGTACCAGTTTTATGCCCACAGAAGGCTAAGTCTTAGATAGCATGATGCAAAAGCTTAATTCCAAGTAGAGTATCTTCATATTATGGAAGTATCTCCTTCCAAATACATAGTATAGCAATCAATCACTAAAGAAAGCATAGCAAATTTACAGTGGGGCATCCTGGCAGACATCATCTCAGCCAAGTGATCATGATTAACATTATAATATGGGTACTGGGGCTGGCACTGTGACGTAGCAGGTGAAGCTGCTGCCTGCAGTGCTGACATCCCATATGGGTGCTGGTTCGAGTACTGGTTGCTCCACTTTCAATCCAGCTCTCTGCTATGGCCTGGGAAAGCAGTGGAAGATGGCCCAAGTCCTTGGGCTCCTGCACACTTGTGGGAGACCCAGAAGAAGCTCCTGGTTCCTGGCTTTGGATCGGCGCAGCTCTGGCTGTTGCAGACAATTGGGGAATGAACCAGTGGATGGAAGACCTCTCTCTCTCTCTCTCTCTCTCTGCCTCTCCTCTCTCTGTGTAACTCTGACTTTCAAATAAATAAAGAACATTAAAAAAAATATATAGGTACTTCTCCATGTCCTTGGATTTTATGGGTCAAATAATCACAGATGGGAAATATCCAGAAAATATATTGAGTTGGTAAGGAAGATGTACAGGATTCTGTCCATGATATTATTTCCTAAATAATACAATATAACAACTGTTTACAAAGCATTTAAATTGTATTAAGTATAAGTAATCTAGAGATAATTTAAAGTATCTAAGACTTTATAGATTATATAAAACTATATGTAGAGATACTAAGTAATTATACAAAGGACTTGAGTGTCCTCAAATTCTGCTATGTAGGGGATATCCTAGAACCATCCCCTGCAGATATTGAGGGGTGATTTCACGTATATACTGATGCCATATTACCCTGATAGGAAGTGTTGAGAGGCACATCACCACTCTGGTTCCCTTCCTTATTATGCAGGACTTTAGCATAATCATGAGAAAATATCAAACAGACCCAGATTGGGGGGACATTCAACCAAATGACTGAGCAGTGCTCTTGTAAAGTGTCAAGGACATGAAAGAGAAGAAAAGAATGAGAAGCTGCCCCGGGTTGGTGAAGACTAAGGAGTCGTGACAATGAAATGCAGTGTGAGAGCGGCGCTGTGGCGTAGTTTGTAAAGCCGCGAGTGAACAAGCAGATAGAAGGCCTTTCTCTCTCTGTGTGTCTCTTCTCTCTGTGTGTAACTCTAACTTTCAAATAAATAAATAAATTTTTAAAAAAAGAAATTCACGTGAGATTCCATAACAACAACAAAATGACATTGATTGCAAAACTTGGCAAAATGTAAGTTCTACCTTAGTATTAGTTAACAGTAGGGTAACAAAGTTAATTTCTTTATTTTGATCAATGTACTGTGGTTATTCAAGGTATTAACATAAAGATGAAGAATGTATAGGAACTCGTATTGTTTGTGCAGTTCTTTAAGCCTAAAACAAATCTCAGAAAAGTTAAAGAAAAAAAGGATACCAGTAATCTTAATGTGATTATTAAGAGGATCTAGGGGGCCGGCACCATGGCTCACTTGGTTCATCTTCTGCGTGCCACACCAGCATCCCATATGGGCACCAAGTTCTAGTCCCGGTAGCTTCTCTTCCAGTCCAGCTCTCTGCTGTGGCCTGGGAGGGCAGTGGAGGATGGCTCAGGTCCTTGAGCCCTACACCTGCATGGGAGACCAGGAGGAAGCACCTGGCTCCTGGCTTCAGATCTGTACAGAGTTGGCCGTAGCGGCCATTTGGGGAGTGAACCAACGGAAGGAAGACCTTTCTCTCTTTCTCTCTCACTGCCTATAACTCTACCTGTCAAATAAACTTTAAAAAAGAGGATCTAGAGGAAGAATGAGGGAAAAAAAGATGAATAGGGAAAAATAGGCTATTGAATTATGGCTAGAGGAACTTTTAAAGTCAATTCTAATAAACTGGCTGGACCTCCTTTTCTCCTTCTTTGACTGCTCCAGCCTGTTTAAGAGGATGTATGGGCACAGTGCCCATTTAACCCTTCCTACTTGTAGAAGTCACCTGATAAATGACAAGCCACTGCTGATGGCATTGCAAACCCTGAAAGAAGTTGTCAATCAAACAGTCACCATCATCATTCTAGGTGGCTTGAAATTTTTTGGAAGAAGTTCCTACTTCCTTCAGCCAAACTGTGGGCTGGGCTCAATAGAACTTTGAAAATAACAAAACATTCAACAAACCTCCAACTTCAGAGGTTGGAAAAGAAAAAGTGAGGGGATATCTGATTCAGATGACCCAAACCCCAACTCAGGACATATTCAGTCATGTAAGTCCAGTCACTCCTGTTTCCTTAATACTCTAAGGTTTTTTTCTCGCTCTAAAAAGAAAAGATGAACAACATTGTCTGATTCTTCAGAGTGTGATGTGTTGACTTTATCTGTGTGCTATTTATGTTTCCCATGCTTTGTGTGACTGCCATTTCAATTTCCCAGATGATACCAGAAGAAGTGTCTCTGAATAATTATAGGCTACGGAAGGGTGTTATTTTTAAAAAACCAAAAATGCATAGTGCCCTAATCAGATTCTGCAGGGACATAAAATAAAACTTCTACAGAGTCAGAGTTTATGTTGTCCATAGTCTCCTCTCTTGACAAAAGAGAAAATGGTGGAGAATTGGACCAAATATTGGCCCGTTCAGCAGCCCTGGCCTAACACACTAAATAAACAGGAGTATTCTTTCTCCCTTCTTAAGTGTCGACAATAATAACCTCAGTAGTCTCGGGCAGAGCTATCCAGATAAGGAGCTGATCATTCCAAATGCCTGCAATATAACAGAAAACTAAAGTGCATTTAATGATCATTCAATTAACAATTATTCCTATCATGTCCTATTTTTGAGGTTAAGCCAATACAGCTTGTGCAGTGTGAGTGATAGATTTGTACTAATCATAAATATACTTTTATTTATCACATTTATGCCACACAATCTCTGGGTCCATATGAACTTAATCTTCAAAGTCTTGAAGTGATACAAAGTAAGTAATGGGGCCTTTGAGAAAATAAGGTTGGAAGGTACAAAGAACAAATGAACACTTCCTCTTCCATCTATTGTGTGCTCTTTCTTCGTCAACGCAATAGAGGCAGCTCAGAGCATAAGGAAAATTAAAGCAAAGCTAATGCTCATTTTGTAGACTTCTAATTTTGTGCATGTCAATTATCCTTTATTTCCAATTTTTTGTCATTTTTAAGAAAATATTTGGTTATTTGAGAGGGAGGGAGGGAGGAAGGGGCGGGGGGAGAAACTTCAATCCATTGGTTCACTCCACAAGTGCCACAATGCCAGGCCAAAGCTAGGAGCTGGGAATTTAATCAAGATATTCCATGTTGGTGACAGGGGCCAAATTATTGACCCATCACCAGTACTTCCCTGGGGCTCCTCAGCAGAAATATAGAGTGGAGAGTGCAGCTGGGATTCTGACCCAGACATTCCAATAAGGAATGCAGGTGCCTTCAAAGCAAGGTGAAATGCCCAGTACAGTTTCCAATTTTTAAACTCTGCTTTCTTAGTAATTATTTTCTGTCCTCTCCAGTCTTAAAACCAGACACATACATGAATTCATTCCTGTATCATGCACTAGCTATGGACTGCTCAATTTCTTTCTCTTCTCATTCAAACTTCATGAAAAAGTTTACTCCTTACCCTTTGTTTTTAACCTCCATGGTATTTCTCACCCTCAGATAATTCACTCAGGTTTTTCCTACTTGCTTCACTGAAATAGTCCTTACCAACCTTACTGAGAATCTCCATTTAGCTCAATCCCACAGCCATTTCTTTACTAGACTCATCTTTAACAAGTTTTAGTGCTGCCCACACATCCTTGAAATTGTTCTTCTGTCTGTTCTCTGTTAAATTGTTCTCTCTTGGATTCCCTACCATTTCCCTGACTGTAGGCTCCTTTGTTAACTTTTTCGTCTAACCCTCCTCAAAATATAATGCTCTTTCACTTCAATTCTCAGTCTTCTTTTGTTAATCTTCCCACCCCTTAGTACTCTGCCCTACTCACTGCCTTATCCTCAAACTTCTGGCTCTCCAAGGTGTATGCCCAAATCCTTGTGTTTAGCCCAGACCTTTCCCTGAACTTCATGTTGGGATATCCAACTGCCTGCAAGACGTCCTGTCTTGAAGACAGAAAAACACCTCGAGTTAAACTCATATAGCAAATTGAGTTCATTGATTTTTTTTTTCTCTCAAAACCTGATGGGATTCTTTTATTTCTTTTTCCAGAAACTCCTAGCCAGAATCTGGAGCTGTTCTAAACTCCTTACTGTCCTTCGGTCTCCTGTTCTAGTTCCATGTAATCCAAGCCTCATTGATTTTCAAATCATAATATCGCTTATTTCTTCACACCCCGACTTCCATAGTTCACATCATTTTTATTACTGGCCTTGGCTCCATCAGTGGTTTGCAGAGTCCTAGTCATTCGTCATTTGTGCTCTTTGTCTCCCTTTCCGAACATCCTACCCACAGTGTCCATTGTGAGTTGTCCAAATAGTGCCATTTCCTTTGATGTTATTCCCCATGTGACACCTCAGCTCAAAAGTCCCAAACATGAATTCGGAGATAGCTTCTTGGCTGTGCTCAGTAAGCTGGTTTAAAGAGTGACATAGAGAATAAAAAATATGTAACTCTCAAAAGCTCTCCTCCTAGGATTTTTTTTTTTAAATAAGAAGTTTATTTAACAACAAGAGTCTTGACTCAAAGGGAAAACTATGTAGACTCAAAAGGCTTCCATAGCCTAGGCAGCTCATGTCAAGAGCCTCTTGTGGGCTGGCGCCGTGCCTCACTTGGCTAATCCTCCGCCTGCGGCGCTGGCACCCCGGGTTCTAGTCCCAGCTGGGGCGCCGGTTCTGTCCTGGTTGCTCCTCTTCCAGTCCAGCTCTCTGCTGTGGCCCGGGAAGGCAGTGGAGGATGGCCCAAGTGCTTGGACCCTGCACCCACATGGGAGACCAGGAGGAAGAACCTGGCTCCTGGCTTCGGATCGGCCATTTGGGGGTGAACCAACGGAAGGAAGACCTTTCTCTCCGTCTCTCTCTCTCTCACTGTCTAACTCTGCCTGTCAAAAAAAAAAAAAAAAAGGGCCTCTTGTGGTCACTGACATACATAAGAGTGTTAATTGTTAAATTATCAACAGAAGTCACTGTGCACTAACTCCCCATGCAGGACCTCTGTCCTCAATGAGTTATATTATGAGAGTTAACTATAAAATTAGTTCTTAGTTTTGTTTTTTTTCTTTGTCTCTGTGTGTGGGCAAGTTATTGAAATCTTTACTTAGAATAGAGTTGGTCTTCTGTGTACAAAGTTAATTGAAAATAAATCTTAATGGAGAATGGGACTGGCAAGGGGACAGGGAAAAGGAGGAAGAGGAGTGGGAGTGTGGGTAGGAAGGCTTATATAGTGGGAAGAATAATTATATTCCTAAAGTTGTACTTATGAAATTTGTACTCTCTAAAAAAATAAATTTACAAAAAAGATTCATTTTAAGAGTAATTTATCCCTACTTAAAGACAGATTGCCCTACATGGAACAGCTACATACAAAAATATTATAAAATTGTCCTTGGTTTTACAATGATAAATGAAAAACTTTAAAATTCTTCAAACAAGGTATGCAAGGATTTTTATGTTATTGGGTTTTTTTTGTGTTTTTGCTTGCTTTGTTTTTGTTTTGTTAAGAATTATTTTTTGTTTCTTTGAAAGATAGAGTTACAGAGAGAGGTAGAGCCAGAGAGAGAGAGAGAGAGAGAGAGAGATTTCTTCCATTTCACTGGTTCACTCCCCAAATGACCGAAATGGCAGAGCTGTGCTGATCCGAAGCCAGCAGCAGGAGCTTCTTCCAGGTCTCCCATGCGGGTGCAGGGGTCCAAGGACTTGGGCCATCTTCTACTGCTTTCCCAGGCCATAGCAGAGAGCTGGACTGGAAGTGGAGCAGCTGGGACCAGAACCAATGCCTATATGGGATGCCGGCGCTGCAGGCTGGGGCTTTAACTCACTGTGCCACAGTGCAGGCCCCATGTTGGGTTTTTTTTTTTTTGTTGTTAAAACAGTGAGTGCAAAATAACTTACTGGAATATAAAGATAAGAGCTGAATGAGCATGCCACTAGTAGAGAAAGGATATAATTTCACAGAACCAGTATTTTTCTCCATTCCATCTTAATTTGATGTCAATCAAAGCATACTATTGGTCATTTAGTAAAAGAGAGAGAAAGAGAGAGAGAGAGAGAGATGCAATATGTGTGATGCACATATACCAGTTACTTTATGTGCAATAAAAGGAATGGGGGCTGGCACCGTGGCTCAACAGGCTAATCCTCCGCATTGCAGCACTGGCACACGGGGTTTTAGTCCCGGTCGGGGCGCCGGATTCTGTCCCGGTTGCCCCTCTTCCAGGCCAGCTCTCTGCTACAGCCCAGGAGTGCAGTGGAGGATGGCCCAAGTGCTTGGGTCCTGCACCCCATGGGAGAGCAGCAGGAAGCACCTGGCTCCTACCTTCGGATCAGTGCGGTGTGCTGGCCGCAGTGCGCCAGCCGCAGCAGCCATTGCAGGGTGAACCAATGGCAAAAGGAAGACCTTTCTCTCTGTCTCTCTCTCTCACTGTCCACTCTGCCTGTCAAAAATACAAAAAAAAAAAAAAAAAAAAAAAAAAAAAAAGGAATGGGGAAGGGGAAGTGAAAGAATAAAGAAAACTGCAATAGTAGTTAGGATGTGATGGAACCCAATTGCAGTTTTCTGGTTGAGATGTGGTCTTGGTCTGTAAGGACAGAGTTCTGGAGTGAAGCAGTGGGTTCCTTTTCCTTTTTATAAAAGATGCATTTATTTACATATATGCTTGTTAATCTTAAACTGCACCACAGAACCACCTGAAAATGAATATGATCATTGTTGTCAGTCTTGACTCCTTCCTTGGGCTTTTCGTCAGTCATGGCAAGCTCCAGAGTTTCCTCAGTTGCCGTTTCACCAAAAAGGTACCAGGTCCGCACCGAATGAGCACCAGGAGTGGCACCTCCTAGGATTTTTTTTTTTTTTTGATAGGTAAAGTTAGACAGTGAGAGAGAGAGAGAGACAGAGAGAAAGGTCTTCCTTTGCCGTTGGTTCACCCCCCAAATGGCCACCACAGCTGGCACGGCCTGCGCGCTGTGCCGATCTAAAGCCAGGAGCCAGGTGCTTCTCCTGGTCTCCCATGGGGTGCAGGGCCCAACCACTTGGGCCATCCTCCACTGCACTCCTGGGTCATAGCAGAGAGCTGGCTTGGAAGAGGGGCAGCCGGGACAGAATCCGGTGCCCCAACCGGGACTAGAATCCAGGGTGCTGGCACTGCAGGTGGAGGATTAGCCTAGTGAGCCACAGGGCCAGACCCCCTCCTAAGATTTTAATGCACAGCCAGTTTTGAAAATCCCAAGGGAAGAGGCAAATAAAAAATTACATAGGTGAAAGGAGATTTATCATTCTAGATGTGCCACTCAAACTAACGGCAACAGAGCCAAGTGGATTCTCGTATTTCTCAGGAAGCTTAGAAACCTCTGATCATTAGGAACAAGCTGAAACTCGAGAGGAACAGAGAGCTCCTAATAATCTGCTCCTAAGTTAACTCTCTGTAGAATCCCCTAGCTCACCCAACAATCCTGGATTCCAACATACAAAAATATTTAAATCTTCGTAAGTTTATTATGCTATTTTGTACCCTTATATTTTTGCAGATGTGCTTCCCGGTTCTAGAATGTCTTTCTTTTCTTCTTTCATATGGAAAACTCCCAGTTGTCCTTTAGGCTACATCTACAATTTGTCACTAAATATCCTTAGACTCGGAAAATCAGAGCAAGTAATTGTTCACTTATGCCCATATTCTTTCTTGGACATTCTTTTATTGTTGCACCTACACAACATTTCAACTCTTGGTTTACATGCCCCAGTTACCCTTCGCCTGGTATGTCCTAAAAGACAGAGATATTATCTTAGATATTTCTGAGTCCCTGGTGCCTGAAACAATATCTAATTCATATATATTCAATGAACTGAATTAATTCTTCTATATAAGATGTCTCCAAAATATTAAATGGCTAAATATTGGAGAATGGAGCTGAATGGCAAGGATTCATAAGTTTTGATCAAATTAATTAAGTCAGAACCATGATTAGTATCAAACACTAGTTCTT
This sequence comes from Lepus europaeus, assembly GCF_033115175.1. Taxonomy (NCBI): domain Eukaryota; kingdom Metazoa; phylum Chordata; class Mammalia; order Lagomorpha; family Leporidae; genus Lepus; species Lepus europaeus. The sequence continues at coordinate 68,306,141 of NC_084832.1, forward strand.
CTGTGCCCTAATCCTTCTTCTTTAATTTGGGGCTCTGATTCTGGGCCATTTGCTAAAGAATACAAGTATTGATCTGACAAGGCTCTGCCTACAAAGCTTACAGGGTTTATTTTTCCAAGGACAAAGCAAACTAGATAAATGATTTCCATCAAGAATTAACTCTCATCTATTGAGAAACCTTTTTCAATCTAGGCATTGCACTTGACACTGAACATATAAATAAGAAATAAATATAATGAAGCTATGCCCAAAAAATCTATTGGGGCACAATAGAATTGATTAATTTTTCCTGAAAAACATGCCCAGACTATAAATTCATAGAATGTTGGTTTTTGGGGCCAAAAGTGGTATCTTAGATAATAAATGGCTATAGCTCACAATAGAAGGTATGCAAATATGACAATTATGCTTTGTTAATAGTTGTCCTTGATTTATGGACAGGAACCCAAGCTGCAATAGATGCCAACTATGGCTATAGAAGAAGACAATGATGAAGTAATCAGTGGAGCCAGACATATGTAGTCATTTATTGATAGCTTTAATCACTTATTAGATCAAGGAGAGCCCTATGTCTTAATTAAAGTGGGTGGTAGGAAAGGTATTGACTATGCCTGGATTCCTATTGTGAAAGTAAAAAATTACAATGTACTTTCTTCATTGGTGGACCTTGTTGGCTTTAAGGAAACAAAACTTCCTCCATTCTTACTTTTAAGAAAAAAAAAGACCTCTCTTTGCTTTAAAAGAAGCACTTACATTTAATTTTTAATTCAGCATTAGCAACACTTAAAACTTTATCAGACAAGCCTTTTCTGGGAAAAGCAGTACATAACTGAGATATTTACTTTATAAATACTTAACAGTTCACAGAGGCCGGTGCTGCGGCTCACTAGGCTAATCCTCTGCCTGTGGCGCCAGCACCCCCGGTTCTAGTCACGGTCGGGGCGCCAGATTCTGTCCCCGTTGCTCCTCTTCCAGTCCAGCTCTCTGCTGTGGCCCGGGAGTGCAGTGTAGGATGGCCCAAGTGCTTGGGCCCTGCACCCGCATGGGAGACCAGGAGAAGCACCTGGCTCCTGGCTTCAGATCAACGCGGTGCACCAGCTGCAGCGCGCTGGCCTCAGTGGCCATTGGGGGAGTGAACCAACGGCAATGGAAGACTTTTCTCTCTGTCTCTTTCTCTCACTATCCACTCTGCCTGTCAAAAAAAAAAAAAAATTCACAGAAATACTTCACTTGAATATGACTTTGACATTCACCTCAACCTAGCTTTTGTAAAAGCCAAACATGCAAATTTTAGGATCAATATAACCTCAATTAAAATTTAGGTGTGTTTATTTGTGACCTAAAGTAACAACTACCACAGTAATCTAATGTTAAATGTTTAAGAACCAACCCCAGAAAAGAGAAACATAGTGCTATGGTTTCTTGTTCATTTATTTATAACGTTTCAGACTCTAGCAACACAATTAACACCCAGAATCAAGATTAACTACACAAATTACAAAAGGACAACTTGTCGGTTGCTGAGATATCAACTACAATTAGGTCTTCAGTTGCTTAAAATATTCTGTCAATCTCCAGTACCTAACTCCCATGTAATTTATGTCAGATCAAAGAGTTTTAGGAGAACCACCAGGAGCTACACAGACACACAGATTTCTGTGAGCTGCTCCTACAGATTCCTAACCAGCAGTCCCCATGTGCAGAGCTTGGAGCACCGCCTCTGTCACCCTCATGTGGCTGAGTGACATTAAGGCACCTATAATTCATACTTCACCTCTTAGCCCAGGGTACTGTCACTGTGGTCACTGTACCTTCTGATGGCTTTCATGGAAACTTTATCTTGCAACTTTTATTTTACAAGTCAAAGACCCACTTTTGTGTTCTTTGTCAGGATATAGAAGAGGTTTGTGTGACTTTTTGCTCATTGTAAGCCACTCTTCAAAGGCACTGCAGTGGCAGCATGTCTTTGGCTTAGCTCTGTGTGGCCACAGTAGAGAATGAAAACCTTGAGTGTGCACAGCACCCCATCACTTTGCCTGCCCAACTAGGCTCCCATGTTATACTCATGGATGATGCCCATTGGACCCCCATCTCACCAAGGCCCAGGCCACCCATCAGAAGACTGGCAACTCACCTACAGGTGCAGGTGGATTGAAGTTTGTGGCCCCTCTGTTGACACCAAGGGTGTCTCATTCCATGACTTTTGAGCTTTCCTAGCTGTGAGGACCTGTGTGGTTTGTTTCCAGAGACCTCTGGCTTTACATAATACCTGCCCCCAATTTTGTCTAGAGCTAGCTTAGGTTTCTGTTTCTTGCAAAGCTGAGAAGCTTGACTCTGGGAGCCCTGAGAACCTTAAGGAAATCATTTATGAAAAGTGAAGAGAACAGCTACAGCTAGCAAAATTTGTTGTACCATGTGAAGACTTGCATTGGCTCACCCAAACACCGGCTGAAGGGTACAATCCACTTGCATCAATGATCAAGCTGTCCAGGCATCAGGTAAACAACTCCACAGCAAAATGACTTCACAGTCTCGAGTGTGATTCAGGATACACCTGTGTTTGGGAAATCCCTTCACCAGCACACTGGGGTCATCATTCAACAGTCTCACAGGTTACAAAATGCACTTTTCATGCCCTCTCTATGCCTTATAGATGTTGACTATTTTCTCCTTATCTTTAGCTGTGTGTAATGATGTGTGCATGTGTGCATCACATTACCACTCTCACTGGAGTTCACTATCCTAAAAAGTAAACTTCCTTTGAGATTATCCATTTGTTTTTTTTGCTGGTGATTATGAAAAGCCATCCTCAAATTCTCTAAGAATTGATAATGTGAACAGAAATGGAAACCATATCACTAGACATTGCAATTTATTCTTGTACCATGTTACAAGGGGAGAAGATAGTCTGTATTTCAGTCATCTGAAAGGATGAGAAAAAAATTAAAAGCTGGAAAACAGTTCAGGCTTCTGTACCTGCTGGCTTTTGATCCTGCTGTTCACTGCTGCTTTCTGTTTCTCTGCAGAGACCCACAGTCACAGCTCTGGCAACAGGCTGAGAGGCTGTGTTTCGCAGAGGTGGCTGTGCGAACAAGGCAGTGCAGTATTATTTTTGTGAAACTCTGTTTAACACTGTTTGGTGTGTGCACTTCCACTCCCTGGGCACTCCTGTTGGAACCCTGAGTTTAACAGACCAAGCTGTGGGAATTCTTGACACACAGAGGGTGACAAGGTATTGACACTCACGTTTGTACACCCATATATACAGATAAAAACTTTGGAAATGATCGTTGGTAGCAGCAGTTGATAAGTCATAGATGGAATTGTCTTTCAATTTTATTGTCACACCTCATTTTGGAATAAAAGCTATTTGCTAAGTAACTTTTAGTTTCACCTCTTTCTGGAAGACATGCTTCCTAGCATGCCTGGTTCAGAATCCATTTCCCAGTGGCTGAGGCAGGCCCTAACCTCCCAAGCCACACAGGATGCAATACAAAGACAGCCACATCATATCTTAACCAAATGGCCCTTTTTCAAATGATTCTGATTTTAAAAGCAGTTTTTAAAAAGAGGGACATGAGGCCGGCGCTGTGGCTTAACAGGCTAATCCTCCGCCTTGCGGCGCCGGCACACCGGGTTCTAGTCCTGGTTGGGGCGCCGGATTCTATCCCGGTTGCCCCTCTTCCAGGCCAGCTCTCTGCTATGGCCTGGGAGTGCAGTGGAGGATGGCCCAAGTGCTTGGGCCCTGCACCCGCATGGGAGACCAGGAGAAGCACCTGGCTCCTGGCTTCGGATCAGCGTGATGCGCCGGCCACAGCGGCAATTGGAGGGTGAACCAACGGCAAAAAGGAAGACCTTTCTCTCTGTCCCTCTCTCTCACTATCCACTCTGCCTGTCAAAAAAAAAAAAAAAAAAGAGGGACATGATTCAGTAGCAAAGAACTTATGAATACTTAGGAAATGGAGGCTCCACCTCGCTGGAATAAGTGAAGTGCTGCAACTGTGCTGTGGCTGTCTTGGGAGGCCTCTCCAACACAGGAGCTGCACTGGATTTTGAGCTTGCACTTGCACACATTTCAGGACAACTGCACTTCATTCATGGCCTGGACCCCTGGGGATCCCCATAGTTCATGCTGAATCATGCTGAGGGCAATGGCAACAGTGCAACCAGCTGACAAATCATTCCTGTTGTTGGAGTCTATTGCTTTTCAAGTGAAATTATTGATATTTGTGTACTGGTCTTTCATGAATGAGTATAATTCAAAACATGAAAGTGGGCACATACTTCTTGGCCTTAACATCATTTCTGTGAAAAGTAGCCAGAATGAAATCCGCAGTCAGGAGGGAACCAGCTGGCCCGCCCTATGATCTCCCACCCCTATCCTGCCCTGAAACACAGGGCAATGGTTAACAAGGAAAATGTGGGACTTGGACTCACTTGCAGGTTTCAGAGCCTTTTAAAATGAGCACTCAGGCTGGCGCCGTGGCTCAACAGGCTAATCCTCCACCTTGCGGCGCTGGCACCCTGGGTTCTAGTCCCGGTCGGGGCGCTGGATTCTGTCCCGGTTGCCACTCTTCCAGGCCAGCTCTCTGCTATGGCCAGGGAGTGCAGTGGAGGATGGCCCAAGTGCTTGGGCCCTGCACACCATGGGAGACCAGGAGAAGCAGCTGGCTTTGCCATGGGATCAGCGCGGTGCGCCGGCCGCAGCGTGCCGGCCGCGGCAGTCATTGGAGGGTGAACCAACAGCAAAGGAAGACCTTTCTCTCTGTCTCTCTCTCTCTCTCTCACTGTCCACTCTGCCTGTCAAAAAAAAAAAAAAAAAAGTGAGCGCTCAGTATCCGTGCAAGCCTGGATACTGGGTGGGTCAGAGTTGGGGTGGATTCCTGATTGCTTGTCTTTTGTTTCAGTCTAAGCTTGTTCCACATCTTCTCCAAGGCATATTTCCCATGGACAATGGAACGGCAATAAGATGCTTGCATCAGTTTCCACCATAATATTCGCACTTCTGAAGGCAGCCATTTCTTCTGGATTCAACATTCCTCCTGGACCTGATTCAGTTCTCAGTCTCAGACTTCTTCTTCTTTTTTTTTTTTTTTTTTTAAGATTTCTTTATTTATTTGAAAGTCAGAGTCACACACAGAGAGAAGGAGAGGCAGAGAGAGAGAGAGAGAGAGAGAGAGAGAGAGAGAGGTCTTCCATCTGCTGGTTCACTCACCAATTGCCCGCAAGGGCCAGAACTACACTGATCCGAAGCCAGGAGCCAGGAGCTTCTTCTAGGTCTTCTACATGGATGCAGGGGCCCAAGGGCTTGGGTCATCCTCTACTGCTTTCCCAGGCCATTAGAGAGAGCTGGATTGGAAATGGAGCAGCCAGTACTTGAACCAGCACCCAAATGGGATGCTGGCACTGCAGGCGGCGGCTTTACCCACTACACCACAGCATCAGCCACCAGGCTTCTTTATGTTAGTCCTCAGTGGATAAATTCTATTTCCTTTTTAAAAGTCAAATTCCTGTTTGTCCAGAACTGCTGGTTCTTTTATTGCTTGTGTTAGTTCTCTAAGCTTTTGTTCTAGTGGTGATTCATTTTTTAGGGATAGAAAACTGAACAGGTTGGAGGTTTGAATATTTTTCTGGAGGTCCTATCCAATCAAGGCAAGATTTTCTCAGAGGGCAGAATTGTGGGGGTGGGCTCCCTTTAAAAAAAAAGATTTATTTATTTGAAAGACAGAGATACAGAGAATGAAGGAAAGAGAGATCTTCCATTTGTTGGTTCACTACCCAAATGGCCACAATGACCAGTCCTGGGTCAGACCAAAGCCAGAAACCAAGAGCATCTTTCAGGGTCTCCCACAAGGGTGAAGGGCCCCAAGCACTTGGGCCATCTTCTGCTGCTTCCCAGGTGCGTTAACAGGGAGCCAGGTTGGAAGTGGAGCAGCTGGGACTCCAACTGGGACTCTTCCTAGGAGGAGAAGGAAGAGGAGAAGGAGGGATACTGGCACTGCCGGTGGAGGCTTAACCTGCTAAGCCACAGCACTGGCCCCCGGGTTGCACCCCTTGCTTGGCAGTGTACTCTGAGAGTAACTGATAGTAGTGGCCAGCAAGGGTGTGGCATAAAGAATATTTTCTTAATAAGAAAGGAAACAGAAACCTCAGAAAAATTAAATGATTCAAAGGTACACATTGACATTTCTTTTTTTTTTTTTTTTTTTTTTTGACAGGCAAAGTGGACAGTGAGAGAGAGAGAGACAGAGAGAAAGGTCTTCCTTTTGCCATTGGTTCACCCTCCAATGGCTGCCGCGGCCGGCCCGCTGCGGCCAGCATACCACGCTGATCCGATGGCAGGAGCCAGGTGCTTCTCCTGGTCTCCCATGGGGTGCAGGGCCCAAGCACTTGGGCCATCCTCCACTGCACTCCCTGGCCACAGCAGAGAGCTGGCCTGGAAGAGGGGCAACCAGGACAGAATCTGGCACCCCGACCGGGACTAGAACCTGGTGTGCAGGTGCCGCAGGCGGAGGATTAGCCTATTGAGCCGCGGCACCGGCCCACTTTGACATTTCATTATAGACTCCAAGCCCTTCCTCTTCCCATTGCACTCAGGATTGGATTACCATAAACAATTGGTGGGATTTACAATGCAAGAGTAAAGTGTTACTGAATCTACTTAACTCACTGATCTTTTCTGTTCCAAATATGCTGCTGTGCAACAAATGGCACACCACTTAAACATAGTAAGAACTGCTGCGAATAAAAACGGTGCATTTCATCATCACAGGCTGAATGCTTGCTCTCCTATGTGAGCTCCTTACTAGACTAAGATTTGAGTAGCTCCCGAAGAATAGTAATTTATTCAAGACTCTCAGGAAGAGAGAGCTATCATTTTAAACTTCAGGCAGCTTCAAGAGGAGATGAATGAAAGTTCTCACTGGGATTTCTGTCTTTGTGTGGTGGAGCCTGTGACCTGAAAGATAAAGTGTCAAGAAATCTGCTTATGAGCTGTCACAGACGCTTGGGTCAGTAGTGCAAACAGCCAGGCTCTAAGGGAGACAGACCCTGGCTGAAACCCCGCTTGGTCGCTTTCTACCTTTGTAACATTGGCACTCACATTCTTTGCACAAAATATAATGCTAACAGCTGCTTTAGAGGGAGCTGCCAGGAGTAAATGAAACAGGGTGAAAAGGAGACTACCGGGGATGTTCTTAGTAAGGCTTCCCGCCCTCCTTTCTTTGGTGAGCCTCCGGGACCATTTCTTAGACTGACTCCCCAGCCTCCTTTCCTAAACCAACTCTCAGAAGAGAGTGAAGCCGGCGCCGTGGCTTAACAGGCTAACCCTCTGCCTTGTGGCGCCGGCACACCGGGTTCTAGTCCCGGTCGGGGTGCCGGATTCTGTCCCGGTTGCCCTCTTCCAGGCCAGCTCTCTGCTGTGGCCCGGGAGTGCAGTGGAGGATGGCCCAAGTCCTTGGGTCCTGCACCCCATGGGAGACCAGGATAAACCCCTGGCTCCTGCCATCGGATCAGTGCGGTGCGCCAGCTGCAGCGGCCATTGGAGGGTGAACCAATGGCAAAGGAAGACCTTTCTCTCTGTCTCTCTCTCTCTCACTGTCCACTCTGCCTGTTAAAAAAAAAAAAAAAAAGAGTGAGTGAGGCACTTAGCTCAGGAGCAAAATGTAAGGGGATGCCAAAAATGCAGTAAACACGATAAGAGGTACAAGTATTAAACAGAGTACTTTAAACAATCAAAACACTTGCAGAGCCATAGCACTGGCCCTGTCAAGTCCTGTCTTTAGTTCCAAGGTCAATATTTAGTTCCAAGGTCAATATTTAGTTCACCACGGAATTTTTATGTTAATTCTGATTTTTTAAAAAATATCTATCTACAACTGATTTTTTTTTTTTGACAGGCAGAGTGAACAGTGAGAGAGAGAGACAGAGAGAAAGGTCTTCCTTTGCCGTTGGTTCACCCTCCAATGACTGCCGCGGCCGGCGCACCGCGCTGTTCCGGAGGCAGGAGCTAGGTGCTTCTCCTGGTCTCCCATGGGGTGCAGGGCCCAAGCATTTGGGCATCCTCCACTGCACTCCCTGGCCATAGCAGAGAGCTGGCCTGAAAGGGGGGCATCTGGGACAGAATCCGGTGCCCCGACCGGGACTAGAACCCAGTGTGCTGGCGCCGCAAGGTGGAGGATTAGCCTGTTGAGCCACGGCGCCGGCAAAAAATATCTATCTAAATAATAATTAAATTAATTACTGAATTTTTTGATGGAGCATTAAACTTTACACCTAAGCCAAGTGGCTGACCTGTCTCCTCCCAATGCCAAACTGGCTCCTTCCTTTACCCACAAGCCTCAGGTCTCACAAGCCTTTGCTTCCCTCTTGAAAGTGGACCTTGTAGGTCTTGGGGTGCTCAGTTCCAGACTAGTGGAGAGAGAAGCTCTTTTTGTCTTTTTACCACTTGCCAAGGAATGAGGAGATAACTAATGTAAAACAAAGCTGGCCAGACACCTGCACAGAGCCTAGGGCCATTGTGCCTGGCAGAGAGAGGGAGGTCAGAGCATGGTGCCAGACCAATTACTATGTCCATTGCTTAGTAGCTAATGACCAAGGGAAGTTACTCCCGTACTGCCCTACATTAGTTGCTTCATCCTGGGTGAGTTACTTAATTTCTTCCCCTTACTAGTTTAGTCATCTTGAGTGACTTATTTGAGTTTTACCCGGTACTAGTGCTGAAATATTAGGAAGCTCCCTGAAATTGCCCATTACCAGCTGTGGCAATTTGGAAACTTATTTGGGGTCTGCCTCCTACCAGTCATTTCATATTGAGCAAGTTTCTTTATTTTATCCCTTATTAGTCTTTTCATCTTGGGCGAGTTATTCAAGCTGTTCCCTTTACTAGTTGTGCCACTTGGGAAGTTATTTAAGTTTCACTAATGTCTGGTTATGCTTTGTTGTGATATGACGTGAGCTCTGCCTTTCTAACTGTGCCATCTTTGGCTTAAACCTCTTTGGGACTTGTCTTTTTTATCTATAAAATGGAGGAAATAAAGATATCCCTCATGTGGTCATTGTGAGGACAGAATGAGCTATGCATGTAATGCACTTAGGACAGTGTCTGGTGGGTATTAAGCACACAACAGATAGTAGCAATTTTCATTGCAAAAATGCTTCAGACTTACAAAAGTTATTCCAAGTAAGAAAAGACTCTGAAGTAAAATTAAACATTTTTCAAAACTGTAATAACAATTTCATATATTCCAGCATATGGCTCTATTTGATCTTTGTTGAAATGATATGTGGGCCAGCGCCGCGACTCAATAGGCTAATCCTCCGCCTAGCAGCGCCAGCACACCGGGTTCTAGTCCTGGTCGGGGCGCCAGATCTGTCCTGGTTGCCCCTCTTCCAGGCCAGCTCTCTGCTGTGGCCCGGGAGTGCAGTGGAGGATGGCCCAAGTGCTTGGGCCCTGCACCCCATGGGAGACCAGGAGAAGCACCTGGCTCCTGCCTTCGGATCAGCGCGGTGCGCCGGCCGCAGCGCACCGGCTGCGGTAGCCATTGGAGGGTGAACCACCGGCAAAAGGAAGACCTTTCTCTCTGTCTCTCTCTCTCACTGTCCACTCTGCCTGTAAATAAATAAATAAATTAATTAATTAAAGAAAAAAAGAAATGATATGTGATAAGGTCTTCCAAATGGAGTCCCCAAACTGTCCTGAATTCAAGAAAGCTATGCAATTTGTAAATGCCTGTCCCAGGGGCCAGCACTGTGGCATAGTAGGCTAAGCCTCTGCCTGTGGTGCTGGCATTGACTATGGGCACAAGTTTGTGTCCTGGCTGCTCCTCTTGCAATCCAGCTCCCTGCTAATGTGCCTGGGAAAAGCAGAAGATGACCCAAGTGCTTGAGTGCCTGCACCTACATGGGAAACCCAGATGAAACTCCTGGCTCCCGCCTGGTTCAGACCTGGCTGTTGTGGCCACTTGAGGAGTGAACCCGCAGAAGACATTCTCTCTCTCTCTCTCTCTCTGTAACTCTTTTAAATAAATAAATACCTAAAAATATTTATTATCATGTTTTACAAAGAAGAAATCTGATGTCCCAAGAACTAAACTGACTTCTCTGAGATCACACTATGGGTAGAGGGAAAAGTCTGGCTACCACTCATAGTTTTTCCTAACTCTTTACTTTTAAAGTGAGGGACTCTATATGAGAGCATCCTGTCCATTTCCTACTCAGAGGGAATGCAATTACTGTATGGACTTGCACGGTGCAATTGGAAACTTTGACTTTGAGAAGTGTATTTTAAATCATGGATGGATGTATCTCTCTACACAGAATTGTTACTTACCTAGGTATGTTTAAGGGCATTTACTGATCTGTATCTGTGTGTTGACTAGCAACATTGTAGCACAGCAGATTGGCCACCATTTGGGATGCCCACATCCCATATCTGAGTACTTGGTTTAAGTGCTGACTAATCCAGGCTTCCAATACAGCTTCCTACTAATGTGCCTGGGAATCAGTGGATGATGACGCAAGTACCGGGGTTGCTGCCACCCACATGGAAGACCTGGGTGGAGTTCTGGTTCCTGGCTTCAGCCTGGCCCTGCCCTAGCTGTTGTGTGCATTTTGATAAGTAAACCAGTAATTGGAAGACTTGTGTGTGTGTGCATGTGTGCTTTATATGTGTTTGTCTTCCCCTCTCTGTTACTCTGCCTTTCAAATAAACAAATAAATAGATAAATCTTTTAAAAATGAATAAAATGCATTGACATTACGATGTCTAAATGCACAATGGAAGTGAGACTGTTAGTGAAGCAGAGGAATTTTCTACCACATCTTGGAAGACTTTCCAGTTCTCCTCTTCCCCATTGCACCCCTCACTGGTTATGATTTTAGGTGGTGGCATTCTAGGTCCTGGAGGCCATTGATGGGGGAGGAGAGATTGCAGGTGACTGGTCATGCCCATGTTAGATCGCTTTGTCCTTTATCCTCTTCCTCTAAATGAGATACGATAAGTCTCCTTATCCTTGTGTGTTTGTATGAGGAAACAACTTGTTTAAAGCTTTAATCCCTGACTGAGCAATGGAGGTGTTCTCTGGGACTAAACAATGGTCTTCTTAGATTCCAAAGGAATAGTCTTTCTTTCTCCATATGTTTGCTCCAGTCACTTGATAACAGCATTGTGCTGTTCTCAGCTCTGAGGAGACTGGAAAGCCTGCCTTATTACTTTCCTATTCACTACCACTGAAGGACCTTTGAATACAGATTCAGTTGATTAATAGAGCATTTATTATATGCATAGCCCTGAGAGAGGCATTTGGAAGATATCAAAGCTTTCGTCTCTATATTTTACATATTTGGTGGAGGTTATGACACACAGCAACTGAGAATATACATATGTATATGTATATATATATATATATATATATATATATACTTAAGTGCAAAGTAGCAAATGAATAAATAATGTAAAAAATCCAAAAAAGATTTAAAAGCTATTAAAAAATTACAAGAATGGTCTTGATAGCTGATATCATATCAGATAACCCAAAAGCACTTTCATTTAAAAGTTTACCTTTCATTTTCTTCTAAACAGGAAAAGTAGCGTTCACTTTTTTCCTTGTTAATTATAAGCTACTGTTTCTATAGAGATACAGGTCTGACATATCTAAATGGAGCAGGTTTGAATATTAAGATTGACTTTAAGTGTGATATTCAGGTATTTTTCAGTGAGTCAGACACTATTGACAAGCTGAAACCTTTTTTGCTCCTTCTCTAGAGTAGAATTGTCCACCATCAGCTCTTTTAATGACTTGAAATACTGAAGACTTCTAGCCTATTTTCTTTGTCAGTGATCTTGTCTCCTATTTTTTTAGAGCTGTTTCCTAGAATATAACCTGCAGTACAGACTATGACGTCCACAACAAATCAAAAAACTGGGCATAGAGTAATCTTGAAAAAGTGTTGTTATTAAGATCCATAAATTAAGGAGGATACTAAATACAGCTAGAACTACAAGTTGTTAAGGTTGATGTCTATTGTGATCATTCCCTTCAAAAAGGAGAGGAATCTTCTAAGTGTGTGCTTAATAAAAGTGTTTTATATTTTCAGTTTTAGCTGCCAGCTATTACTATAATTTGGTTGGCTAATGTTGCACAATATAGCAACTGGGCATAAAAAGTAATTTTTCTTAGTCAAAATCATTCTTATGTATTGCCTTTCTCTATCTGTAATATACACTCCTCCTCTTCTTTGCTGTAGCCTAGATCTACCCTACTACCCCTTCTCACCCTTTAAGGTTTCTATTTAAACTACTAGATTGTATCCACTTTGATTTTATTAACACTAGACATTTCTAATTTTTAAGATTTATTTGTTTATTTGAAAGATAGAGTTACAGACAGAAAGACAAGGAGAGAGATCTTCCATCCACTGGTTCACTCTCCCGTGGCCACAATGGCTGAGGCTGGGCCAATCTGAGGTCAGCAACCAGGAGCTTTTTCCAGGTCTCCCATGTGGGTGCAGGGACCCAAGCACCTGGGCCACTTTCCGCTGCTTTCCTAGGTGCATTAGCAAGAAGCTGGATCAGAAGTGGAGCAGTAGGGACTGGAACCAGCGCCCATATAGGATACTGGCACTGTAGGCAGTGACTTTACCCACTGTGCCACAACACCAGCCTCAACACTATATGATTCTTACTAGCCATATGCACTTCTACATTTCCTCATCCTTAGTAACTCCTACTGCCTGCTTTCTCTGGGCTGCAAACTGTGGCCAGATAAAGCAAGGACATTGCGAACACATGACACATTCAATATCTTTGTTCTCTGACTTCAGTTGCAATGAATTCATTGGTGTTTTCTAGCACACTTTATACCATTCAAACAATCAGTTCCTCTTATTACCCTCTTAACCTTCTCTTGTAGGTCAAGGTTGAGCAACAGCTTTCTCACTGATCACTCCTCTACCTACAATTCTCTTTTTTGTTGTTGTTTTCATTTTTCAATTTTCTATTTGGTTTATGTTTCCATTCTCAAATCTTCTGCTTTATTTTTGAGTCAAATCTGTTCAGGTTTAATTTACATTCAATATAATACACCCATTTAAGTGTGCAGCTTGATAAGTTTTGATAAATGTATATATCTATGAAACTACCACCAAAATGAAAATAGATAATTTCCCATTATGTGACTGCAACTGTGTCATGTCCATCCACTTAACCTCCTACACACATCACAGCTTCAGAAAAATGTCGATCTGCCTTCTGTCACTATAAATTAGTCTTTCGTTTTCTAGAATTCCATATAAATGAGCTCAGCACAGTATGTACTCTTATTTCTGTCTTCTTGTGCTCAGCATCACATGTGTGAGATTCACCCCCATTGTTGGATGTATTATTTTTATAAAGTGACATTTGAACAGTCATACTTTCTCTTCTGAAGTCTACTTAGACTTACAATAATTTAGCTACTTTCGCTTTTTATACCTACTGGTTATAATTGTGTATCTTATTTCACCCTTTCATTTTTAACTCTCTTGCTTTATATATAAAGCGATTTATTGTATACTGTATATAGTTTGTTTTTTATTATTCACTATGCTTGTTGCTCAATTTCTTTTTTTTTTTATTAAACTTTTATTTAATGAATATAAATTTCCAAAGTATAGCTTGTGGGTTACAATGGCTTCCCCCCTCCCATAACTTCCCTCCCGCCCGCAACCCTCCCCCCTCCCGCTCCCTTTCTCCTTCCATTCATGTAAAGATTCATTTTCAATTCTCTTTGTATACAGAAGATCAATTTAGTATATATTAGGTAAAGGTTTCAACATTTTGCCCATATAGCAGCATCGAGTGAAAAAACTACCATTGGATTACTAATTATAGCATTAAATAGCAATGTACAGCACATTAAAGACAGAGATCCTACATAATTTTTTTTTTTCAAAATAATTAATTTTCTATGCCATTTCCATTTTAACACCAGGTTGTTTTTTTTTTTTCATTTCCAATTCTCTTTATATACAGAAGATCACTTCAGTATATAATTAGCAAAGACCTCATCAGTCTGCGCCCACACAGAAACGCAAAGTATAAAAATACTGTTTCAGTACCAGTCATAGCATCACTTGGCTTTAGACGACACATTAGGGACAGATCCCGCATGGGGTGTAAGTACACAGTGACTCCTGTTGCTGACTTAACAATTTGACACTCCTGTTCATGGCGTCAGTAATCTCCCTAGGCTCTAGTCATGAGTTGCCAGGGCTATGGAAGCCTTTAGAGTTCGCTGACTTTGGTCTTATTCCGATAGGGTCATAGTCAAAGTGGAGGTTCTCTCCTCCCTTCGGAGAAGGGTATCTCCTTCTTTGATGGCCCCGTTCTTTCCACTGGGATCTCACTCACAGAGATCATTCATTTAGGTCTTTTTTTTTTTTTCCCATGATATCTTGGCTTTCCATGCCTGCTATATTCTCATGGGCTCTTCAGCCAGATCTGAATGCCTTGAGGGCTGATTCTGAGGCCGGAGTGTTGTTTAGGACATCTGCCATCCTATGAGTCTGCTGTGTATCCCACTTCCCATGTTGGATCTTTCTCTCCCTTTTTGATTCTATCAGTTAGTATTAGCAGATACTTGTCTTGTTTGTGTGATCTCTTTGACTCTTAGACCTATCAGAGCTATCAATTGTGAGCTGAAATTGATCACTTGGACTAGTGCGATGGCATTGGTACATGCCATCTTGATGGAATTGTGTTGGAATCCCCTGCACATTTCTAACTCCACCATTTGCGGCCAGTCCGATTGAGCATGTTCCAAATTGTTCATCTCCTCCCTCTCTTTTTACACTCTTAGATTTAACAGGGATCACTTTTCAGTTAAAATTTAAACACCTGAGAATAATTGTGTGTTAATTACTGAGTTCAACCAATAGTACTAGAACAACAACAACAACAACAAATACTAAAAAGGATAAAGTATTACATTGTACATCTAAAGTCAGGACAGGAGCTGATCAGTTCATTGTTGCTTATAGTGTCCATTTCACTTAACAGGTTTCCTCTTTGGCGCTCAGTTGTCATCGATCAGGGGAAACAAATGATATTTTTCTCTTTGGGACTGGCTTAATTCACTCAGCATGATGTTTTCCAGATTGCTCCATCTTGTTGCAAATGACTGGGTTTTGTTGTTTCTTACTGCTGTATAGTATTCTATGGAGTACATGTCCCATAATTTCTTTATCCATTCTACTGTTGATGGGCATTTGGGTTGGTTCCAGGTCTTAGCTATTGTGAATTGAGCTGCAATAAACATTAATGTGCAGATGGCTTTTTTATTTGTCAAATTAAATTCCTTTGGGTAAATTCCAAGGAGTGGGATGGCTGGGTTGTATGGTAGGGTTATGTTCAGGTTTCTGAGGAATCTCCAGACAGACTTCCATAGTGGCTTAACCAGTTTGCATTCCCACCAACAGTGGGTTAGTGTCCCTTTTTCCCCACATCCTCTCCAGCATCTGTTGTTGGTAGATTTCTGAATGTGAGCTATTCTCACCGGGGTGAGATGGAACCTCATTGTGGTTTTGATTTGCATTTCTCTGATTGCTAGTGATCTTGAACATTTTTTCATGTGTCTGTTGGCCATTTGGGTTTCCTCTTTCGAAAAATGTCTATTGAGGTCCTTGGCCCATTTCTTAAGTGGGTTGTTTGTTTTGTTGTTGTGGATTTTCTTGATTTCTTTGTAGATTCTGGTTATCAATCCTTTATCTGTAGTATAGTTTGCGAATATTTTTTCCCATTCTGTTGGTTGCCTCTTCACTTTCCTGACTGTTTCTTTTGAAGTACAGAAACTTCTCAATTTGATGCAATCCCAAATGTTAATTTTGGCTTTGACTGCCTGTGCTGCTGGGGTCTTTTCCAAGAAGTCTTTGCCTGTGCCTATATCTTGCAGGGTTTCTCCAATGCTCTCTAATAATTTGATGGTTTCGGGTCGTAGATTTAAGTCTTTAATCCATGTTGAGTGAATTTTTGTGTAAGGTGATAGGTATGGGTCTTGCTTCAAGCTTCTGCATGTGGAAATCCAATTTTCCCAGCACCATTTATTGAATAGACTGTCCTTATTCCAGGGATTAGATTTGGATCTTTGGTCAAATATAAGTTGGCTGTAGGTGTTTGGATTGATTTCTGGTGTTTCTATTCTGTTCCATTGGTCTATCCATCTGTTTCTGTACCAGTACCATGCTGTTTTGATAACAACTGCCCTGTAGTATGTCCTAAAGTCAGGTATTGTGATTCCTCCGGCTTTGTTTTTGTTGTACAGGATTGCTTTGGCTATTCGAGGTCTTCTGTGTCTCCATATGAATTTCAGCATCATTTTTTCTATATCTGAGAAGAAGGTCTTCGGGATCTTGATGGGTATTGCATTGAATGTATAAATTGCTTTTGGGAGGATAGACATTTTGATGATATTGATTCTTCCAATCCATGAGCATGGAAGATTTCTCCATTTTTTGGTATCCTCTTCTATTTCTTTCTTTAAGGTTTTGTAGTTTTCATCGTAGAGATCTTTAACGTCTTTGGTTAAGTTTATTCCAAGGTATTTGATTGTTTTTGAAGCTATTGTGAATGGGATTGATTTTAGAAGTTCTTCCTCAGCCGTGGCATTGCCTGTGTATACAAAGGCTGTTGATTTTTGTGCATTGATTTTATATCCTGCTACTTTGCCAAACTCTTCGATGAGTTCCAGCAGTCTCTTAGTAGAGTTCTTTGGGTCCCCTAAATAAAGAATCATATCATCTGCAAAGAGGGATAGTTTGAGTTCTTCCTTCCCGATTTGTATCCCTTTAATTTCTTTTTCTTGCCTAATAGCTCTGGCCAAAACTTCCAGAACTATATGGAATAGCAGTGGTGAGAGAGGGCATCCCTGTCTGGTACCAGATCTCAGTGGAAATGCTTCCAACTTTTCCCCATTCAATAGGATGTTGGCCGTGGGTTTTTCATATATTGCTTTGATTGTATTGAGGAATGTTCCTTCCATACCCAGTTTGCTTAGAGTTTTCATCATGAAAGGGTGTTGTATTTTATCAAATGCTTTCTCTGCGTCTATTGAGAGAATCATATGGTTTTTCTTCTGCAGTCTGTTAATGTAGTGTATTACGTTGATTGTTTTGCGAATGTTGAACCATCCCTGCATACCGGGGATGAATCCCACTTGGTCTGGGTGGATGATCTTTCTGATATGTTGTTGCATTCTATTGGCCAGAATTTTATTTAGGATTTTTGCATCTATGTTCATCAGGGATATTGGTCTGTAATTCTCTTTCAATGTTGCGTCTCTTTCTGGCTTAGGAATTAAGGTGATGGTGGCTTCATAGAAGGAATTTGGGAGGATTCCCTCTTTTTTGATTGCTCTGAATAGTTTGAGAAGAATTGGAGTTAGTTCTTCTCTAAATGTCTGGTAGAACTCAGCAGTGAATCCATCTGGTCCTGGGCTTTTCTTTGTTGGGAGGGCCTTTATTACTGTTTCAATTTCTGTGTCAGTTATTGGTCTGTTTAGGTTTTCTATGTCTTCCTGGCTCAATTTAGGGAGGTTGTATGTGTCCAAGAATCTGTCCATTTCTGATAGATTTCCCTGTTTGCTGGCATACAAGTCCTTGTAGTAATTTCTGATGATTCTTTTTATTTCTGTGGCGTCTGTTGTTACGTTTCCCATTTCATCTCTGATCCTATTGATTTGGGTCTTTTCTCTTCTTTTTTTAGTTAGTTGGGCCAATGGGGTGTCAATTTTGTTTATTTTTTCAAAAAACCAGCTCCTCGTTTGGCTGATTTTTTGTAATGTTTTTTTGGATTCAATCCTGTTGATTTCTTCTCTGATTTTAATTATTTCTCTTCTCCTACTGGGTTTGGGTTTGGTTTGCTGCAGATTTTCTAGATCCTTGAGATGACTTGAAAGCTCGTCTATTTGGTGCCTTTCCAATTTCTTGATGTAGGCACCTATTGATATAAACTTTCCTCTTAACACTGCTTTTGTTGTATCCCATAGGTTTTGGTATGTTGTGCTGTTATCCTCATTTACTTCCAGAAAATTTTTGATTTCTCTTTTAATTTCTTCTATGACCCGTTGTTCATTCAGGAGCATATTGTTCAATCTCCATGTGTTTACACGTGCTCTAGGGATTCCTGAGTTGCCAATTTCCAATTTCATTCCTTTGTGGTCTGAGAAGCTGCATGGTATGATTCTAATTCTTTTGAATTTGCTGAGACTTGCTTTATGGCCTAGTATGTGGTCAATCCTAGAGAGGGTTCCATGTACTGCTGAGAAGAATGTAAAGTCCTTAGATGTAGGATGAAATGTTCTGTAGATGTCTGTTAGATCCATTTGGGCTATAGTGTCATTTAAATCTACTGTCTCCTTGTTGATCTTCTGTCCTGTTGATCTGTCTATCTCTGAGAGTGGAGTATTGAAGTCCCCCAGTACTATTGTATTGGGGTCTAAGTCTCCCTTTAAGTCCCTTAACAAGTCTTTTAAATAAGCTGGTGCCCTGTAATTAGGTGCATATACGTTGATAATCGTTATATCTTCTTGTTGAATGGATCCCTTAATCATTATATAGTGCCCCTCTTTGTCTCTCCTAACAATTTTTGTAGTAAAGTTTATGTTGTCCGATATTAAGATGGCTACGCCCGCTCTCTTTTCATTTCTGTTGGCGTGGTATATCTTTTTCCAGCCTTTCACTCTCAGCTTGTATGGATCATTGTTGGATAGATGGGTTTCTTGTAAGCAGCAAAAGGATGGGTTTTGTTCCTTAATCCAATCAGCCAATCGGTGTCTTTTAACTGGACAATTCAAGCCATTAACATTCAATGTGACTATTGAGAAGGAGTAACTTTGCCCTGCCATTTGCCAAAGATATTTTCTAATATCTGGTTTGAGATTCCTGTGATCTTTTGCTCTGAGGTTTCCTTCCTTTACCTTCTTTCATATTGGTGACCGTGTTTCTGTGTTTCTGTATGTAACACGTCTTTAAGCATCTTTTGCAGGGCTGGACGAGTGGCGACAAATTCTTTCAATTTCTGTTTGCTGTGAAAGGTCTTAATTTCACCTTCATTCACAAATGAGAGCTTTGCAGGATATAATATTCTGGGCTGGCAGTTTTTCTCTCTTAGTACCTGGGCTATATCTCGCCATTCTCTCCTGGCTTGTAGGGTTTCTGATGAGAAATCAGCTGTAAGTCTAATTGGAGATCCTCTGAGAGTAATCTGTCGTTTCTCTCTTGCACATTTTAGGATCTTTTCTTTGTGTTTCACTGTGGTGAGTTTGATTACGACGTGTCGTGGTGAGGATCTCTTTTGATCATGTTTATTAGGGGTTCTCTGAGCTTCCTGTACTAGGGTGTCTCTGTCCTTCTCCAAACTTGGGAAATTTTCTGCTAGTATCTCACTAAAAAGGCCTTCTAATCCTTTCTCCCTTTCCATGCCTTCAGGAACTCCTAGAACCCGAATGTTGGGTTTTTTAATAGTATCCTGTAGATTCCTGACAGTATTTTTTAGATTTCTGATTTCTTCTTCTTTTCTTTGATTTGACTGTTTCCTTTCCTGTTCTCTGTCTTCTAATTCCGATATTCTCTCCTCTGCTTCATCCATTCTGTTTTTAAGGCTCTCTAATGTGTTTGCCATTTGATCTATTGAGTTCTTCATTTCATTGAGGTTTTTTTTCACTATCGCAATTTCCTGTTCCACTAGTTGTTTCATTTCATTTTGATTCCTCCTTAATATTTCATTTTCACGGGAGAGATTTTCTATCTTGTCCATTAAGGATTTCTGTAGTTCAAGAATTTGTTTTTGAGAACTTCTTAATGTTCTTGTGAATTTTTTGAAATCTGCTTCTTGCATTTGCTCTATCTCTTCATCTTCATAATCTTGCATTGGCATGTCTTGTTCACTTGGGGGCGTCATAGTGCCTTCCTTGTTCTTGGTAGCTCCGCTTCTATGTTTCTTGCTTGGCATGTTAGAGATAATTTGTGGTGTTTTTGTTTTTGTTTTTTTTTTCTCTGGTTATACTATGCCTCTAAGTGAGCTGTCTGTTTTGTTGGAGCCTTAGGGGCTGTGATGGGTGTGGTCAGAGGGCTATGCTTGTTTCTTGAGGTTTAAGGCTGTGTAAAGAGCGACTCTCCCAGATTATTTGCTCCTTGCTGGGACGCTCTCTCTCTCTCTCTTTTTTTTGTTTTGACTTAGTTGGGAGTGGGGTTGAGGGTAGTTGAAATCTAGCCTCTGTGAGTATTCGTTTGATCTACCCCTGGGACCATACACAGCGTTTATGCAGCCCTCAATGTGTTCTCCAGTTTCGCTAAAGATACTGAGTTTGGCTGAGCTTTACATATGTAAAATCGCGGTGCTCTTTGTTTTGCTTGGTGAGTGAAGGGAGAGGCCTCTGTTCCCCCTCCCCCCAATGTCTCAGACTTCTCAGGTCTTTTGTCTTTCTTACCCTCCTCCTTTCCCGCTTGGCAAGTTAGAGATAATTTGTGGTGTTTTTGTTTTTGTTTTTGTTTTTGTTTTTCTCTCGTTATACTATGCCTCTAAGTGAGCTGTCTGTTTTGTTGGAGCCTTAGGGGCTGTGATGGGTATGGCCAGAGAGCTATGCTTGTTTCTTGAGGTTTAAGGCTGTGTAAAGAGCGACTCTCCCAGATTATTTGCTCCTTGCTGGGACGCTCTCTCTCTCTCTCTTTTTTTTTTTTGTTTTGACTTAGTTGGGAGTGGAGTTGAGGGTAGTTGAAATCTAGCCTCTGTGAGTATTCGTTTGATCTACCCCTGGGACCATACACAGCGTTTATGCAGCCCTCAATGTGTTCTCCAGTTTCGCTAAAGATACTGAGTTTGGCTGAGCTTTACATATGTAAAATCGCGGTGCTCTTTGTTTTGCTTGGTGAGTGAAGGGAGAGGCCTCTGTTCCCCCTCCCCCCAATGTCTCGGACTTCTCAGGTCTTTTGTCTTTCTTACCCTCCTCCTTTCCCGCTTGGCAAGTTAGAGATAATTTGTGGTGTTTTTGTTTTTGTTTTTTTTTTTTTTTTTTTTCTCTCGTTATACTATGCCTCTAAGTGAGCTGTCTGTTTTGTTGGAGCCTTAGGGGCTGTGATGGGTATGGCCAGAGAGCTATGCTTGTTTCTTGAGGTTTAAGGCTGTGTAAAGAGCGACTCTCCCAGATTATTTGCTCCTTGCTGGGACGCTCTCTCTCTCTCTCTCTCTCTTTTTTTTTTTTTTTTTTTTTGACTCAGTTGGGAGTGGAGTTGAGGGTAGTTGAAATCTAGCCTCTGTGAGTATTCGTTTGATCTACCCCTGGGGCCACACAAAGAGTTTATGCAGCCCTCAATGTGTTCTCCAGTTTCGCTAAAGATACTGAGTTTGGCTGAGCTTTACATATGTAAAATCGCGGTGCTCTTTGTTTTGCTTGGTGAGTGAAGGGAGAGGCCTCTGTTCCCCCTCCCCCCAATGTCTCGGACTTCTCAGGTCTTTTGTCTTTCTTACCCTCCTCCGTTCCCGCGCTGGCGAGATTCTGTGGCTCTGCCTCCTCTCCCGCCGCTGCCGCTCGGCTTGTCTCGGTTGGTTTTCCACGCGGTGGGTTCCCTGTAAGTCCTCTGTGTTTCCTCCACAAGATCCGGAAGCGATTCCTCTGCAGTTTTTTTCTTGAGTTTTTTCCTGATGCTACAGTAATTCCGCTTTTATGAAAGTTTATTTTCCCAAACTAAGGCACACGTCCTCACTATCCGCCATCTTGGCTCCGCCCTGTTGCTGAATTTCATTGGAGCAATCAAATCATTTACATTTAACATAATATTTAATATGACTGGCTTTAGGTCTTATTATGCTTTTTATTTATCCTATTGTTTTATTTATTTATCCTTTTTTATTTATTTATTTATCCTTTGTTCCTTTTATCTATTCTCCAGCTTCTTTTGAAATTGACTATTTGTATACTATGTCTATACACTTTGTCTTCTTCTATCAGTTAATTATCTGTTTTTGTTTTCAGTTTTTGATTGGTAGAACTATCATTGACAACAACCCACTGTAAGTTGTCAGCATACTTTTGAATGATATGTCCCTTCTCTTATTCTTATGTTTTCATTTTCCACATTTGATCATTTGTGATATTTTCATCATTGTTTTTACTTCTATATTATATATCAGTGTTATTCATTTTACTAATCAAGCCATTACTGTTAGTTTTTATTAGTCATTTATCTTTAAAAGAAAAGTCTTTTCTCTTCAACCATAAATTTATCATTGTGGGTCTTTTTTCCAACTGGTATCATTTTTTTTTCATCCCAAATATATTCATTTAATATATCTTATAGTACAAATTTGATGGCAGTGAATATGAGGGTTCTTCAAGAAGTTTGTATGAAAATGGAATTAAAAGATAAATTTATTTTAGGGTGCGTTTTTGTCCTAGTGGTTAAGACATCGTTAGGATACCTGAACCCATTATTAGAGTGGTTGGGTTTGAGTGTTGGCTCTGCTTCTGATTCCAGCTTCCTGATAATACAGACCCAGGGTGGGAGCAATCTGCCTAAGAGGCAGCAGTGGTGGGTCAAGTGGAAGGATCTCTGTCACTCATGTGGAAGACCTGGACTGGGTTCTCAGCTGACCCAGTCCACTCATTACTGGCATTTGGGGAGTGAACCAGCAGATGAGAGCTCTGTATTTATCTATGTCTCACATTCTCTCTTTGCATCTCAAATAAAAATAAATGAAAAAGATATTTTAAAAGATAAGTATACTACGGTGAAATTTTTTTTTGGAAATCCATGCATAGTTTTCTCATAATATGCATTTCTATGAATTTTAAAAGATTTTTTTAAACCTCATATTCCACTTGGTTTGCTTGAGATGTCTGTATTTACATTTACTTATGAAAGACAAATTTGCTGGAGATAGAATTCTAGGTTGACTTTTTCTTCTTTAATCAATTTGAGACATTATTCTGTTATGATTTACTCTTGTGTTTGTTCCCACTCTATATTGAAAACATGTTTCCATTTTCCAAAAATATGCTCCTCATCTCTTCTCCTATTTTGCCCTCACCAGCAGCACCTTTAACTTCTGTACATCAACCGACAGTGTTAAGGCAACCTAGCTTTCTTTTTTCTTATGCCCTTCAGAAGTCTTCCAGACTCTACCTATTATACAATGTCAAAGACACATCCACATGTTCAGGTGTATGCCACAGTAGCACCTAATTTCCAGGAACCAAAACTATAGTAGTTTCCTATGGCTGTTGTAACAAATTACTTCAAATTTAGTGACTTAAGGCAACCTGAATTTACTCTTTCATAACACTGAAGTTGTTATGGAGCCAAAAGCAAGGCCCAGGCAGTTCTACTCTCAACCTGCTGGGTAACCTAGGAAAGAATTCATTTCCACTTCCAGTTGCTGGTGGCTGCTAACTTTTGTTGGCCTTTGAAATGGTTGTATCTGAGCAGAACTTAAATATATGGATTAAGCCAAGTACAGATGAGGAGTAAGGCTGTTCCAGGTAGGTAGAAGAGCAGTCAGGTAAACAAATGGTGGCACAATTCTATTTGAGATGCGGAGAAAGGGATCAAGTATCTATTTTGGACATATTAAGTTTGAAACAACTATTTCCAAGTGGAAATGTCAAGGAGGTAATTGTCTATTCAAGTTCATAGCACAGATGAGCACTTTGAACCACTGATGTTAATTTGAGAGTCATTAACATTTGGATGGCAATCAGTTTCACTGGACTGGATGCACTGGGATGAGTGCAGCTAGAGAGCAGAACAAGCGCAGAGCCCTGAGGCACTCCAGCACTTGGAAATCAGGAAGACAGAAGCCGCCATAAATAAAGACATTAGGAAAGAATCACTGAGGGAAATGGAAGTCCAGGAGAAAGTGGAACCCTGGAGGCGACGTGAAGAATGTGCTTCAAGGACACATGGCTTGAAAAATCAGACTCCTAACTAGATCATCAATTTTAGAATGTTTACCAGTGGAATTCTCATATTTAAAATAATTCTATTCCAAATTGCTTGGCAGTCTAGACAGCAGTGGCTTTCAGAAAGGCAGAAATGGGGAAAAGGGAGTGGAAGGAAGCAGCACAAAGAAGTTTGCTAGGGAGGGCTGCATTCCAGGATAATTTCCCCCCTTTCCTTTACTGGGTGTGACTGCCAAGGAGTTCAGAATTCCTTGAAGTACATACACATATATACATATATGTGTGTGTGTGTATGTATGTGCTGAAACACTGTGCTGAAATCCATAAAAATGTATATTAATTTAACCCAAAATTAAAAATATAACTTTAAAAAAGTAATCTGTGGGAGCCTGTGGCACTTGTGTCCCATATGGGTGCTGGTTCACGTCCTGGCTGCTCTTCTTCCGATCCAGCTTTCTGCTATGTATGGCCTAGGAAAGCAGCGGAAGATGGTCCAAGTGCTTGGACCCCTGCACCTGTGAGGGAGGCCTGGAGGAAGCTCAATTTGTTCAGTAACATATTTCTGTAGCAGCACTCTGGGTTGTTAACTTGGAATTAGAACTCTGTGTAGAGGCAAAGTGGCTATCAGATAATCACATTCTCTTAAAACGTTCTAAAATTTGCTCAGCAGGAACTCAATAGGTAAAGAAGTGTGTTGTTTTATACACAGTCATGGTAATTCAAAAACTTATTTTGGTTCACACCCAAAGATTATTTTGAGAAGGTTCTTGGTTCTTCCTCTCTGTGGCCATCCCAATGGGCTCACATGTGGTGAGAGTCACATGGTGAAAACCTAAAAACTAAATAGCTACAACTCCAGGAAAGTGAATCTGGAATATCCATGACCTTAACAGGTTGACAGAAGGAAAATTATGCAAGGAAGTTGGGTGAAAACAAATTGGTTTTCATTATGAAACCCTAGATTCACTTTCTATGCTATCTGATACAATAGCAAGTAGTCAATTTTAACTACTTAAATTAAAAATATGGTAAGAAACTCAGTTCCTCAGATATGCAATGTATGTTTCAAACGCTCAATAACTACCTGAGCTACAGGCTACCTTATTGAACAGCTGAGATAAGGAAAGATACAGAATATGAGCCTTGTCACTTCTATAGGACAGTGCTTTCTAAAAGAATTTCCTTTGATAAAGTAAGAATTATATATATACTTCCTTCTTTGCTATGGTTACAATAAGACTAAGGAATAATTTAATGCATAACTTGTAATTACTTCAAGTTTTGAAATAATGTATTTTCTCTACCAATCATATAATTTTTGACATTACTATTTTTCATTTAAGTACTCTATATATTTTATTGTAAGAAAACTCAAATTCCTTTTAGAAATGGATGTATCATACTAAATTGTGTATGAATAGATCTCTACTGCCCTCTTCATTTAAAGAATACAAGTTCTAAGCATGATATTATGGCCAAGTAAGGTTTTTTCCAATAATAAACCCAAGGAAAAAAACCTCTAACATAAATTACAACAACATTTCATATATATCAGTGTCAAGGTCAATTTAACAAATTAAGTGATTCTTCTTAATAAAATTCTATGATAAAAATACAAGTATGAAAATTATCAAAACTAAACAGTAAACGTCATTAGTAATTGATGAAGAACTGACATCACCATTCAGATCAGAAGCTAAGTATATCCCCATCCCAATATTCAACATTGTTCTGAATAGTGTAGCCACTATAATAAAAATTTTAAAATAAAATACTACAAACACTACTGAGAGATGCAAATTTTTATTTTCATGCTTATATACCCAGAAACTATAAATATCTGTAACAGCTAATTAAATAAAGTTTATTTCCATTAAGTCTAGTCTATTGAGGTAAACAGATACACTCTACATGGAAAGAATTGATACCTTTACCCTGTACCACCACCACCAATAAATTAGACATGGAAAAAAAAAGTCCTACTCTAGGAGAAATAACTAATAAATTCATGGGACGAATTTAACATAGGAATCTAAATTTGTTGAAGAAAGGCACAGGATCTACAATTTTGAAAAGCTTATTAAAAAGTAAGGGACACTGACATTCAATAATATAACTAAACACAGAATTACAGGAGAAGGGAAGGCCATCTGGTTTCACATTCAACCAATCCATGACACTGCTCCAAAGGCGGCATGTCTGCTCGTCTGCCTTACACATCGCAAATGAATCTCTTCACATTTTTGATGTGTACTGTGTCTCATGGACCAGACTTAGTACTTGGCATGCATGATCATATTTGTATTCATAATAATCTCATGAGGAAAATACTATTTTTTCCATTTCACAAGTGAGAAAAAAATGATACCGAGCCACTCAGCACAAGTAAGCAGCAATGTTCCAGATCAGAATTCAGACTGACCTGACTCTGGATTCTATACTCCAAATCACCATGTTTTACACATCCAGAATCAATATAGCTCATTCTACTGCTAGACAACTCTGTTACAGGGTTCTTTTATTGGGCTGAACCAACTGGCATTGTTATTTCTGCCCAGTCTTGTTTCTGGAGAAAGCTCAATATGTCTGTACATTCTACTGCAAGAACACTTTCTGAAGGTCTCAGGAATCATTCCTAAACACCATGTCACTTTAGTCACCTGCATTAAATAGTCTGGAGGGGGTCTCTTAAATTGTAGCATCCAAAAGGAAACTGAGCACTGCAGATCTGTTTACCAGGTGCACATGTTCTCCTGTCTATGGAACTTACTTTATATTTACATTAACGTTGCCTAAGATGGCAACAAGCCTTTTCTTAACCGGACTTGTAATATTTTGACTAATTAATTTTTCAAAAATTTTTTTTAAAATACTTTGTTTCTGGGGCTGGCGCCATGGCTCACTTGGTTAATCCTCCACCTGCGGCACCAGCATCCCATATGGGCCCCAGGTTCTAATCCCGGTTGCTCCTCTTCCAGTTCAGCTCTCTGCTGTGGCCCTGGAGGGCAGTGGAGGATGGCCCAAGTCCTTGGGCCCTGCACCCGCATGGGAGACCAGGAGAAGCACCTGGTTCCTGCTTCGGATCAGTGCAGTGTTGGCCGTAGCGGCCATTTGGGAAGTGAACCAACAGAAGGAAGACCTTTCCATGAACATACATACATACATACATATTTATATACACACATATACACGTTTATATACATATATAAAATATACATATATAAAGGACTTATACTTAGCCATGTTAAGTATAAACTAATTGTTAGGATCCAGCTGTTCTGACTTATTTTGGGCATAATGCTCTTGATGTGTATATCTATAGTTACAGACATGTACATGCACTGGCATACACATGTACATGTAGCCTACAAAGTAAAAATTGGATAGATTTCAAAAAGTTAATGTAGATTAAAAATATAAGACTATAATTAGTTCTAAGCACTCATGCAAAAATGAATATTTTAGTTAAATACAGTAAATATAAAAATATTTAAAATGTTTTTCATATCCTGTGAAGAAAAGTATTATAAAAATGTTTAACTCTGGTAACTGACAATCTGTATATAAATACCGTACAGTGAAAATATATTCAGAAGAATTATAGTAACCAATTCTGGTTATGTACAGACCTGAGAATTTGGGCCATGTTTCTAAAGTTTTCTTTCTTGGGAATTATACTGACAACTGAGAAGATTATGAAAGCAACTTGTGACACATTCAAGTTAATTTACCTTTTTAAAGAATTTATTTGAGACAAGTGTCTGCTAATACTAACTGATAGAATCAAAAAGGGAGGGAAGGATCCAACATGGGAAGTGGGATACACAGCAGACTCATAGAATGGCAGATGTCTTAAATAGCACTCTGGCCTCAGAATCAGCCCTTAAGGCATTCGGATCTGGCTGAAGAGCCCATGAGAGTATTGTAGGCATGGAAAGCCAAGATACCATGGAAAAGAAAAAAAAGAAGCCCTAAATGAAAGATCTCTGTGAGTGAGATCCCAGTGGAAAGAACGGGGCCATCAAAGAAGGAGGTACCTTTCTCTGAAGGGAGGAGAGAACTTCCACTTTGACTATGACCCTATCGGAATAAGATCAAAGTCAGCGAACTCTAAAGGCTTCCATAGCCATGGCAACTCATGACTAGAGTCTAGGGAGATTACTGATGCCATGAACAGGAGTGTCAAATTGTTAAGTCAGCAACAGGAGTCACTGTGTACTTACATCTCATGTGGGATCTGTCCTTAATGTGTTGTCTAATGTGCAGTGATGCTATAACTAGTACTGAAACAGTATTTTTACACTTTGTGTTTCTGCATGGGTACAAACTGATGAGATCTTTACTAATTATATACTGAATCGATCTTCTGTATATAAAGAGAATTCAAAATAAAAAAAAAAAAAACCTGGTGTTAAATTGGAAATGGCATAGAAAATTAATTTTTAAAAAAGATATTATGTAGGATCTCTGCCTTTAATGTGCTGTACATTCTTATTTAATGCTATAACTAGTACTCCAACAGTATTTTTTTTACTTTGTGTTGCTATATGGGGGCAAACTGTTGAAATCTTTACCTAATATATACTAAACTGATCTTCTGTATATAAAGAGAATTGAAAATGAATCTTGATGTGAATGGAAGGGGAGAGGGAGTGGAAAAGGGGAGGGTTGTGGGTGGGAGGGAAGTTATGGGAGGGGGGAAACCATTGTAACCCATAAGCTGTACTTTGGAAATTTATATTCATTAAATAAAAGTTTAATAAATGAAAAAAAAAAAGAATTTATTTGAGGGGCCAGTGGTGTGGCACAGCATCTTAAAGCCCTGGCCTAAAGCACTGGCATCCCATACACATGCTGATTCTAGTCCCAGCTGCTCCTCTTCTGATCCAGCTCTCTGCTATGGCATGAGAAAGCAGCGGAAGATGGCCCAAATCCTTGGGCCCCTGTACCCATGTGGGAGACCTGGAAGAAGCTTCTGGCTCCTGGCTTTGAATTGGTGCAGCTCCAACTGTTGTGGCCATCTGGGGAATAAACCTGCAGATAGACCTTTCTCTCTGTCTCCATCTCTCTCTGTAAGTCTGTCTTTCAAATACATAAAGTAAATCTTAAAAAAAAAAAAAGAATTTATTCAAAAGACTCAAGTGTATTAGGACATGCTTGTTTCATACATTACAATGCATTTAAATTAAATGTAATATATTTAAATGTATTTAAATTACAATTCAATTAAATCTTAACAAAATTAAATCATAACACTATCTCATTGGTTACAATGTAAGAGATAAAGGTTTTCAGAATTGTTGTTTCTCATTGCTCAAATTGTATTCATTTCTTACATACAAAAAGTAGCACCTGCATGTCATTAAGTATTTTTTTTTTTTTATTTGACAGAGCCAGACAGTGAAATGAGACAGAGAGAAAGGTCTTCCTTCCCTTGGTTCACTCCTCAAATGGCCGCCAAGGCTGGCGCTGCACCGATCTGAAGCCAGGAGCCAGGTGCTTCCTCCTGGTCTCCCATGTGAGTGTAGGCACCCAAGCACTTGGGCCACCCTCCACTGCCTTCCTGGGCCATAGCAGAGAGCTGGACTGGAAGAGGAGCAACCGGGACTAGAACCCAGCGCCCACATGGGATGCTGGAGCCGCAGGTGGAAGATTAACCAAGTGAGCCACGATGCCGGCCTGTCATTAAATATTTAGAGGCATTTTACTATATAAATGCACAGACTCTATGGATAAATGCCTGGTAGAGAAATGACTCAGCTTCTTTGTAAATAATCTATTTTCCTTATTTATAAAATAATCAATAAGCACAAGGCAAAATTGCTTAAAAATGAGAAAAAGGGGCCAGAATTGCGACATAGTGGGTTAAGCTTCAACCTGCAATGCTGGTATCCTACATGGGTACTGGTTCGAGACTCAGCTGCTCCACTTCTATCCAACTCCCTGCTAATGCACCTGGGAAAGCAGTAAAAGATGGCCCTAGTGCTTGAATTCACTTGGTATACCTAGAAGAAGCTCTGGGCTCTTGGCTTCAGCCTGGCACATCCCTGGCCATTGTGGCCATTTGGGGAGTGAGCCAGCAGATGGGAGGTCTCTCTCTATATATACATAAATCTGCCCTTCAAACAAACAGTCTTAATCTTTAAAAAAAAAAAAAAAAAAAAAAAAACTAGTGAGGAAGAAAATAATTCCTGCAATATGAATGTGTTTTTTATTGCGCAAAACTCACATATTCAGAATACAGTTCCACCTCTGTTTAAAATGAGTTATTCACTTCTGCTTATAGTTTGGATTACTGAAAGAGTTTAAACTCTTAAAATGTAGAAAAGTTCAATCAAGCAGTAAAAATGTCCAAAACCACTTGGAAAATACGTCATCTATAAGTCAGTTTCCTTAGGACATAAGCAAGCTCCAGAAAAAGCAGAAAGAAGTCTGATTAATAATGTAGTTTCAATTAAAAAAAAATCCAAGTATACAGGTCAACATTTGCCCTTTTGATTTCAAGAAATGCTTATCATAAGCAGCGCTCTACTGCCCTCTGTTGTACCAAGAATGTAACACAATGTAAGTTCCAAAACAACAGCATCTCCCAAAAGTACCAAAAGGCAGTGACCTCAGCAGGCTGTTTCCCACTAGGTAGCACACCTCTACGGCAGAGAAACGCTTAAGTACACACCTTCACAATTCTGTTGTCTCATAACCTTTTGTTGAATGAAATTAGCCTTATTTACTGTTTTAAAAAAGTTTTTAAAAATTTTTTTTTTCTTGCTGAAAATACATAGCAGAGAATGAAACAAAGCTATATAAATATAGGACATGGTTTATTTTTATGATATGATATATATTTTGGTGAGTTAAGAAGTAAAAATCTGAGATTTCCAGTTTGAATTTTTTAAAGATTTATTTATTTATTTGAAAGATAGAGTTACAAAATGAAAGAGGAACAGAAGGAAAGAGATCTTCCATCCCTGGTTCACCCTCCAAATGGCGACAATGGCCAGGGCTGGGCCAGACCAAATGTAGAAGCTAGGAGCTTGTTCTGCATCTCCCATGTGGGTGGGAAGGGGCAGTACTCGGGCAATCCTCTGTTGCTTTCCCTGACACATTAGCAGAGACCTGGATTGGAAGTAGGGTGGCCAGGACTCAAACTGATGCCCATATGGGATGCTGGCATTGTGAGTAGCCTTTTAAACTGCTGTTCCACAACATAAGCCCTAAAAGTTCCAGCGTTGATGCTGGCTTTCCAAGTTATCTTGCTCTCAAATTCAAAAACATTTAAAACCAGTAAAGGTAAAACAAAAGTTAGAATGTTACCCTCTAAGCCTTACAGCCACACTGCTTGAGGCAATCTTTTATTTTATTTGAAAAGCAGAGCAACAGAGATTTTCCATCCACTAGCTAACTTCCCAAATAACTACAACAGCCTAGGCTGAGCCTGGCCAAAATCAGGAGCTGGGAACTCTTCATGTGGGTGGCATGGACCCAATTACTTGAGCCATATTCTGTCCCCCAGGATGTCACATTAGCAGGAAGCTGATATAGGGAGTAGAGCTGCGACTCAAATCATAGCATTCATTTACCCTGTCAAGTGACCTAAGCACAAATTATATGGATCCTCTTTGTTTACTCAGAAAGTATCCAAGTTTTCTATGATCAGCAAAATTTCATTTTATGGACTTAATCTTATAGTGGAGGTGAGCCTAGATACCTATAGTTACCTTTGAAATACTCCCTTCTTCTACCCCAAGAACAGACTTAGAAAGCAGAGGCATAAAGAGGTTCCACTTCTAATGCTTAACCACGATTAGCTACTAATTACTGTCATGTATACCCATCCACCACCACAAAGGCAGCCACACTGTTTAAACTGTCCAAGCAACATCTAGCGATATTGATGAACAACAGCTTACACTTCACAGATGTGTGCAGATGGGGATATTTTCTTAGCACCACATGTGATTCCAGTATTGCTGAAATTCTTAAATGGAATAAGGAATTACAAACTGTTTTTATAACAATAAAATTAATCTTTAATTGGAGAATTGGATAACATTGACTTTTCATTCCAGAATTTTAATCTATATATTTTTTAAATACAAAGTATATTTCCTATTCATTTAACCAATTAATCCAAAGGAAAAAAATACTATGATTACAAGTATGCTATGAAATAAATACTTCACGTAAGTTACACAGAAACAGTATTTTCAGAAAGCTTTATACAAATCTGGTATAAAACAAAATTAAATAAAACATTTTTTAAATGAAAAAATCAGTCTAACCTACATTCCTTCACAGAGGCACTTGCATTTCTTGTCCTAGCTTTCCAACAAATAAACTCTCAAATTATTTTTTTATCTTAACTGCATAAATTACATAAATGAAGTGTCTTATAAAAAGCCATAAACATAAAATTAAGGCCAACCTGGTCCTTGTGTCAGGTAAACAACACACTGAGAGGAACTTTTTATTAATAAAAGTCCTGTAATATACCTGGAGCAGGGATTCAAAGGGCACATATGTACCTATTGCAGATCTGACCCTTACAACACAATGTTCCCATGCTACTGGAAAAAAACTTAGCCCACTTGTGGCACATTCCTTTCAGGAACACAGGAATAGGGCTTTCTGTGGATAGATTTCCCTTCCTAACCACACTGAGATTTGGACCAAGCATTAACATACAACTTCTTTCTGGTTTGGAAAGTAGACTCCAGCCACCATAGGTGATGAGCAAAGTTAGCTCAAGATTTCTCAACTGCTACACAATTTACAGTAGAGCAAGGGGAAGACTGATGTGAGAGACTGCTATATAGCAAGGTTCCACCAAAACCTAGAACAAACTAGAACTGGAAAAACAGGGTTTTAATTGGGAAGCCAATCTTCAGACCAAGAGGAGAAAAATGTAGAAATAGAAAGTCAGAAAATATTTAGTCACAATAGTGCAAAGTGTTTGGCACATCCCCATACAAGTAACTCTCCTGAAACTTCACTGAGGTACACACATGTCAGGAATAAACTAAAGTTGGAAGAAGCACTGAGGAGAGGCCCTGTTTTTACTGCTACCTTTGAAAACCATTCTAGTTATGTTTAAGAACTCCTTCCAGTAAAGTGCTTAGGCATATGGCATAAGTCAGTTCATCCTCGCATTTTAAAGGTTTCTGCTAAGCCAAGGGGGGCTGGTCAGCATTGTGGAGTAGCAGGTTGAGCCACTGCCTGTAATGCCAGCATCCCATGTGGGTGCCGGTTCTAGTCCCAGCTGTTCTACTTCCAATCCGGCTCCCTGCTGATGTGCCTGGGAAAGCAATGGAAGATAGCCCAAGTGCTCAGGCCCCTGCATCAAAGAGGGAGGAGATCTTGAAGAAGCTCCTGGATTCTGGCTTTGGCCTGGCTCAGATCCAGTCATTGTGGCCATTTGAGAAGTGGACCAGTGGATCGAAGATCTCTCTTTCTCTCTCCATCCCCCCACCCCCTCTGTAACTATGACTTCCAAATAAATAAATCTTTAAAAAACAAAACAAATCAAAAAAGCCAGGCAAGGCTTCAAAACAAAGGCTAAAAGCATGGCTCATCCTCACAAGTTGATAGCCTTCATACCTTCTCTACTTGGAAGCCATTTTCTCCTCCTGGTCCCCTAAAAACTCCTCCTTAATTTTCAAGTCCAAGTTCAGACTTGTCCTATAAAGTCTTCATGAGTCCCTTGGTCAAATGCAGTGCTCCTCTTCTGGAAAGTGCCACTGCACTCCCGTGTTGCTGTCACTATGCTGCTTGTCTCCTCAGTGCACTGTAGGCTACTCAAACAGCACAAAATTTGCTTCTCCATCTTTGAATCTTCAGGATCTAGTACTCTGTGGATACTCAAAATAATCAACAGCCCACCTGACTTACTTTCTCTCAGTGAGTTCATTTTATGGAAGCTGAACAAACTGGACATCAGCAGGTGTTTCCATGACATTCAATAAATTATCCTGTGAACCCATTTTAGTTCCTACTGTTTTACCTGGGAGAATTTGTTTACCAGAGCAAATAACTAGCTTATAATTGTAGTCCTTCTTTATGACCTCATTCTTTTAAGTTACACCCTTATTTGACAGGCAAAGAGACAAAGAAAGCAGAGATAGACACGGACAAATGGCAACAGAACAAGAAGAGAAACAGATAAGAGAAAGTACTCATCCTATGGGTTCACTTCTCCAACACCTGCACAGTCAGGGCTGGTCTGGGTCTGGGGACAAAGCAGGGAACCAGGAATGAAATCAAGGTTTCCTATATAAGTAGCAGGAACTCAATCACTTGAATCATCACTTGTGGCTCCCAGGTTCTGCAATGGCAGGAAGCTTAATTCAGAAGCTGGAGCCAGGATTGAATGCACATACTCTGATGTCCTAACTCCTAGGCTAAACACCTTCCCACAATTCTTCCTTTAAATAACCTCATGCACTTAGAAGTAAGACTAAGTCCCAAGAAAGGCAATAAAAACATGATTGTTAATAACATTAAAAACAAATCTGATACTAGATCAGGAAAATGTAAACAAATTCTTGTGCTTGAATATCATTTTAAGCACTTAATAAAATTTGAGAATCTAAGAAAGATCCACAGTAAAAACAAAAAATTATGATCCAAATCAAAGAACATAGCCACTCCAAGGCACATACTTTTGTACTTGTTTTGCTCCAATTTCTGCTACATAGATTGCTCCAGTCTTTCTATCCACTTCTAGGAGATGTGGTAAAACTTGATCTGCCAGTTGGATTGTGCTGATCACAGAACACAGGCCAATGTCTCCCACAGGGGGTGCTGCCACAATTGAGAGCCTACTAAGATTCAGCTGGGCCACAATCAAGTACTTTTCATCAGGTGTAAATCTATGGAGAAAGAAGTTTTACATAATAAATTCATGCAAAATAAACATCAATCAACATTCTTTTTCCCTACAGTGCTAAATAACAGGAGGCACCTACTTGCTGAATGATTTAAGGAGAATTTAAGTTTGATCTAAATCTGTTTATGAGGGAGTAAGTGGTGGTAGAAATGGCCAAAGATTACTTTCAATCTTTAAAAAAATCAACACCATAATACTACACACAATAAAACTAATGGACAAGTTGTATTAGGCTGTAGTTGATACTACAGACTCAGGCTGATTTTGATGTGTTTAAAAATTTAGCAAATATATCTCAAGGGTAAAGACTGTAGGGGAGGACTAGCATACATTTTTTTTCCTGATACTAGAATTCTATAGAACACTGGAAGTGTAGTTGTTTTCACTTTACCTGGTATTGTAAAACATCAGCTATCAAATTTCTCTTGTATTCTTCCATTTTCCTCTGCTTAAATTGACCAATAACTATTTTAAAATACCAGCTGGCTCTTCAGAGGAAGTAATACAAATAGACTAAAACATCATTTCAAAATGCAAAGAAACAATTACCTGACTGCAGAAGGGCCCTCTTGTATGAAACAATTATCCCATGTTCCTAGCAACTCCCCAGTCTCTTTGTCAAACACTTGGATTCTTTTATTTCCTCGGTCAGCAACCCATACCTAAGAAATAAAACAAAACAAAACAAACAAAAGATCAACTGGAAAAGATCCAGAATATGAAAGGAAAGAAAAATGAAAGGCAGCGAATGAGTCTGTGTTTTCACACTGGGAGGGATTTAACTTGACATGGCGCAGCCATTTTGGTCACAATGGCCATCTTGCCCTTTCGGCAACCCTGGAAGTCATTGGAGCCCTACTGGGGTAAATCAGGTCAACAGGTAAGTGGTCAGGCTTCTCTTGCCAGGTAGGACCCTGGAATGCCCCTTATCTAATGCTTAGAATGGTATTTCTTAAGAAAGTCCAGATATACTTGGATTAGCAATGGGCCAACTTTGTCTATTAAATCCTCTCTTCCTTTCCTTAACTTGGAGCCCCATATGTCTTAAGGCTGCCAAAAACCACACTTCTGTCCAGGAGTCCACTGATAAATTAGTCTGTGTCATTGTGGATTTGCTGTTTCTTTGGTTTCCCATACCTTCCACTTTAGGTGGCCAGTTCATCCACATTAGATTTTTCTAAAATGAACACACATAATCTCATGTAGAACTTAGAGGATCGCAAGGAAGAAGGTATTAAAGGCCCCTGTCTCAGATGAGGAAACACTGAAGTTCAGAAAGGTTAAACGCCACATCTGAAATGCAGTCAAGTGGGACAGCTACAATATAAATGGCCATCTGTCTTAACCAGAAGCCTGCAGTATACTACATGTGTACGTTAATGTGTGAGCAACTAACAAACAGGAGTACTCCACCAGAATGCAGAGGCTCAGTAGGTATTTATTCCAGTAACAAGCATTCCCTTTCACTGAGTATGGTGCTGTTGAGTCCTATCCATCTCCATTGTTGGGCCAGGCAACAAAATAAACACTAGCAATGTTCATCTTCAGGAGTTCAGGAGAATGGGGGAAGTGAAGCATTCATTCTTTTACACATGCAACCTCAGTAGACCTATACCTGCCATTACCATGGCGTGTTCAAAGTGCTAAATCACTTAGGGAGGAAAGCTGGGCTAGTTCATAACACCTAAAGTAGGGTAAATAAGTTTAAAGATTTATTTATTTATATGAAAGGCAGAGTGACAGAGAGAAAGATAAAGAGATCGCCCATCTGCTGTTTCATTCCCCAAATGGCCCCAATAGCCAGGTCTGGACCAGGCTGAAGCCAAGGACCCAGGAACTCCACCCTGGTCTCCCACATGGTTGACAGGGGCCAAAGTAGATGGGCATGTTCTCCTGCCTTCCTGCATATTAGCAGGAAGCCATACTGCAAGCAGGGAAGCCAGGACTTAAACTGGTATTCAACATGGGATGTCAGCTTCACAGTAAGCCACTGCAACACACTGCCAGCCCTGATAGGTTTACTTCAGGTTTGTTAATAGGCCAAAATGAGTTATTAAGGAACTACTGTTGTGAAACAAGACGCTGATTCAATATAAATGACATTTCACGTACTGTATGTATGCAACCTATGACATAAACAAAATGAAATGTTTTTTGATGATGATGGCCTGAGTTGTCGAGGTAGGAAAGAATGAGCTTACTGGAGAGGAGGGCTCTCACTCTGATGTCTCTCACCCCCACCTTCAGGCTCGTAGGATTTGCTGAGTTTCTGGAACCAAAGGCTATTTCTTCAGGATAACCCTATGTACATCTTTGCCAGGGCTTGTGAATGTTAGCAGCCACTGAATTCCTCTCCAATAAGAAACAAATAAAGACTCATTATACCATTTGAGAAATGTTACAGATGATTACTTAAGGTAGTTTCTCAAGGTCTCCTCCTGATGTATGATTCTTTACTAAGGGTGAGTTTCCTTGAAGATTTTAGGGTTGCTGTCTCAAAAAAATGACCAATGAGAAAAAAAAAACCAGTTTATACACCAAGAATGACTGGCAATGCTTAACAGTGTCTTTTCTAGTCAACACTCAATGGGTTTTGATAATGAGAAATCTTGTTTAAGGGACAAGAAGTCTTTAACTCTTGAATGAATGAACTTTTCACATAGGGCTGTCATGATGACTGAAGGAGTTAGTCATATAAAATGCACAGACAGTGCTGTTCTTATAGAAGCACAAACACATAGAAATTAACATACTCATTCTTAATCACTTAGTAATGTCTGTGAACTCCCATCAAATGTTCTCTAAGACCTCTTAGAAAGCCATTCCTCACCATTGCTTACAAATCTGTGTCTAGGTCTTGCCTGCTATGAAATTTGACCTTTTCTCTTGGCTCCAAGTAGTAGTAATTAACCAAGCTCCATAAGGTAAGGTGCTAAGTCTGCATGCTAAGTTTCTAGTTTCCAATTCACACACAAACTTCACATGGTCAGTTAACTTGCTATAGTAGAGAGGAAGATGCAATGGATTTAGTGATCAAAACACTGTCAACAAAGGAGGCCCAATCAAATTAGAACGTTGCTTGCTGAGAATCAGAAGAAGAAAAGTATTAAAATGTCTACTGGCATGAAGGCAAGTACCCATTGTGCATCAAGACATTCAGTCAATTAATGAATGCTTATGACTACTGGGTGTTAGGCACTAAGACATAAAATGAAAGAGAATCAGTTCTTGAGCTCATACAGCCTATACACTATTAAGGGAGACGGACAATTAAATGATTATAACATAACATGATAGTTACATAAGGGAGAAATGCAGACCACTGAAGAAAAACAAGGAGAAACTGATATAAACCAATTTTTGTGGTGCTTGATTTGGGGAAGATAGAAGTGATATCTATGCTTAGCAGGTGATTAAAAGCAAAGAGGTAATAGTAGAAAAGACAGAAATTGACTGAAATTTGTTGGTTAAAGCTTTCTGCTCCCCAGAGTGGAGCTAGTGATGAGAATGAGTCGGCTTACGAGGCTGTCTTTTCCAAGCTTCCAAAATTAAACTCTCCCACCTTCCTTTTGACCAAGACAATTTTTGTTGTTGAGAACTGAAATTGTATTTGAACACAGTTTTTCCAGTAGCAGGGAAAGCTGTTTCCCAGGTAACTTCATGTTTGAATCCATTATTTGTTCCTTT
Organism: Lepus europaeus; assembly: GCF_033115175.1. NCBI lineage: Eukaryota > Metazoa > Chordata > Mammalia > Lagomorpha > Leporidae > Lepus > Lepus europaeus. The sequence goes on from NC_084832.1 coordinate 68,344,643, forward strand.
GGTTCTTTAAGAGATACAGGATATCTATTTTGCTCATTTCTGCATATTTAGGAAACCCCTTCACTACAAGACTGAAACAGCTGTAAGAGAGTATGTGCACATACCCAGCCCCACAGGAACTGCCCAGACATACCTACTAATGTACATCATGATCTACCTATATAAGCTCAGATATGTAAGTGTAAACCATGAGCCAGATATACGTGTCCCTCTGACCCAACACACCTAGACACACACACACACACATTCGGACACACAATCTAGATACATTGTATTTTTACCCGGCCAGTTGAATCAACTGTAACACTGTGAGGTATGTTGAACTTAGCAGGCCCTGAGCCATTTTCTCCTCGCAGCCAAAGGATGCTGAAATCTATAAATGGTAAAAAAAATATACGGTCAGAGTGACATACAGAATGTCTAATACATTCGCATGTTACATTTGGAGACAGCTGCGAAAAACTATTCTATATCTGGTCAATTTAACTAAGTTTTCCTGGCGTCAGGTTTTTGAACCTACTTATTTGCCTAATTCCTACACTTAGAAAAGTCCTCTGCCTCAAGCAATTTATCTACTTTCATCTTCACCTGAAAGTTTTCATGACGGCTTCAAACCGTTGTTTAGGGCTATGCCACCCCCTCGCTCAAGCTGGTTCTCCTTCCCAACTTGCTTGTGGTGTTTCACTGGGATTGATCACTAACATTATGTTTTTATTGTCTGTCTCCTTGAATCCCCATGGTAGGGGCTGAACTGTGGCATTCCAAAAGTTTTTGCAGAGTGCTATCCCTTGGTCCCTGAGCATCTGACCTTGCTGGGAAATCCTTACAAGAGAAAAGTGGAAGGTTTGAGACACAGAGGCACACAGAAGGGGCCATATGAAGACAGAGGCAGGGTGGAGTTATGCTGCCTCTAGCCAAGGACTCCCTGAACTACAGATGCTAGAAGAGCCAAGGAAGGAGTTTCCCCTAGAGCCTGTTGGGGAAACATGGCCTGCCACACAGATTCCGACTTCTGGATTCCAGAACTATAATTCCTGTTGTTCCAAGCCATCCAATTTGTTGCAATCTGTTATGGCAGCCCCAGGCAATTAATATTTCCATATTCAATCTGACTCTTAAATTTGACTGTTTCTTTCATAAAATTATTTGGATTCCTGTTTTATTCCACCCAACCTCCCTTTAACTGTTACCAACTGAATCCAGTTACTAAGTGATAAATAGATCACAGCCTCTACATGGCAGTCCCCGGAAATACATCCTGACACAGTGTTGAGTTCTGTAAAAAAACTCAGCTTCCATAACATCACTGTCCCACTAAAAACACCTCAGACACTTTATGGGCAAAAATAGGGCTTCAAAAATCCTCATACATGCTCTCAAGGGCACTCCAAATCTTATTTTCCACTGCCCAGAAAGTGTATTTTCAGCTACTTTTCTGCTAACGACTTCTGAGGAACTTGCGATAGAAAGCCTCCATGGATGCTCTGCCCAACTCCCTCTTCTTCCAACAAAACCAACCTAGCTTAAGAAACACTTCCTTCACGGTATCTTGTCCTATTTTTCCAGTTAATTTAGTTTCTCCTTCTCCTAATTCCCATTTGTTCGAAAAATCAATACCATAGATTATGTTTAAATGTTTTACCTATAACAATGAACCTGAACCTACTGATACCACTGAGAACACCGAGTCGAGCACGCAATAAAGCGTTTGCTATCAATCAGCTTGCAGGATCCGTGACACTGGGATTCTAGGTTCTTTTCTTTCTTTCTTTAATTTGCATGTATTTCATAAATACAACTTTAGGAACATAGTAATTCTTTCCACAGTACCCGCCCTACCACCCACTCTCCCACCCCTCTTCCACATCCCTCTCTTGTTCTCCATCTTATTTTTTTTTTACTAAGATCTATTTTCATATAATTTTATTTATAGAGGACTAACTCTATTCTAGGTAAAGAGTTCAATGCTTTGTATGAGAAGGAAAAAAAAAAAAAAACAAAAAAACTTTTCCTCAACAGTCCACACAAGGGCTTTCAAAGTCATTGCATCTTGAAGGTAATTTGACTTTTTTTTTTTTAGAAACTTAATTACTTTTAAAGAACCCAAGAATGATACATCTTTCCTGAGCTCTTACAATAACTATAAATGAGACATAATAATCTCCTCCACTTAATACCCTAAATGAAGTAAATCTTTGAGAACAAGTTTTACTACTAAATCTCAGAATCCAACTCTTTTAGGACAGAGGTCCTGCATGGGAAGTTTGTGCACAGTGACTCTTGTTGTTAATTTAACAATTAACACTCTTATGTATGATGTCAGTCAGTGACCACCCGAAGCTCTTGACATGAGCTGCCTAGGCTATGGAGGCTTTTTGGGCCCACAAACTCAACAAAGCATAAGCAAAGTGGAAGTTCTCTCCTCCATTAAGAGAAAAGTACATCCTTCTTTGTGGTCACTTTTTTCCACTGGGGTCTCACCCACAGACATCCTTCACGCAGAACATTTTTTGCCAGAGTGTTTTGGCTTTCCATGTCTGAAATGCTCCCCTGGGCTTTTTGGCCAGACCAGAATGCCTTAAGGGTGGGATTCTAGGTTTCTAACTTCTTTCTTGATTGGTTAGGATGCCCACTGATATCCTGAGATCACTGTAAATTCTCATACTGCCTCCAATTCCTTTCAGAGGAAACCCCTAGCTTTTGGTGCAGAATAAGCAGGCTTGTTATCAGAATCAATTACTATTGCCAATCTCACCCACCTGTCTTCTAGTTTTCTCCTTATGACACACTTTACCCTTTACACATAGTTTCACATACAACACTGTTACAATATTATACCAAATATCAAATCCAATCTGAAAAACATAAATCTTATAATAGTATACAGAATTAAGCCACACTTACCTTGGGACAATTTGATCAACCTGTTATTTAATCCTCCATCTCCATCCACAATGTAGATATCTCCTGTGTCCTCTACATATAATTCTGCAGGATTATCGAACTGCAGAGGATTCAAACTGGAGCCTTTTTTCCCTGGGGTACCCAAGACTTGAACAAGATCACCCAAGGAATTGTATTTTTTAACAGTATGACCATATGATCCTGTAAAGAAAGGCATATACACCACCATTGCATAGTCACATTTTTCAAGTAAGTTGGGAGTAAAAATATGCCAGAATTAATAGTAATCAAGTAGGCTCAGATAATTAAATATTGTAACTGACAGGTAATAGAGCTTCTTATGTTGCAGGCAAACTCATTCATGAATTAGTCTCAGCTACTTCAAAATTAGCTGATTATAAATTCTAATAAAAGAAAATAATTGAACACATTCTACAGAAAACTCATGTTAACAAATTATAGATGCACTAATTTCTTATTTAATCTTTTGCCCTTGAACAAGTACTGCTTATTAAAGAAAATCAAGAGGGAATTTTAGAAAAGATCTTTTATTTGAAAGTGTTACTTCAGTTACAAATAGATCTTAAACATCAGTAGGTCAATAAAAAATTCTCTATACTACCAATTTTTAACTATTTTTTCTCTCAGTGGAAACAAATAACTCATTAACTTTTCTTTCCTAGGAAGGAAATTATCTTCCTAATCATTAGTGTCTTATTTTATTAATTACATTAAAATTTCTTTGAATTACAATGATTTTGAAAGAAAAAGCATAAAGTAGAAAGTTATTAAATAAAAAATTATAAAGCAGTTAATAGAAATCAACATGAAGGCATATTAAAAAAACTGAGAAGTGTTCAAAGGATGAACTAGAAACACTGAGCTCACCATCAATAAAGTAAATCAGCTTGCCTTATAAGTCTAACTTTGAACATGTATTTATTATTGTATTTTCTTTGAAGTTTGAGCTAAATAAAGTGTATAGCCATGAGAGAACATGATATTATTAAGGAAAGTAAACCCCAAAGTTTCTGAAGGATTGGCAAAAGGGATAGAATAGCAGGAAATAATGTGTTTTTTTAAATGGCTGACTTGCAGTCATATTTTCATTAGAGGACATTTATTCCTGTGAAAAATGGGAAGAAACATAAAAACTATTTTCAGATCTGTGGGTTGGAAAACAAGCTGTAATGGAAAGAATGAGGATATCGTCTGTGCTGTTTTTATTTCTGGCAATCAGTGAAGTCTACAAAAAAAAAATCACAGGAATGGGGTGAATTAAAGTAAAGGACTTTAGCAGTACTTCTGAAAAATAAATAGTGAGAAGAGACAGATTTCATCACAATATTGCAATGAACTCAGAAATAACCTAGGATTTTAACAAGAACCATACCATCTAAAATACTGCTTGAAATAAATGGGTTATCAGTTGAGACCAAGAACTCTTTTTGGGTTCTGAGAACAGATGTGGTAAAGGCACTACTTAAAAACTGAGATCTCATAAACTCTTTTTTTTTTTTTTTTGAGACCTCTTTAGTACTATCTGAATTAGCAGAATGTCCTTCAACCAAGAGCTTAACTGGGTCACAGTCATTAATGCTGAGTCCCTAAGGTCACACCAGACTGTGGTACTGCCTGTGTTAAGCCACAGTACAGGTGAACTGCCTTCTATGAACACTTTCTTCATAGTTATAAATTCAATCATTTCAGCACTTTCTACTAAAAATACTTGATGGTGGGGAGATTTCAGACATATTGCAGTGGAATTTCAAAAATGTGAACACCAATGTATACAAAATTTGTGCTCAAGGCAACAAAACAATCTCAGTCTCTCTCGAAAGAGAAACGGTGAAGGAAAATGACAGCCAAGGATTGCATTCATTTGCTTCTAAGATCACTGTTTTATCTGGCTTCATAGAAGAGACACAGACTTCTCTAATCAGAAGAATAAAAGATGCTTTAAAAAAGTCCCTCAACAAGTTAAAAGAAAGACCAAAATAACTAGACTTCTTGCTAAACTTCTTGATTCTGCAGAAGTATGTGAAGATTTTTACAGACAAGCTTGTATCATGAACTATTAAGGAAATTGCAATTAGATTGGGCAACTGTGATTTTAAAACGTACAAGCAAGAACAGGGGCAAAGATGTGATTTCTAGCAAGGTAATTGAATAGACATTACTACACATACCACTTCCTACATCCGTGATCCAGATGGACTGTTCGTGTGGTGTACTGGCTGCAAATATACCATGAGGGGAGTCAACTGTGTAATTCCAGGCTCGTAGGAAATATCCATCCTCTGTGAACACTAATACCTTTGGGATGTTATCCCCTCTCTGAAGGTATACAAAAATAACTGCTTAGATAGGGTAGGCTCTAAGGAGCAGTCATCTTTATTGTGGCTTAGAGAAACAGAAATTAAAGGTTAATCGACAAACTTAGTAACTTTTAAAATACCACCTTCCAAAATCTAACAATATCACATTCAAAACCAAACTACTGACTTGAAAACAACCCAAAAACAAGTTACAAAATCAGCCCAGTGCAACAGGAAGAATGTGGCTTCCTCTGTGTTCAAACATACTATAAATCCCTGTTTTATTTACCTGGGCGACGTAAACCAATCCATTGAGGGAGTCAACTGCAACACAAAACGTTGTTCCAGTGAAGTATTCCGAATACTTGGGCCAACCCACATCCAGCCGGTAAAGAATTTCCTCAGCGTTCCAGTTAATTTGAAAAGAAAGTTTCCTAAAAACCTTAAGAAAATTCAGGATATTAAGATTTCGTTTTCCCTCTAGGTAGGAAAAGAAGAGGGGGTGCGGGCTTGGGTACGCAGTGTTTATTTGCAGCATGCATCGACAACCGGATTGCCGGACCGAGATCATTCCAAAGAAACCTGCTTATCCATCTAAAGGCCGAGACGACCACAATACGAGCCTGCAGATTACTTGAGGCTGGAGTAGGAGCTGGGGAAAAAGAGGAAATCAAGGAAATGGCGATGGACCGCATCCAAACTAGCGCTCAGAGACAAGCGGGAGAGGTGGAGAGGGAGCCCGAGCCCAAGACTGGCGTCGCCCCCCAGCAAATACACCCGCCGGTCATTCAGAGCCTCGCCATCCAGCTCACCGGAGAACCACAGATGTGGAAATGCAAAACCAGCAACGCAAGCAAGACGCAGGCGCCGGCGGCGCACACCCAGAATCTCGCCATGACCAGACGGCGTAGGAGGAGAAGCGCCCGCAGTTGGCTGGGGACTTCCGGGACAGCAGCGGGCCCGAGCCCCTCGTCGCTGCACCGGGGCCCTGCCCTTCCCAAGCCCCTTCCTCCAGGTCACTCTCACTGCAGGCGCGCGTTTTGAGAAAGAACCGGAGCGGAGATCTTGGCGAGAGTCAGCCACGCCAGCCCAAACTCGCTGCAGGTTCTCGGGTCCCCGCCTCCCTTGTCAGGTGCTTTGGTAGACCCAGTGACCACGCCTCCGCGTCCTCTGGGCGGTCCCGCCCACTAAGAAAAAAAGTGGGGCGCCCGCAGAAAATGCCTTACCCGCTCGCAAGTCATTCTTTTAATTCAAGTTGAACAATCAACATATTGCACACGGAATTACTGTCTGAAAGACGATGTGACACTCAAAGAAACGACTTCTGGGCTCTGAGACGGACTTCAGCCACATCCTCTTCGGAGGTATCAGGCATCTGTTGTAGATGCCTATGTTCCCACATCAGGCCCCCTCTCCTGGCTCCAAGGAAAGAGCGGCCCAGGCTGGCGGCGCGGAGTTGATTTTGCTGCGACGCGACGCGCTTTAGAGAAGGTCCCCGTGAGCTGGTGGGGGCTGTAGGGGTAACGCGGCAGGCGCCTGGCGGTTTACAGAACTGCGGTGTTCGGGAGTCCCCTTATGCGAGGCCGTGTCCCCCTTCGCCCGGCTTCCGAAGCTGTCTGGCTGCCGGCCCGCTCCCGGAAACCTCGGCTGCTGGTAACAAAGAGCCTGCCGGGCCGCCTGCTACCGGGCTGCAGGATTCCGGAGTCGGGCTCAGAGGCCGGGGTGGGGGGAGCGCCACCCGGGCCATGAGTCCGGGTTTGCGACGGTGAGGGCGAGGCCGGCGCGGCGCTGGTACGGGCCGGGAGGCCGGCGCCTTCCCCGCTGCAGCCCGCGGGGTTCGGGGCGCAGGTGCCTCTGCTTCCCTGGCGCCTGCACCCGGGAAAGCGGCTTCACGCGCATCCTCCGGCCGTGCCGGGCCGTCAGCGACAGGGCAAGGAGGCTCAGCACCGGCCACCGAGCCCGCGGGCTTGTCTGCGGCACTCAGAGGACCCGGCTCTTCCCCGAGGCGCCCTGAAGCTTTGTGTAAGAAGCTGAGGAAAGTCTGACGGGACTGTTTTTTGTTTTTAGTAATTAAAAAAAAAAAGTTTTCTAAGTCTCGGTTTTTAGAAATTTTTGCGGACTTTGCCATACTCTACCTCTTCGCCTCCTTTCTCTTGCTCTGGGTGTCTTTTTTTTTTTTTTTTTTCTCCCCCGCTATAAGTATTTTTACTGGCCGCAGAGCAGACGAGACATGGACGTTTTGTAGTTGAAATTGTAGCTTACAACCTCGAGAAAGTAGGAAAGATGGACAAAAAGTCCTTTGAAACGGTGCTGGATGAAATTAGAAAGGTAATTATTCTAGATTCTTTCAATTATTCTACGAGATTCTACTGTTTATTCTCTTGGAGGTACTGTGTGTGGATTGCACAGGATATGGGTCGTAGCATTGCCAGGTTGGTTTGCATTTTCACGTGGAGTGTAGGCATTCGATTCTTGGATGCATTTCGTGTTGCAAGTAGAAATTAAGTTACGTTAACGCTGAACTTGAGAAACCGTGTGGTGGAAGTTATGTACCCTAACTCTCGGAGTGAACCAGGCTGCAACAATTAAAAACCAAAAAAAAAAAAAAAAAAAAAAAGTTACCTATTTGGACTGAAAGGAACTGGCATTGTTGCATGGACACCAGGTGCCTGGCCTAGGCCTTCCAGGCGATTCCTACTTACTTGCATTTCCATAATCGTCAGACATTTGCCAGACCAGAAAGGAAGCGACACCGTGTGCTCTGATGCTTATTTCAGTTCATCAAGTTATTAGTAAAATTGTATCTGGCTTTGCTCTTTTACTGTCTTTTTAACAATTTTTCTTTTCATTTTCAAATTGATGCTCCGTTTTTCATATTTGATGACAGCGCTCTTATTTGAACAAATATCTGTTTTTGCAAAGCCAGTTTGTTCTATTAAAGTGTGAAATACAATGGTGGCTTACTAATTGTATACTTAGAATTTGTCAGATTGTGAGTTGATTTTTGTTCACTGCTGATGAGAGAATTGACTAGCAGATTTCTATATTTGGAAGATAAAGAGTGTCAGTTTGCATAATCCCTCCCTTCTGTTGACAGAATGTCACATAGTAAATACTAATGACTAGAATAAGGCATTTTCCAGAGATGAAACACATAAGATGGCAACTTAAATCCGTATTTCTGGTCAGCAATCAAAGTATGTCTTTTGCTGGCTTTACCAATTGATTAAAAACATTCCATCATCTTGATCCCTTAAAAATAAGTTAAGTATGAGTGTTACTATTGACTTTTCATTTTAAAGATGTGTTTGTTTATTTGAGAGGCAGAGTTACAGAAAGATGGAAGGAGAGACAGAGAAGTCTTCCAACTAATGATTCACTCCCTAAATGGCTGAAATGGCTGGAGCTGGGCTGATCCAAAGCTGGGAGCTTCTTCAGGGTCTCTCCCACACTGGTGCAGGGGCCCAAGCACTTAGGCCAGCCTCCACTGCTTTCCTAGGCCATCAGCTGGGAACTGGATCAGAAGTGGAACATCCTGGACTGGCGCCCATTTGAGATGCAGGCACTGCAGGTGGAGGCTTAACCTACTATGCCACAGTGCTGGCCCCTGAATTTTTTATTTTTTCAAAGAATTACTTTTAGACTTTGTGGATGTAGGTCCCTTTAATCTCTTTTCCTGATTGTCACCATTGGATTTTAGATAAGACTGTTAATTTAAAGCAGAGGCCTGTAAGGAGACACTAGGAAAACAGGAAGCCAAAAAAGGAAAGGGGACAGGAATGTTGACTTTGTTTATCAAAAGTGAGATACTGAGTTTCATGAGTTAAGGGGCACTTATTGTGTGAATCTGTTCTAAACACCTTCCCTGTGTGATATGATCTTTTAGCAACCCTAAGGTAGGTACTGTTCCTAATTTTTCCTAGTCTCTCTGAGTTAACTCAAAGTTACCTCTCTGGCAAGTTGTGGGGAGCAGTGTTCAGACTGTGGTGTGCTGGTGGGCCTGGGGATACAGCTGGGCCTCTCAGGCATTGAAATAATTGAGACATCATTTGGTGCCAGCACAGTGCAGGATTTGATCCAGAAGCTTCCTTCTGACTGATCAGTAGTGATAAATGGTAATCAAACTCGTAAGAGTACATTATCTACCCACACTTCATCTGTGAAAGCTAAGCTGTTGAGCACCCTGGAAGTTTTTACTTCTCTGGTCATAGTATTTTCTCCTAGCATAATCGTATATATGAGAAGCACAGATATAATTGTTTTGTAGTTCAAGCAAAGAGATTCACTGATTTTTAATGGTTAGTGTTTGTCAAGTTCTGATAGCTACATTCAGCAAATGTTTGCAAAGGGAGCATGTGTGATTACTGTTGGCCTTGATAGTGCTGTGTCAAGGCTGCGAACTTCTCTGTGACCCTACTTTTGATGGATTCCATTTAGTGACTACCTGTTGTGTGTCAGATCTGATGTTGGCTGTGGTAATGCTCCCTGTAACTCTTTGAGATGGGTAGTGAATGAATGAAGTTCCCTCTAATGGGTGAGGAAACTTTCGGGGTAATTAAAATGCTTCTCAAAGGCTGCCAGCCAGTGGCAGATGCAAACAATTTAGGACCCTCGTGCTTCGGGGTTCTTGTATCCCTGAACAAGCACTGAGAATCTCTACATTGTATATTGTTCCTCTATCAGAGTGCATAACAGGTGCTCAGTAAGTCAGTCATGATTGATGTCCCATACATTTGATGTTAACAGTGACAATTTGGTTGGACCTGCTGTATTTCAGAACTCTTTAACTACATTCACAGGAATTCTGTATGTACTCTCTACTGATGTTGAATGCTATCAGTTTCCATTTTATTCCTTTTTAGGAGAGAGTAGGGAGGTCCAGGATGTGCTCTTAACTCATTTGTGTTACAGTAGGACCTTGAAAAGGTAAAATGTCATGTCACCACGTTGAACTTAGCAGCCTTCTGCAAGGCAGGGCTAAAGGAGGCCACACTGTTGAGTGGCTTCTACCGTTCTGGTGATGTATGCATGTTACCGTGCTGCTCCCATATGTTAACTCTGTGTTTCCTTATCTTTTCAGGCTGTTTTGACGGAGTACAAATTAAAAGCAATTGAATATGTGCATGGATACTTCTCTAGTGAACAGGTATTCCTCATATTTTTAAACAAGGATTTTCTTTTATATCAGTGTTCTGCTTAATGCTGACCTGTTGGTCAAATTCAGGATTGCTTTTACTTTTTGCTGTATTTATTCAAGAACTTTAGAAGCTTTCAGCTTTGGCAGAAAGCTTTACAGAATTTATAATTCAGGAGCATTTTATAAAACAGCACAAATTCACCACAATAGCATATTCTAACATGATTTTCAAATCCAGTGTCAAAAAAATTTTTAAATGTTTTTCTTTCTGTCCACTATACCAACATATTTTAAACTTTTAATAGAAAACTTACTCAAATATGTAAAATTTTTTAAGATAGTGATTGCAAAATTCAGTACATAATGTAAAAGAAAATGTGAATAATGAAATATATTTGATGAAGCCCCTAAATAAAAATTAAAGAACTAAGAAAAAAGCATATAGTGTCTAATAAGTTGTTTAAAACAAGAATAATGCCTTAAGTGTAATACTGTAGTGAAACTTTCATTCAAAGCTTTTCAAAACTTAAAAAATTATTTATACACACATATGCACAAATATACACATATATATACACACACATGTACACATAAATATTAAGTTCAAGATGCTTGTGAGAATAGAATTAAAAGATAATTGATTTGGGGGCAAAAATTTATGAAATCTGTACATACAAAGTGTTTTCAGAGTTTTTGAAAAATACTCATTTTTGTAAACGATGCATGTTTGTTATTATTTCTTTATTTCATGCCAGTTAGCTCCTCCAACCTTGCTTTACAGAATGATTTAAACATTACCACATTTGCAGGAACTCACAGTAAAATACTTAATTAAGTCAGGATTTATGGTGCCTCCCTTCCCAAGAATTTTTTTATGCTTTTCTTTGTGGAGTGTACTTGGAGGCATAGGATCAGGGTAGAGTGATCATGTAGAGACTTAGGGGTTTGGGCTTGGCACCCTCCCTGCTCGCCTCTCGCCGCCTGCGTCACGCTGTCTCCCTCATTCCTTGGAAGTTTGCTGCTGATAGAGTCAGGGAGAGCCTGGGTATCTAAACTCAACACAGTGCACTGGGCAGAAGCTGCTGTGGTAATTCATGGCGATTCTTACAAGTTTAGGGAATGCAGCTTGGGTATATCATGCCTTCCAGTTTCACGTGAAAGGGTGGAAGTTAGCGGACCTATATTAAACCACACCCTCATACCCTGTGGTTAATTAAAGCCGTATCAGTTCTTCATTAATGTTTTAAAGTTGTCCCATTCACCAAATTTCTCTGTATTCCTAAGCTGACATTTAACTCTTTCTCATACTTTTCAACCTTCCTTTTTTTTTTTGATTAGGAAACTTCTTCCTGTTTTGTAAATTTTTCATTTTGTAGATCAGTGCTGTCCAACAGAGCTTTCTGTGAAGTTGAAAGTGTTCTCTGTCTGCACTGTCTGTTGTAGCTGTTGCCTCGTGTGGCTGTTGAATACTTGAAGCATGGCTTGTGCCATTAAGGAACTAAATTTTTAAATTTTATTGGATTTTATGTGATTTAAATGTGTATAGCTGTGTATGGCTATTCTGTTAGCGTGTTTAGAGTCTAGTGTGACACCAATTAGCTTTGCCCAGGTTGCACATGTTGCACAGAATTCCAAGTACTGAAATAAATCTTAGAGAAATGTTTGCAAACACCCTGTCATTAGAGCTAAATTAGTCTTTGCTTTCAGGTGGTTGATTTACTGAGATATTTTTCCTGGGCCGAGCCTCAGTTGAAGGCAATGAAGGCATTACAGCATGTAAGTAACTTAACTTTCCTTAGAATATAGAATTATAAGTATTTTTAATTCCCCCAGTTTTCCATAATTATCTCAAGTTGTAATTTTTGTCCATCAGAAAAGCAAATCCTAAATTTTATTGTACTTTGATTATTCAATAGCTATGTTGAAAACCAAAACTTTCCAAAATATAAATTTAAATTGTATATACTATACTATTAAATTGTACACCACAGCATCCTGATGGGCAGATTGGAGGAGGAAAATATGGCTTGACAAGCAAAATAAAAGATTTGAATCCTTCAATGTTTTTATGTTCTATTGTTTTTTTCTTTTTTTAGATTTATTTATTTGAAAGGCAGAGTTACAGGAAGAGACAGAGAGATCATCCATCTGCTGGTGTACTCCCCAAATGGCTGCAACAGCCAGGGCTAGACTGGGCTAGGCCAGAGCCAGGAGCCAGGAGTCAAGAGCTTCATCTGAGTCTCCCATGTGGGTGTAGTGGCCCAAGCACTTGGGCCATCTCCCTCTGCTTTTCCATGTGCATTATCAGGGAGCTGGATTGGAAGTGGAGCAGCCGGGACACGAACCTGTGCCTATATGGGATGCCGACATTGAAGGTGGCAGCCTGACCTGCTATGCCACAATGCAGGCTCCAAGGAACTAGTTTTATTTAGGAGCATATGTCACTTAATGATGGTGATACATTCTGAGAAGTCTATTCTGCAATTTCGTCCTTATGTGAACATCCTATGAATCAGAAGGCTAGGTTGTCACTAGGCAATATCATCATTTGAGACCCCAGTCATATATGTGGTCCATTGTTGTAGAGTGCAGAACTAAATGTAATTAATTTAAATAGGCTCCAGCGCCTTGTGGCTACTGTGTTGTATAGCTTTGCACTAGAACCTAGATCGAATTGGAGTATCTGACTGTAGAGGAAAATATTCCAAGTATTAGGTGTGGTTGGCTTTAGTGGAATCAGAGAAAGATCTTTGACTTCCTGAGATGGCTAAGAAAGTATTTGGGTCTGTTAGTACTTCTTTCTCACCTTCTCTTTAATGATTTCTTTTTTTTCTTCACAAAAGAGTTACCTCTTCAGTTCTCTGGGGTGGAAATCTTTCTCCACATTTCAAAGAAACAATGCTTTGCTCCTGAGAGAGGGAGAGCAAAACAAAGAGAGCTTCTGTAAGAAATACATGTTTTCAAAATTTTTATTCATTTGAGAACCAGACAGAGCCCCCATGTGCTGGTTAATTTCCCAGATATCCACCATAACCCAGGGTGGGCCAGGCTTGGGCCCAGCCAGAGCCAGGAGCTTGGAACACAATCCAGGTCCCCCATTTGGGTGAACTCAGTTTCTTGAGCCATCGTCACTAACTCCCTGGGTCTGCGTGGTCAGGAAGCTGGAGTCAGGAGCCCAAGTTGGGAATCAAACTCATGCACTCTGTTGTGGAACACAGGAATCTTAACTGCTAGGCTAAATGCCCACTCTCAGCTTTTATAGGAAATATTGATGAGGGGTTGACCTTATTATATCAAGACAGCAAACTCCTCACAAAGCTGTGAGGCCAGCTCGCCTGTCTGCTTCTTTATAATTTAAATGCGGAGGTGAGAAGTGTATCACAGGACAACTCAACATACTTGTTTGAATTAAATTAAGTCTGACCTTTTTTAACAGTCAATCTGATTTGACAGATTGTTTTCATAATTACAACCGACTGTACCAATAAGGTTGCATAAGGAACATTTCCATGAATTAAATGTGCTAAATTAGTAGTTCCAAGGTCCTTCCAGATAGATATAGGTGGGTGCTTCAAAATACTTGTGGACAAGTGAAGTTTAATGTATGAGTTTATTTTGGTACAAAGCAACTCTTGGTACAGAAAGGTTTTTTTTTTTTTTTTCATAATTTGTATGAAATGTATATTAAGGAAAAACTGCATGGATTTCAAAATATTTGTACCAAAATAAGCATCTTTTAATTCCATTTTCCATGGACTTTTTGAAGTACCTTTGTATTTAAACTTCTGGTAAAATCTTTGGTATCAAATTAAAAACATGAAAGGGGTACATAGTTGTATCCGTTCTTTGGATGATACATTAATAAATGCATTGACAACTACTGCTCCAAGTTTTAGAAACTATTGGGTGTTGATGCTAACCAATCTTATTTCTTACATTAACTTTTCTTTTGAATTTCCTTTACTGTTAACATAATTCTATGATGTAGAATAATCTTCTGGATGATTTCTAAAAATGAAGGTATGCTAGTCAAATAATTATGTAACATTTTATGAGTGTTGGATTGCCACAATGTACATTACTGTGACTCTTAAATAAAAGAAAGCTTTGGGGCCAGCACTGTGATGTAGCAGGTGAAGCCACTCCTGCAGTGCCTGCATCCCATATGGGCTCTAGTTCCACTTCCAGTTTGGCTCTCTGCTATGGCCTGGGAAAGCAGTGGAAGATGGCCCAAGTGCTTGGGCCCCTGCATCCCGTGGGAGACCCAGAACAGGCACCTGGTTCCTGACTTTGGATCGGTTCAGCTCTGGCCATTGCAGCCATTTGGAGAGTGAACTACCAGTTGGTGGACCTCTCTCTGTCTGCTTCTGACTCTGCCTCTCTATAACTCTGCCTTTCAAATAAATAAATCATTAAAAAGAACAAAAAAAAAAAAAAAAGAAGAAAGCTTGCATTAAGGAAAACTGTTTATCCCTGTTTTTTCCTAGCCTATGAGACTAGAATACATGTGTAGCTTTGTCCTGTGTGACAACATTTAGCACCATGCACCACTCTTTGGGAAAATGCTAGTGATCTCTGACACACCTGTACCCCAACAGGAATATAATAATATTTTAACACCTCAAGCAATTTAATCTCCTAAATATATAATATCACCTTTTTATATGACCTCTCTGAGCAATGTATTACTTGTAAATTTATTTTACGCTATAGGGAATACACTGAGAAAAGTGAATTTTAAAATGAGCTTGAGGGCTGGTGTTGGTTTGAATCCCAGCTCCTCTGCTTCCATTCCAGCTTCCTGCTAGTACATACTGGGACTTATCAGATGATGGCTCCAAGTACTTAGGTCTCAGCCATCCACATGAGGGACCTGGATGGCCTTCTGGATTCCTGGTTCTAACCTGGCCCAGTGCTGGCTGTTGCAAGATTTGGGGGAGTAAACCAACAGATGGGAGATCAGTCTCTCTCTCTCTCTCTCACTTTCTTTAAAATAAAAATAAGAAAAGAAAGATTTTTGAAAAGTGGACATAGAACTTATCTATCATCTAAAATGGTGACATTGAAAGTGGAAGTATAATTCACGTATTTTTAGAACTTCTGTTTGAGTTGCTGGGGCTTTTGAGGAAGTAGTTTTTTCTTAAAGTGTGAAATATTTCACCTAAAATGTTTTATATCAAGGGCATTAACTATACTTCCAAAAAGAGTAATTTCTGGCATGAAAACTTCACATATTTAAAATAAAATTATGTTTTATATTAATAGAAAATGGTAGCTGTTCATCCAGCAGAAGTAGTAAATATACTCAACTGTTTCACCTTCAGTAAGGACAAGCTAGTTGCTCTTGAGCTGTTGGCTTCGTAAGTATTTATTTTTTATTTTATTAAATAAAAGTTTGGAATTTTCTGTCTTTTAGATCATGAATGTGTCATTAATATTAGTATGTAGAACCGTAATAAAATAGTCTGTGAAAATGTAATGACAAATTCTGATTTCTTCAAGGGAATAAATATCCAGTGTAGTCAGTACACACATGGTTACGACTTATAAAATAATGGAACTCATCAAGATTAATTATTTAATTTGATTTTCTGCATCTCAGCAATTTGTCTTGCCTGAGTAACTTGTAAGGTTTGGGATTTGGTAAAGATAGAGAGGTTCTGCTACTTACTGAAAGATAATATTTGCAGGTTACTTATATTTTCTGAACCTTTTTCCCTCTATTTTAAAAATAAGAATTTCACTCACTTAGTAGTGTATATGAACTTGAAGTACTATAAGGAATGTGGAAGCAACCTAACGAGGGCATTTGATAAGTAAACCTAATGTATGTAAGCACAAAGGAAAAAGGAAGGAACCTACTCCCATATGTAATTGAAGAGCACATGAGTTGTTTATAGTGTTTGCATTTTAAAATCCCTTCTACATTTATAGATGTCCACAAAGACACAGCATCAAAGCATAAGGCAAAATTTCACTTTTAGATCAGCTCTGATTTTTATGCATTTAACAGATAGGTTGGTTCTGTTGATGCAGCTTTCCTAAGATGCACTCAAGAGAGTATACTTATATTTCCAAAAATCTCAAAATAGAGATTTTTAATAATTTATAAAAGTATTATTTTGTTACTTTCCAGTAATCAGTTATTTAAACTTCAGTTGTTTATAATTTTTTGTAAACATATTATTTAAATTGGACTGTAAAAAAGTAATCACATTTTCTCCCTGTGTCATAGGGAAAGTTCACTCAGATATGTTTGTGCAGTAAATGAAAGTTGTAGACTCCAGTACATATGTCCAAGTTTCTAAATGGAAAGCTAAATTTTATTTCCTTGGTAGAAACATTGTCGATGCTCAAAACTCTCGTCCCATCGAAGATTTATTCAGGATAAATATGTCTGAGAAGAAACGGTGCAAGAGAGTACTTGAACAGGTAACTTTCTCAGGATTGCTTTGAAAATGATATGCTTATTTTTCAGAGTGGTAACTCTGATGAGTGCTGTTACATGATATGGCAAAGGTGAACTTGCTTGCAATCCATGAAGTGAAAATGGAGCTGGGATGAAGGGAATACTGGAGGGGAGGAAGAGATAGCTTAGTTAGGGTGAAAAGCTTATTGGCCACTTGGCTTGTGCCTCACGGGGTGCTTATTTATATCTTGGTCTGTTGTTAGCTTTGCTGTGGCTTCCAAGTTTTGTCTTTAACTTACGTACTTTGGAATCTGACTTTTCAGATTTGTTTTGTTATCAGGCTATGTTAATCAGATTTATAGGAGATGACTATTAAAATGGGATTTCAGTTTGTTAGCTTAAACTTTTGCAAGCATGGGAAAAATCAGTGCTTGTTCAACTCTAGAAAACTCGATTTGTCATCTTGTAAGGTTGTAATTTCCTAGGATTGTGATGACTGGAAACTGCATAATAGTTAGAAACCTGCTTGAACAAGATGCAGATTAATCTCCCAGGGCCTTGAAAGGTCACTTAATCCTCAAACTTCCTCTAGGCCCAGGGAGAGTTCTCAGTTTTGCCTCAGTCTTCCATTTTTACAGCTGACATAAGCACTGAGCCCACACTTCTTCAGCAGCTTCGTCACTGGTTTCCTGAACTCAACTTTTTAAGGTGCCATGCATATCACTGCTCTAGTTTTCTTACTTGTAATGCATTCTGTTCATGTCACTTTCCTCCCCAGAAATATTCTGGGACTGAGAGTTCTGTGGAGGAGGCTTTGTGATCGATGTAAATTAGTGCAGCTTTCCTGGAAGGTAAAATTGAAGAGCCCTTAAAATTCATGTTGGCCCAGAAGTTCTACTTTTAGGATTTTTTTTCTAAGGAAATTAGTAGAAATATTCAAACTCATACAGAAGGGCATTCACCCCAGTACTATTTATAATGCCCAAAAATTGAGATGGATTTTAGGGTTGAGATTATATAACTAATATAATTGTATGTGTTGGGAATGAATTTAAAAAACCAATATATGTTACAACTGCAAACAAATGTGTAATATCATACATACTTACAAAATATAACTGTGTATACATATATATTTATATATAATTAGGTATTATTAGAGTCATTGGTATATATTTGTCTAGTACAGTGTTTTTTATTCCTTAATATGTATTGAACACTAATTCATTATATGTGAGGTGTCATTTTAGAGTCTCAGATTGCAGTAATAAACAGCCTAAACCAAAATTCCTACCTTTATTTTATCCCACAATTATGTAAAATTACTAACTCTTGCTTTCTCAAAGGCACAGCTTTTTGGGTGCTCAGTGTCCTGAGTTCCTTGTTTGTGTTTTCTTCTCCAAATTGTACACTTCTTTAGAATGATCCATATCTCTTTCAGTTTCCCCTTTGCCTCACCTGTACCATAAGCTTGGTGTTTGTGATTTGGACTATCTTATTTCTTGGTGGTTGGAGAAATGGAATGGGTTAAATAATAAAGATATGTTTCTGCACACAATTTATAAAATCCACTGTGGTAATATAATTTTTTAAGAGTTTATTAGTTGCAAGATTAGTAACATTGTTATTTTAATAATTCCACTTAAAGCAGTTTTGCTTACATTGCTTTTGGTCATGTTCATCATAGTAAATGATGGATGATTTGTGAGCAGGTTGGCTGTGATGCTATTCTTTTATTCATGCTTTTTAGCTAGGATTCCCAAAATCCAGACTATTTAATTGGATTTTTTTTGATTACAGGCTTTTAAGGGGGGCTGCAAAGCTCCTCATGCTATGATATCTTCTTGTGGAACCATCCCAGGAAATCCATATCCCAAAGGAAAACCTAGTCGCATAAATGGAATTTTCCCAGTAAGCACAATTTCATGACTATCTATGAACATTCAAGAGACTAGTGTGAAATGTAGCATAAGCTAGTGGTGTTTAAAGAACAGGCCAGTTGATAATGCTTCTACAAAGAAAAGCAACTTGGTTATACCAGCAACTTAAGTCATCAATTCAGCCACTAACTGAAGGACTGTGTGTAAACTCCATTAAATCATTTGTGCAAAATCTACAGAACCAGCCAAACAAAGAGAGGTTAATTTTGTTTTATTCTGTCTCTTAGTGTACTTCAGAAGTACTGATTTATATTTAGCAAAGGAGCATTTCTCGAGCTCTCAGTGTTCTTCATACAGCTTCACAGTTTCCTTCCTGGAAATCATATTGCATAATAAATGCTCTGAGGAGTCCCATAAGAAAGAAGCTTGTTTTTATATCATCCAGTGTTCCTCAGACTTCCTTGTAAAGTAACTTTTTCAGAGAATGCTATCTTTCTATTGTTATGTGACAAATAGTGCATTAAAACAACGCACCTTCATCAGCTCATGTAGTTTCTGTGGGTTAGGAATCTGGGAGTAGCCAAGCTGGGTTGTTCTGGTCCAGAGTTTCTCATGAGGTTATGTTCACCTGAACACTTGATTAGAGTTCCAGAGCTGACTTTCCAGGTGGCTCGCATACATGTCTGGCAGGTTGGTGTTGCTTGTTGGCAGGGGGCCTCTGTTCCTTGCCAAAGGACTTTTTGTGGTGCTACTCAGATATCCTCATGGTGCTCCTTGCACCAGAGCAAGTCTTACAAGAGATAGCAAGTAGAAAGCACAGGGACCCTTTTGACTTGGCTTCAGAAGTCCAACGCCATCATTTCTGCCATTTCCTGTTAGTGATTCTGGGAGGGGATCTGTGGAGGCCGTTTCAAAGTTGGCTTCCATGCTAATGTATACCATTTAGGACATGTTAGGGACAGACACTTATTCTGGCCTATCAATTACAGCAGCTTGAGTGAAGTCACATTTACCCTGCATAGTATAAGTGATCACACTTAATATTTATGAAGAGCACTGTTTTTATCTCTATTTTCATCAATGATACAGGTATTATTTTTGATTCTTTGGGCATCATGCCCACTGTGGCACTGGAAGTCTATTTCTGATTTCTCTATTTTGTGGAGGAAAATATATCTATGTATCATAATGAGTTTGTTTATTTGATTTTTGTTCTTTTACCTTCCTTTTTTAATAGGGTACACCTTTGAAAAAAGATGGTGAAGAATGTACCAATGAAGGCAAAGGAATAGCTGCACGGATTCTTGGACCATCCAAACCTGTATGTTTAGAAAACAAATAATGAAACAAGTCTTAACTTCAAAATATAGTTTTATATTTATTCATAGCATAAGTTCAATTTTTATTGCCAGATTTAAAGTATATTAGAAATTCTCAGGGCTGGTGCCATGGCTCACTTGGTTAATCCTCTGCCTGTGGCACTGGCATCCCATATGGGTGCCGGGTTCTAGTCCCGGTTGTTCCTTTTCCAGTCCAGCTCTCTGCTGTGGCCCTGGAGGGCAGTGGAGGATGGCCTGAGAGCTTGAGCCCCTGCACCCACATGGGAGACCAGGAAGAAGCACCTGGCTCCTGGCTTCAGATTGGCTCAGCGCTGGCCGTAGCGGCCATTTGGGGAGTGAACCAACAGAAGGAAGACCTTTCTCTCTGTCTCTCTCTCTCTCACTGTCTATAACTCTACCTGTCAAATTAAAAAAAAAAAAAAAAAAGAAATTCTTGGAGAGTAGGAGGGTGAATAGTTGAGGGAAATATTGTATAACTAGTTAACCTATTAAGGGCCCTTTTGAGGGTAAGCATTTAAAATGAAACCAAGGCAAGCATTTGGCTTAGCAGTTAAGATCTCACCTGAGACAGCCACACCTCATGTAGGAATATCTGGTTTATAATACTGACTGCACTTCCGATCTAGCTTCTTGCTGTGTAGACTTTGGGAGGCAGCAGGTGATGGCTCAAGTAGTTGTGTCCTCACCACCCAAGTGGGAGACATGGGGTGGATTCCCAAGTTCTGTCCTTTGTAAGCATTTGCAGAGTGAACTGGTGAACTGGGACTTCTTTGTGCCTGAATGTCTTTCCATCTCTCAAATAAATAAGAAAATAAATAAAAATGACCCTCCAAAACTTTAAATAAGTGAATAAAGGGATAGCAGTCAAAAACTTTTTTATCCCTTTAGCCACAATGAGCTTTTCAGTTGCAAGTATAGAGTGAGGAGAGTTTGCTGTAGCGAAGGTGTGATTTGCCCAAATTCTTTTTTTTTTTTTTTTTTTTTTGACAGGCAGAGTGGACAGTGAGAGAGAGAGACAGAGAAAGGTCTTCCTTTTTCTGTTGGTTCACACCTCAATGGCCGCTGCGGCCAGCTCACTGTGCTGATCCGAAGGCAGGAGCCAGGTGCTTCTGGTCTCCCATGCGGGCGCAGGGCCCAAGCACTTGGGCCATCCTCCACTGCCTTCCCGGGCCATAGCAGAGAGCTGGCCTGGAAGAGGAGCAACCAGGACAGAATCCGGCGCCCCAACTGGGACTAGAACCCGGTGTGCCAGCGCCACAGGCGGAGGATTAGCCTAATGAGCCGTGGCACCGGCCCCAAATTCCTAATAGTGAAAGAAGGAGGGAGCTAGGAGGTTGAGAGTACTTTCAGGGGGAATGATTATATTGATTGGAATGTGAACTGGACAGAACACAGCTGTATGTGTTGAAGGATTGTCAGAGTGAAGTCCTTGTGGCTTACATGCTGCTACCTTGCAGCCGGCCTATCCACATGGCAGGGATTCCCAGGGCAGCTGTCTGTGGCAAAACACTCTCAGATCATAGTCCTTGCATAGGGCTAGTGCTGCAGGAGTGACCACCGTCATAAGAGCTAGAAAGGTTGTGGATCCCTTCTCCTCACCCCAAAAAGTGTGTTCTTTTCTCTCCTTTCTCGCTCCTTCTCTGGCTTTCTTTAGGTAAAGGTACAGCATTTGGCTTAGCTTGTGATTCTTCCAGTTTCTAGAGATTAATGAATTCCCTTTCTTACCTGTTTGTGGATTAAAAACATAAAAGAACTAAAACTACAGTATTGAATTCCTAATTCCGGTCTACAGTGTTGTCAAAGTGCTGAAAGCTAAAGCAAGGCAGGTCTTTGTCTCTCAAAGGGAGAAATGAGGGAGGGAATGACAGAATGAATTCCTAAGGAGTTTAAGGGATGTGGCCATTGAGAATTTTTGAGTAGCTGAGATTCCAAAACCTAGAGTATTTCTTGTCTTAGATACATAGGAGAAGATAGGGATTTTTAGCTTAACCTAGGCTGTGTCTAGTAGAGAGGTGTGTACTATTTGAGATAAAGTCTGACCATTGATTAGAGATGATTTGGTACTATAATTAAAAGTAAATACATCTAGAGGCTGGTGCTGTGCATAATGGGTAAAGCTGCCATCTGTAGAACCAACATGCCATATGGGCACCGGTTTGAGTCCCGGCTGCTCCACTTCCAGTCCAGCTCTCTGCTATGGCCTGGAAGCAAGTGGAAGATGGCCCAAATCATTGGGCCCCCTGCACCCATGTAGGAGACCCAGAAGAAGCTCCAGGCTCCTGGCTTCGAATCAGCCCAGTTCCCACTGTTGGCCACTTGGGAAGTGAACCAGCGGATGGAAGACCTCTTTCTCTCTCTTGTCTCTGCCTCTGTAACTCTGCCTTTCAAATAAATAAATAAATTGTTAAAAACAAATAAATAAATAAATCCACAGATATTTTTGACAGGATCCACCTTTGGACTCTATTAGGAAACAAGCTTACTTAAAGCAAGAAAATTTTCTTCATTTGAACCCTGTCTTAGTCTAGCAGTATTTGATAACACTGTGGCATTTTTAGATAAGATGTACTTTGTTTGCTAGTAGTCCGCTTACATAATTTTCTTTTTTCTTTTAACTCTTTTACTTTCTCTCCTTGTCTAGCCTCCTTCAACATACAATCCACATAAACCTGTTCCTTATCCGATACCTCCATGCCGGCCGCATGCAACTATTGCACCAAGTAAGGAGATCTTTTATTTTTTTACTTGTTTTTCTCCTTTGTTGTGTATTTATTTGTTGAATTGAAACTAAGTCCTGGTCTCTGTGACCAGCAGCACTTGTGAGTTGTTGCTATGAGTTTAATTTTGCCAGTAGTCAGCTACTAGTGTCCTAGCTGATGATACTGCACCAGGGAGTTTTTTTAGTATTGATAAGTTAATGGCAGATTAGTTTTAATCATTCTTTATTAAGATGGGTTTTCACTTTGGAAAATCATTCGAATCGTTTTCCTGGTAGTTGCTGTCCAGCGGTATCATTAATGCATTTAACTGTAGCAAGTCAAGTACGTATGCTTGACAGAAAGGACAAATAGTCCTGGTAAGTTCTGCCTGCCTTGCCCTTCAGGGAGCTTCTGCTTGGAGTGAGCGTGTAGTAGGAAGTGGGAATCTTCAGTGGTCTCATTTGCTTTCCATTTTCTTCAGACCAAACCTTCATGTAAAATGCAAGTGTAAGTTTTAAAAACAAGTTGGATAACTGAGTTAATTCTGTTTGAGCTCCTGGCCATAAAGTGATATTATGTTTTTTGTATTATATTTGTATTTTAGGTGCTTTCAACAATGCAGGTCTGGTACCATTGGCCAATGTCATAGCTCCAGGAGTACCTCCTCCACCTCCATATACTCCTAATCCAGTAGGAACAGGTAAAGTCATGTTTTTGTGGATGCTCAACTTAAGTGACTTACTCATACCCAGATGTACACCAGAGGAGACAGTTCTTTGGCATGGCATGTCCTAACAGGGAACCTGCCAGGTTTTGCACGTGAATATTTGGTGACCTTGATTCCGTAATTTCGACAGGATTTTTTTTCCCCTTTTGTAACGCTGGGTAACTCTTTAATGGTATCTTTCAGTAATGTAGTCAACTAATATTAGAGAACTCTACCATGCTCTGTGCAGAGGATACAAAGGTGGGTGAAGAGTCCTATTTGCAGGGTTTACAACCCAGTGAGAAATACAGGCAAGGGAAGAGAAGACAATTTCAGTACTTTCTTCTTCACTGTCTCTGAACTATCCTTTTTTTTTTTTTTTTTTTTTTTTTTTTTTTTTTTTTTTTGACAGGCAGAGTGGACAGTGAGAGAGAGACAGAGAGAAAGGTCTTCCTTTTGCCGTTGGTTCACCCTCCAATGGCCGCCGCGGTAGGTGCGCTGCGGCCGGCGCACCGCGCTGTTCCGATGGCAGGAGCCAGGTGCTTATCCTGGTCTCCCATGGGGTGCAGAGCCCAAACACTTGGGCCATCCTCCACTGCACTCCCTGGCCACAGCAGAGAGCTGGCCTGGAAGAGGGGCAACCGGGACAGGATCGGTGCCCCGACCGGGACTAGAACCCGGTGTGCCGGCGCCGCAAAGCGGAGGATTAGCCTGTTGAGCCACAGCGCCGGCCTCCATTTTTTTTGTAATGAAGTCTGTGGAATTGTGGTGTGGCGTCCTGAGTTCTGAGAGATAAGATAGAAGATAAGATAGAAGGATAAGTGCTGTGAGAGTGCAGGAGCTCCAGAAACTCACAGGAGGGGCACCAAAACCAATCCCATGAAAATCAGTGGGAACTGTTTGCATGCAGGACTGCTAGAGGTTGTTGAACTGAGTTGAAGAAACAAGTAAGAACAGACCAGCAATGAGTTGTTGTGTGAGGAATGGCACAGTGACAAGTTGTTGTTGTTGTTGTTGTTGTTTTTTTTTCCCTGTAACTTGGAACACCTGGGACATTTGGTAGAGCTTTTGAGTATATAGATACAGGGCGCTGGCATCTGTATTTTGTAATGATCTCCAGGTGAATCCTATTGCAAATAGGTTTTGGAAACAATAGAATCTGCATATAAAGAACTCAAAGGGATCAGAGCTTCAGACTGTCCATTAACTGCCAGATTGAAGAGAGCCATGACATCGTCTACCTCCAGACCTTTACTGAGAGTAGGGCGCATGTCTGTCTGACTCGGCAAAGGGGCCATGGAGAGAGAAGCTGGAATTGATTCATGAATATGTTTGGGGTTGGCAACGGGGTAACAAAGTATACTCTACCCAAAGATAGTTAATTTTGTGCAAATTGGAAGAGTAAGATCTTGTGAAGGGTGTGGTCAGGACATCCTGGGCCTAGCAGAGTCGGGGAAGGAGCTGGAAGGCAGCCTGCTGTAGCTCAAGTTGCAGTCCCAGTTGGCATGATTATCTCTCCATCCAGGTTGGTTGGTTTGTTTTGGACAGGGAGACAGACAGATGGGGCTCCTACCTGCTGGTTCACTCCCTAAATGCTCACAGTGTCAGGGACTGGACTGGAGCCAGAGCCAGGAGCTAGGCTGCCAGACCAGGTCTCCCACACAGGTGGCAGGGATCCATCCAGTTTAGCTGTCAGCTGCTTCCTTCCCAGTGTTTCATTGGCTGGAAACTGGAATTGGAGGCCAGAACCAAGAATCAAACCCAGGCACTCTGACACGGGATACTGGCATCTTAACCACTGGGCCAAATGCCTGTCCTCCATTTACTTTTTATTTTAAATTTTTATTTTTTTTATTTATATGTATCTCATAAATACAATATTAGGAACATATTAATTCTTCCCATTGAACCCTCCCTCCCACCCACTTCTTCTCTTCCCCCTCCCTCTCCTGTTAAGCCCCAGAAAGAAAAAGAAACAGAAAGAAAAAAAAAATGAAATAAAAAAAAAACTGTTAGAACTGTTCCTCAACAGTATAGGCAGGGGCTGTTCAATGTTATTGCTTCTCGAAGGTGATTTAGCTTTTTTTTTTCCTTCCTCTTTTCCCTTCCTTCCTCCCCCTTCTTTTAGAAACTTAATTGTCAGGGCCGGCTCCGTGGTGCACTAGGTTAATCCTCCGTCTGCGGTGCCTGCATCCCATATGGGCACTGGGTTCTAGTCCCGGTTGTTCCTCTTCCAGTCCAGCTCTCTGCTGTGGCCCTTGGAAGGCAGTGAAGGATGCCCCAAGTCCTTGGGTCGCTGCACCCACATGGGAGACCAGGAGGAGGCTCCTAGCTCCTGGCTTCAGATCTGCATAGCTCCGGCTGTAGCTGCCATTTGGAGAGTGAACCAACGGAAGGAAGACTTTTCCCTCCCTCCATCCCTCCCTCCCTCTCTCTCTCTCTCTCACTGTCTGTAACTCTACCTGTCAAATAAATTTAAAAAAAAAAAGAAACTTATTTGTCTTTAAAAAAGAACCTAAGATGGTACATCTCTTCTTAACTTATGAGACATTAATAGTGAAACTTGTTTTCAAGAATCACCTCCATTTAGTGTATTAAATGGAGGATAGTACTATGTCCATTTACTTTTTAATGACTGAAAGGCTCCACTTGGGTAGCTTTGAGCCACATGCCTAAACATGGGCAGACTATAGAAGAAAATAAAAATTTCCCATGAGTGATAAACTTGTCCAAAGTATGGAGAAGTGTAATTGACTTAATGAATGCCACCATATTGATTTGGTTAGCGGGTTTATAATGTTTTAATATTTGATGAGGAAAGCTTCACCTCTTATATTTTATTATTCTTCTTAGTTCTCTTTCATTTATTTTCATGTTTTTCTTCTCTGTTTTTAGAAATGTATTCTTCTAGGGGCAGGCACTGTGACATACTGGGTACAGCTGCCACCTGCAGTCTGGCATCCCATATGGGCACCAGTTCAAATCTGGCTGCTCCACTTCCAGTCCAGCTCTCTGCTATGACCTGGGAAAGCAGAAGATGGCCCAAGTGTTTGGGCCCCTGGACCTGAATGGTAGACCCAGAAGAAGCTCTTGGCTTCGGATTGCCCCAGTTCCGGCCATTGCGGCCATTTGGGGAGTGACCCAGTGGATGGAAGACTTCTCTCTCTCTGCCTCTGCCTCTCTAACATTGCCTTTCAAATAAATAAATAAATCTTTTTTTTTTTAAAAGCAATGTATTCTAACTGAAGATTTATTAAAAAAGATTCTTTCTTTCTTTATTTATTTGAAAGGCAGTTACAGAGAGAGAGAGGGAGTGAGATCTTCCATCCATTGGTTCACACCCCAAATGGCCACAACAGCTGGGGCTGGGCCATGCCGAAGCCAGGATACTGGAATTCCATTCAGGTCTCCCACTTTGGTAGAAGGGGCCTGAGCACTTGGGCCATCTTCTGTTGGTTTCCTAGGCACGTTAACAAGGAGCTGCATCAGAAATGGAGCAGCCTGGACATGAACCAGTGCCTATATGGGATGCTAGCATTGCAGGTGGCCACTTAACCCATTATGCTGCAACACCAGCCCCCTAACTGAATCTTAAGATCATTTTATGCAACTAAAAATAAAATTGAATTTGTATATATGAGAGTTATATGAGAGTTGACTTTTTTAAAAAGATTTATTTATTTGAAAGAGTTACACAGAGAGAGGTCTTCCATCTGATGGTTCACTCGCCAACTGGCTGCAACGATCGGAGCTGCGCCGATCTGAAGCCAGGAGCCAGGAGCTTCCTCCGGGTCTCCCACGTGGGTGCAGGGGCCCAAGGACATGGGCCATCCTCCACTTCTTTCCCAGGCCAGAGCAGAGAGCTAGATCGGAAGTGGAGCAGCCGGGTCTCAAACTGACGCCCATATGGGATGCTGGCACTTCAGGCCAGGGCGTTAACCTGCTCCGCTACAGCACTGGCCCCGAGAATTGACTTTTTGAGATAATGTTTCTTAAAAACTTTTTAAAATACTTCTTTGAAAGAGATATTTTGTGTGCTGGTCCACTTCCTTAATGCTCTTGCAGCAGCTAAGGGCTGCACCAGACTGAAGCCACGAGTCTGGAACTCAGTACAGTCTCTTACTTGGGTGACAGTACTCAAGAATTTGAGCCGTCACCTGCAGCACCCTAGGGTGTGCACTAGATGGAATTGGAAGTGGAGCTAGGATTAGAACCAGGCATTCTTATATGATGTGCAAGTGTCCCAAGCAATGTCTTAACTGCTGTGCCAAATGTTTGAGAATTTATACTTTAATGACAGTCTCATCATTAAATCATATGTCTGTCTATATCATGTCAAGTTAGTACTGTTTACTTCTGAGGGTTTTTTTTTATCTCATTCTAGGGTTGTTGAAATTTTCTTTGTATACATTTTGTAACATGTTTGTCTCTGATTTTAGGGTTTTTTTTTTGGTTGTAATTATAAATGGGATGCTTAATTTCTAGATGTTTATTACTAATTACCTAAAGTCCCTTGAGTTTTCTAGATATAGAGAAATCAGCCCAAGTTATATTGCAGCAGCTTTATAGTTTACTATAAACTATTTTTTTCCAAGGCTTAAATGAATAATAATAAATTACTCAGTATTTTCCTAACTCTTTTTGTTTTAATCTTGCAAAAATATTTTCCTATACCTTTGTTTTCAATGTTTTTTGCTCAGAGTTTGGCTTATTTTGGTAGGTCCGTTTGGTTTGTAAATTATGTATAGCTGAGTTTCTGTTTTTCAAAACAGTGGTATTTTTAATAAAATTACAAACAATCATAAGAATTACCCATCTGCTCTTAGTATTTCCATTTGTTTTTATATTCATTACAAGTACTTGTACTGTGGACTTATAGCAATTTTCCATTTTTCTTTTGCCTTAATGGATTGGTCAAATGCCATTTTATTTTTTAAAAAATGATATTCTCCTTAACCAAATTGAGACTTAGAAGTTTTATCATTAATATTGCTAGTGATTTCCTGCAAACTCTTAATGATTTTTGTTGAATTAAAAACCAAAAACCTGTACAGTACAGTTTTACTTTGAAACTTTCTTACTTTCATCAATCTAGGTGTTTTGTTGGAATATTTTACATTTTTGCTTCTGATGTTTAGTTATCCTTTAAAATTAACTCTGGTTTATTACATTTTTCTTCTGTTCTTTGATTGTCTAGTCTAATATGTTTATTCTAATTTTCTTTGCTAGAAAATATCTTTGAATAAATATCTTAAGAAAGGACCCATGTGTAGAATTGAGGCTTAGGAAACTCAGTTTCAGCTAATTTTCATTTTTTTATTGGAAACTTGATTCCTTCCTGTAAGCTTATGAAGAAAATATTTAGCTTTGGATTTCAGAAATTTCACAGGATGTATAGATGTGTATCTTGTCATTAATTTCTCCTGAGTCCCTGTAAGCTCTTTGGATCTGAAAATTCAAGTCTTGAAAGCTTAGGAAAAACATTGTAGCTTTTATTCCTTTAACTGTTGCTTTTTTGTTTTCATCCATCCCTTTCTGACACTGGTATTTCAGGTTGGTTAGATTTCCTATTGTTGCCTCCTTTTGTTTTTGACCCTTCTTTCCCTACCATCTTTCCTTCCTCCTTTCTTAGTTAAATGTGTTTGTGTGTGTGTGTATTTTTGGCATTTTATGTTGGATTTGTCTTGTTTTCAATTTAGGAGTTTAGTACTTAGTAGTGTTATTTTTAATCTTTCCCACTCTTTGCAATAGTAATTTGATACTAGATTTTTATATGTAAAATCTTTGCTATCTCTGTTCTTTCTCCACAGTATTGTGTGTCTGTGTTCTTAATTTGTGTTACAGGTTTCAAAAGTTATTGTTCTCTTTAATTGAATTTATATTGTTCTGGTTGTTATTTGTTGCCACCTGATCAAGCAAGCAAGTTCCTTCAGCAAGCTGCAGCCTTCCTTTCCTCCCTGTGTCAGGCTTTGTGGTTCCCTCTGTTGCTTCTTGTCCTGTGATGGTGCTGCTTTCCGCTTTGTGTCCTTGGCTGGTGGGCTGGCTTTCCCTGTGGGAGTGGAGAGTTTGTACTTCCCATTGCCAGTGTCACAGGCTTCATGTCAGCCATTCCTAAAGCGGTTCTCCATGACAGCTCCTAGCAGAGACTCCTCCCAGAACTGAGCACAGCAAGTGCGCCATGCGGGTCTGCTGTGCTGGTTTGGGTGATCCACTAGCCACTCACATGGCAGCGGATTCTGTACTTTTTCACCGAGAAGCCACCTCCCACTTCGCAGTCTTCCCAGTCCTGTGGCAGTAGTACCCAGGGTGGCTGGCAGTTGGCTCAGCCAGGTGTGTTCCTCGCTGCAGTCTAGCCACGGGCTGCCCTTCCTCCTAGAAGGCACACTGAGGCCAGCATCCCTCCAGAAAGTGTTCCAAGGATGTTTATAAAATAACAGTGTTTATTTAAAACCTGATAGGATAAGAGGATGAATAGGGTTGGTGGGAAAGAGAAATTCTTTGTAATCCTCTCCATTTTCATATAGTTAGGGTTTTTATTTATTTCTTTTCTTTTCCATATGTACCGTATTTCCTCATGTAATATGCATATATTTATTTATATTCTGCATTTTTCTTTGCTTGAACCCAGTCTTACTGTTACGATAGTAATTTGATTAAAACATGAAATCAGTGTTTGTTTTTTTTTAATATAGAAAATGAAGACCTTTCTAATCAGTCGAAACCTACACAGAATCAAAGTAAGTACTAATTTGATGTGGAGATATCTGAAGTCTTGTGATTGTGTATTCTGTTATTTATTGAGTTTAATTTGTGTTGTTTGTGTTTGGAGTCTTTATGTTTTAGAAGTTCCTGGTTAATGTATGTAATTAATTAATAAGTGCTAAAAGTGGCTTAAGAGTGATGCATTTTATTCACACAACTTGAAACCACAATGTTAACTAGGTTTAAAATTATCTTAGTACTTTGTATGCTACTTGCAAAACTTGTGATGGAATCTAAGTGCTGTGTGGCTTTATATCCATGTTCACTTTACGCTCTGATTTAGAAGCCTCATTTCTTTTTCAATAAAAATACACAGGCTGATAAAAGCCTTTTTGACAAATGCTGTGTCCATTTCTGTGCTTAGATGTAATTATTTCAATAAGTATTATTAGGTATAACTTAAACTAGAAACGAGTAAAGGACACCGAAGCAGAAAATGAAAGTGAAGATGAAACGTGGCCTGCAGATGGCAGCAGCACCAGGCATCATAGTCTTCCCTTCCTTGAGCTTAGGTGGGTGAGGAAGGAAATGCTGTCTGATGTGAGACAAACTGGCATTAGCTGTTGCGCAGCAGAGGTACACATGAATGTAACTGTTATGGGGCATGATCAGGAGTTTGAGTGGAAGAATCCCACTCCCCAGAAATGAGGCCTTGTGGGGCTTTGGGGCTGGTGGTTTCTAAAGGAAGTAGCCTTGTGGGGTAGAGAGAACTGCAAGTGAGTTGTCAGGCTATCCCGTTATCCTGCCTCTGACACCACCTGGCTTTGTGACTGTGAGCAGATAATCTTAACTTTCCTTCTATAGAAAGGAAATTAAAGAAACCTCAGCTTCATCAATAAATCTGATTTTTGAAGGCGGTAACCAGGTTACATGGCATAAGCACCATTGGTAGAAACAGCATACTATATTTTCCTATGCTATGTTATTTTAACATGATGAATATCGCCCTCCCCCCCTTTTGAAGCAT
Organism: Lepus europaeus; assembly: GCF_033115175.1. Lineage (NCBI taxonomy): Eukaryota > Metazoa > Chordata > Mammalia > Lagomorpha > Leporidae > Lepus > Lepus europaeus. The sequence continues at coordinate 68,375,765 of NC_084832.1, forward strand.
ATTAAGAAATACTATGAAAGACACACTAAGAAAATGGTTAAGAACATGTCTGACAGACTTGGGGTCCAGTCACGGCCCCACCTCTTTTTTTTTTTTTTTTTACAGGCAGAGTTAGAGAGGGAGAAAGGTATTCCTTTTCCGTTGGTTCACCCCCTAAAAGGCCGCCACGGCCGGCGCGCTGCCTCAATCCGAAGCCAGGAGCCAGGTGCTTCCTCTTGGTCCCCTATGCGGGTGCAGGGCCCAAGCACTTGGGCCATCCTCCACTGCACTCCCGGGCCACAGCAGAGAGCTGGACTGGAAGAGGAGCAACTGGGACAGAATCTGGCGCCCCAACTGGGACTAGAACCCAGGGTGCTGGCGCCGCAGGCGGAGGATTAGCCTAGTGAGCCATGGTGCCAGCCACCCCACCTCTTAATAGCTGCTTCATGTTTTAAAAATCTTGGCGACACAAGCCTCAGTTTACCCATCCTGAAAATGGAGGTCTCATGGGCCAATGTGAGAAAAAATGAAATGGGGATGTGGACTGTTTAGGTTATATGGTTAATAACCAAATTAGATGACAGCAAAGGGATGCTCATCATGTTTTATGGTTGAGTATTTTAGTTTGTTTTTGTTCTGTTCCATTTTTAACTGCAGGCACTATGAGAGATTAGGGCATAGCTTTCACTTTAATATAGGAAAGATTGTCAACAAAGGTTGCTATTGAAAGAATACTCTAGGATACCTTGGTTTTATCTTGCTATTTGTCATTAAACTCTCTTCAAATTATAGTTAATAGGATAGTGAATTCTCAACTCCCCAACCACTGTGGACTCAACATATCTTTGGCATATTATTTACAGCACAAAATTAGGTATATATTCCTTATGCCTCTAATTCTTATGAAAAAATTTTTTAAAAATACATTTATTGTCATAGGTAGTCTAAATTTAAAACAATAGCTGTCTTATTTTCTTTATTTTTTATTTTATTTTTTTTGACAGGCAGAGTGAATAGTGAGAGAGAGAGAGAGAGAGAGAAAGGTCTTCCTTTTTGCCGTTGGTTCACCCTCCAATGGTCACTGCGGCCGGCGTTTCGTGCTGATCCGAAGCCAGGAGCCAGGTACTTCTCCTGGTCTCCCATGCAGGTGCAGGGCCCAAGGACTTGGGCCATCCTCCACTGCCTTCCCGGGCCATAGCAGAGAGCTGGCCTGGAAGAGGGGCAACCGGGATATAATCCGGCGCCCCAACCGGGAATAGAACCCGGTGTGCTGGCACTGCAAGGCGGAGGATTAGCCTGTTAAGCCGCAGCGCCAGCCCTTATTTTCTTTGAATTACTGCTTACAACATGAATGTGGTATAGACTTAAGGCTTTTTGAATTTGCAGTTTATGTATTATAAATTATTCTTTGTCAACTTTCCTGCCATATTTTTTTCTTAAAACAATAGCAAAATATGTTTAACCCAATATGGCATTCTTTTGCCTTCACTTTGCACAAATTAATTATTTGGTTTTTTTTTTAATCTCTAATTTTTCCCTGGTCCCCCCCCACACACACACTTAATAGTGCATTATTTCATTGACTGCAGTATGTCAAGAATTCTAATTATGCATGGATTTTCAATCTTTTTTTTTTTGACAGGCAGAGTGGATAGAGAGAGACAGAGAGAAAGGTCTTCCTTTTTGCCATTGGTTCACCCTCCAATGGCCGCTGCAGCCAGTGCATCATGCTGATCCGAAGCCAGGAGCCAGGTGCTTCTCCTGGTCTCCCATGCAGGTGCAGGGCCCAAGGACTTGGGCCATCCTCCACTGCCTTCCCGGGCCATAGCAGAGAGCTGGCCTGGAAGAGGGGCAACCGGGATAGAATCCGGCGCCCCAACCGGGACTAGAACCCGGTGTGCCGGCGCCGCAAGGCAGAGGATTAGCCTGTTAAGCCACGGCGCTGGCCAATGCATGGATTTTAAAATGTCTGTTTTAGTCCATGAAAATGTCTTTCAGCTGATTTTCATTACTTAGGGAACATTATCTGATTACAACTGAAGCAGTTTGGTCCAAGTACAGTGTAAGATGATAGTTATGGTTATAACTTTAGCTACCCATGTCTTGCTTTCCATTTGCACCGGCAAGATCATTTCAGGTAGATGCAGTCATTGAATTCATTCATAGAGGAAGCCAAATCCTCCCAAACTGCTTACAGTAATAATTTGTAAAGCTTATCAGAGTAAAAATACTATAGCAAACTCAAAATAATGTTGAGAATGAGTCCCTGATGAGGTTTGGGAAGTGTAGTTTGAGGTAATCATAATTTATTAAGTACACAGGTGCTGTGATCTGTGCTCAATATACTAAGATTCCAAAGCTGAATTCCATGTATAAGATAAGTCAGGTAGGTTAATGTGGTATAGAGTGGTCAGTAAGATCAAATGCATAGGGAAAAACTGCACAAATTAATAATTTGCAGTATTAAGTTCAGCTCACCAAGTGGCAGCGGGCAGTCTTGGTGAGATGCGCATGAATCCTAGAAGGCCTTGTAAGCTCCTGGGAAGGAAAGTGATGTCCTGAAAGCTCTTCAGGGGGCCCTGACTTGTGATTCTTTCTCTAAATACATGGTTTGAGGGAATTTGGGGTAAAGCAGCACATCAGCACTATTCACAGCTAAAATAATTTCTTGGAATTTTAAGAAAGTGGGAAAACATGAAAGTGTGTTTGTGAGCTTCTCAAGGCTTTCTAACCATGAGTCGGAGGGCTGTTGTGAGCAGGGTCCAGGGAACACCTAGATCTGATGGAGCAAAGTTTAGTGTAGTGGATTTCAGCAATTTAGATATAGTTAGTGGCCCTTTTTTTTAAAAAAAAAAAATATTTATTTTATTTGGAAGTCATAACAGAGAGAAAGAGGAGAGACAGAGAGATGGCCACACAGGCCAGGGCTGGGCCAGGCCAGCAGGGTCCCAAGCACTTGGGCCATCTTCCAGTGCCTTTCCAGGCACTTAAGCAGATTGCTGGATTGGAAGCAGAGCAGCCAGGACTCAAGCTGGCGCCATATGGGATGCTGGCGCTACAGATGGTGGCTTAATCCTCTGTGCACAGAGCTGGCCCCAGGAGCCTATTTTTTTAATATCTCTCATTAATTTTCTTTGACACTTGTAAAATAGTACAAAAATTCTTATGTATTTATTTTAAGTTAAAATTGGACATGTCAACATACATTTTTCTTTTTTTCTCTCCTTCCTGTAGCATTTTCTACCCCAGCAAGTCAACTCTTTTCTCCTCATGGTTCTAATCCTTCAACACCTGCTGCGACACCTGTCCCTACTGCATCTCCAGTCAAGGCAGTCAATCATCCGTCAGCATCAGCAGCAGCCAGCATTTCTGGGATGAATATGCAAAACACTGTCCTTCCTGTGTTCCCAGGACAGGTCTCCTCAGCCGTTCCTACGCCTCAGCCATCGACACCAAACCCTACAGTGATCAGAACCCTTTCGCTGCCTACTGCACCTGTTACTTCCAACCACAGTACAACATCTGCTCCTATTCCTTCTGTTTTTTCTGGCCTAGTGCCACTGCCAGGTCCTTCTGCCGCTCCTACTCCAGCCCCTCAAGCCACGTCTACACCTCGGGCCACTCTTGCTTCCAGTGAAACTTTCGCTTCTACTTCTGCTTCTTTCACTAGCCTCTCCTTTTCTGCCAGCTCCACTGCTGCTTCTACCAACAACCCCAATTCTGCTTCACTGTCGTCAGTGTTTGCAGGTCTCCCTTTGCCCTTAGCACCAACTTCCCAAGGTGTATCCAACCCAACTCCCGTAATTGCCGGCGGTGCTGCTCCCAGTGTTGCTGGTCCACTTGGTGTAAACAGCCCTCTTCTGTCTGCTTTAAAAGGCTTTTTGACATCAAATGACTCCAACTTAATGAACTCCTCTGCTTTATCCTCTGCTGTTACAAGTGGGCTGGCTTCATTATCTTCTCTCACTAACCCCAACTCTGATGCTGCTGCTTCAGCCCCTAGCAAATGCTTCACCCCCTCGGCTGTTCCTGCTCCCCAGAGGTCTTCCACTCCAGGGATGGCCATGTTTCCGGGCCTGCCATCCCCTGTGGCTAACGCCACTTCTGCTGCCCCTACTTTGCCTGCCCAGTCTCCCTTGGCTACTCCCACGTCGTCCTCAGCGTCTGTGCCAGTGAGCTGTGGCTCCTCCACTGCCCTTTTGCATGGCGCTCACCCAGGTACCTCAGAACTGCACCTTCCATCCACCCCTGCTGTAACGACAATTCCAGTGATGATCAAAACTGAGCCCACGAGTCCTACTCCCTCCGCCTTCAAAGGCCCGTCTCATTCCGTGAATCCCGCTCATGGCACGTTAGGTTTGTCAGGGACCTTGGGCCGTGCATATCCCTCAACATCAGTGCCCATCAGTCTGTCTACTTGCCTTAACCCCGCATTATCAGGGCTCTCCAGTTTGAGTACTCCCTTAAATGGTTCAAATCCCCTTTCTTCCATTTCCCTTCCGCCACATGGTTCCTCTGCTCCTATCCCTCCAGTATTTACTGCTCTGCCTCCTTTTACTTCTCTAACCAACAGTTTTCCTTTAACTGGCAACCCATCCCTTAATCCCCCAGTGTCTCTCCCGGGGTCACTAATAGCCACCTCATCTGCCCCTGCCACCTCCACCTCCGTCCCGCATCCCAGCTCGACAGCAGCCGTTCTCTCAGGGCTTTCTGCCTCGGCACCAGTCTCAGCGGCACCTTTCCCCCTCAACCTGTCTACTGCTGTCCCCTCGCTTTTCTCAGTCACCCAAGGACCTCTGCCCTCCTCAAACCCCTCCTATCCCGGCTTTTCTGTCTCGAATGCCTCCAGTGTCACCCCTGCCCTTTCCTCATTCCCGGGGCTGCAGGCGCCCTCCACAGTTGCAGCTGTCACCCCACTGCCTGTTGCTGCCACCGCCCCGTCTCCAGCCCCCGTCCTCCCAGGATTTGCTTCAGCGTTCAGTTCCAATTTCAACTCTGCTCTGGTTGCACAAGCCGGGTACGTGAATAGTGTGCAAACAGGATAAAACCATTGTTCATGTAACTTGTAGCCCATAGTCTTATTTTAAGCTACTCAGGTGAAAGTTAAATCTAATTATTCGATGGTGTTAAGTTACCGTTTTCTGCCTTTTAGCTCTTGAAGCACATTAAAATATGTAACATACGAATGCCTGCTAACATAATACTTGAATTTGGTCATTTAATTTGCTTATAAAATGGTAGAAAGACTTAACAGTGATGCATCTCTCTTTAAATAGTTATTTTTTAAAAATTTAGATTCATTTATTTATTTGAAAGGCAGAATTAGAAAGATGGGGATACAGAGAGATAGATCTTCTATCCATTAGCTCATTCCCCAAATGGTCACAAAGCCAGGAGCCTAGAACTCCATCTGGGACTTGGATGTGGGTGACAGAGGTCCAAGTACCTGGGCCATCCACTGTCTTCTCAGTAGCATTAGGAGCAACCAGACTCTACCAGGCACTCATATGGGATGCTGGCTTTGCAGGTAGCAGCTTAACCCACTGTGCTACAACACCAGCCCTAGTCATGTGTCTCTTAACAACAGGGACATGTTCTGAGAGATGTGTCATTTGATGATGTGTTGTGCACACATAATAGAGTGCACTGACTGACACAAACTAAGGTGACCACTAGGAGAGAGAATTGGTGGGACCACTATGGTGCCTGCAGCCTGCTGCTGACTGAAACTTTCCTGTGTTGTGCATGACTGTATATGCAAAATATGGACTTAATGAATTCAGAATCACACACCTTACAGTAAAAATTAAGTTTTACATCAGTGAATGACTGACTTTTATGATTCCATCCAATGGCGGAGTAAATTTTAAGTCTCCTTATTTTGTTCTTAACATCTGCAGATGGTATTTGACGAATACAGCAGCAGTAGCTTTTAAGTCTGATACATATTTTGACCTGTTTTTCTGTCAATCATTTCAGCTTATCATCTGGACTTCAAGCTGCAGGCAGTTCTGTTTTTCCAGGCCTTTTGTCCCTCCCAGGTATCCCTGGATTTTCCCAGAATCCTTCGCAATCATCTTTGCAAGAATTACAGCACAATGCAGCAGCACAGTCAGCATTGTTACAGCAGGTAAGATAATTAAATTGCCTTTAATTATCTTCAAGCACATAATGGTCTCAGTAGTTAATCTGATAGCAATTATTAGAAGTTGTCATTTGTTCTTTTTAAGATTGTATTGAGTTGCTTATATATGTTGCTAATTCATTCAGAAAATAGTTACTGGATGAATAATCTGTATTTATTATTAGTAGTAGTAGTACTTTTATTTTGAAAGGCAGAGTGACAGACAATGAGAAAGACAGAGAGATCTTCTGTTCACTGGTTCACTTGCTAACTGCCCACAATAGCCAGGACTTGGCCAAACTAAAGCCAGGAGCTAGGAACTCCATTGTTGAGATATGTTGTTGAGATATGGCAACACTGGCCATAATTATCAAGGTGTTTAGAGAATTGATGCTTACTTCTCCCGAAATTTGCATGAATGGTTTTTTCTGCCGACAGATTTTTTGAATCTCATCGTGGAAAAATTAATAAAATGGAACAACAATTAAATTTTAACTTGTCTTCCAAAGTTATGTACCATTAAAGCAAGTTATCTCTGGAAAACCAACTGAGTTTTCTTTGCAAGAATATTAAATATTTTAGTGGCATTTCTATGCATTTCCTCTATGAGGCTTAAAAGTCTTTGTAGAGTGAGTAGACTTCATCTGGCCCCCAAGTGTTTTCTTTCTTTCCTGTTCTGATTACTTAGTGTGTGGGGAAGACAGAACCACATCCAGTCTGGATTGAATGTGCACTCTGCTGACCTGTGCTGTTCTTCCTTCAGGTGCACTCCGCTGCGGCTCTGGAAAGCTATCCGGCTCAGCCTGAGGGCTTCCCTAATTACCCTTCCACACCAGGAACACCGTTTTCTTTACAAACAGGCCTGTCCCAAAGTGGGTGGCAGTGAACAAGTTTTGATTTTTCTTCTCCTTCGATTCATCATCAGAATTGCCTAAGAACTGTAGTGAAGAATCTGATAAATGTGAATTTGGCTAAAAGTCAGAAAATGAAAATGAGGATAATCCTGAGGAAATTATTACAAGAGTTTTTAAATCACACTTGTGTTTTTAAAAAGGGTTTTAAGTAAAAACATCCCCATGTGTAAATATGCTGACAATGACTAAATTGTATGGAGAATAGTATTTCAGAAGTATTTGGGGACTTTTCACCTCCCATCCTACAAAATTATGAATTGTGTATGTGATCTACATAGAAAGAATATTAATGAGGAGATTGAACTCTTTATAGCCGAATACAGCCTTAAATCTGCTTGTATAGCATCCACTGACAGAAGTAATAGTTGTGCCTCAAGCTTTTGGGTTGCACATGGCCCTTGAGGAGTTTCCACCCTCGGTATGCATGAGTGACTCCCGTTAGCATCAGTGAGAACCCAGTACTCCATTATATATCCACAAAAAGGAACTTGAGACCACTGTTATATTTAATTTCTAGTGTTAAGGATCATATATACTGCTGAATTTAACTCAATATATTTCAGGTAAGTGAAAATGGTGCTTAATGTAGTCTTTAGAATGACTTTCAGGTGTTTTTGACTAAAAATATATACCCAGAACTACTTTCTTACGGAAGGCTTATAATTTGCCTTCAAAACCATTTTTCCTAATCTCAGCAGTATCCAAATGAGTGAGGAACGCTTGACTGACTCCTGGGCCGCCTCTATTACTCATTGTACTCTGGAAGCTCTTGGTGAATGTTTACAATCATGGGATGTAGTATTTCTATTTGTACTTAAAGTCAAATGCTTATCTGAAATAATTATGTGACAACAAATAGAGAAGACTTGCTCTGTTAGTAAATATGCAGTGTGTAGTCTATTTAAGGATCTGTGGTAGTATAACATGATTGAATGTCATTAACTTAAGAGTAATAACTGCCACGTTAGGGGAGGGGGGAGAAGAAGGGAGAATAAATTCCAATTCAGTGATTAAAAGTGTAAACTATAGAATCTACTGTAGTACATTTCAGCATCTAGAAGTTCTACTTTTGTAAAGATGGTGTCTAGAAGATGTTGCAAATGTATTTTCCTTCAACATGGGAACAAACTTTTTAAGTATATTAATAAATATTCCTGTATGGTTAGTTTTTAACAATTTTTAAAAATAAACATTATGGATAAGACAAATCTTTTATAAGTGTTTGATGAAATGCTTGGATGGATTTTTTTTAACTTTTTGTATGTGAAAGAGTTAATATATTGAATATTTTTGTCAAAATTTACAAAGCTCAATTTAAACATGTTGCTCAGTCCTTTAATATGTTATGCAGAAGTCATGTTCAGCACTTGAAATACACTGATTGCCTTTAATTATCTTCAAGCACATAATGGTCTCAGTAGTTAATCTGATAGCAATTATTAGAAGTTGTCATTTGTTCTTTTTAAATCTGTGCTCATAAAACTTTTTAAGATTGTATTGAGTTTTATATATATATTTAAGATTGTATTGAGTTTTATATATGATTATATATGTTGCTAATTCATTCAGAAAATAGTTACTGGATGAATAATCTGTATTATTATTAGTAGTAGTACTTTTATTTTGAAAGGCAGAGTGACAGACAATGAGAAAGACAGAAAGAGAGATCTTCTGTTCACTGGTTCACTTGCTAACTGCCCACAATAGCCAGGACTTGGCCAAACTAAAGCCAGGAGCTAGGAACTCCATCCAGGTCACCCACATGAGTGGCAGGGAACCCAAGTACTAGGACCATCATTGACTGCCTCCCAAACTCATTAGCAGGTGGCTTGATCAAAAGTTTAGAGTAACTGGAACTCAAGCAAGACATTCCCTATATAGGATGCAGAAATCCTAGGCTGTTTAATCCCTTGGGCCACAAGGCATGTCCCAAAGAATAATCTTTATGCCATGTGATGCTACTACAGTGGAGTTTTGCTATCCTTTGAACCCCTTGAGCAGAGGAGCTGTTCATCATTGAGGTGTACTCCAGACATCTTGCATGCATTGGGCACTCAAGATTTATATAGAAGAGAAGCAACTTACACTAATAACTGGGACTGGTTTATGTCTCTGTTTCACAACCCTATGAGATAAGTCCTAGTAACCTAATCCGCTTGTCAAAGAATTTAAGATCTAAAGTACACAATGACTAATAGTAAATTTGAATCAAACATTTTCTGAGTATCAGTCATTTTATGTTACCAGATGCTAGAAAAACATATTGGTGAAGTCAGAGGTAACAGGAAGAAGGGAATATCTTACTATCTGATGGAGTCCAGAAAGACTTCTTAGTGATGATGAAGTCTTAATAAATGAGTGAGAATTAAGATTTTTAAAAAAGCACAAAGTATGACAGAATAGCTTAGTGCTATAATCATGGAGTATCATGTGGACTTTAAATGAAGTTGGGCAAGAGAGAGACTTGATCAAGAAAAGCCTTGTAACCTGAGCTAACGAGCTGGCAGTTTGTTCTATGGTCAGCAGTTAGAAAATACCAGAAAATCACTGAGCCTGCATCATGAGGTTGGATTAGAAGTAAACTGGATGATTATAGCAGAAATCCAAAAATGAAGACAGGATTGGCATTATGGAAAGGAGATAGAAATATTTCTGTTTAGTCCCTTTAATGAAGGCCTATGGTCTGTGGAGTTTATAAAATCTGTTAATTTATATAACTTATTGGCCTTAATTTTAAGCCTCACAATTTGGCCAGGTGGCTTCAATCTGTGTATTTATAAAATATAATCTGTATCAGAGTTTTAGAAAAGACTTTACTACAAATGAAACTGAATGAGTCTTTTTTGTTTTTAAAGGTGACACAATGTATTGGTAAATCATGCCTAATTTTGTCAGTTAAAAGATTAAACAATATTAGCAAGTGATCAAAAATTAAAAGAGTGATCAAAATTAAAGTGTCCCTGAGGTCCTATTGTATTCAGATGGAGCATTATGATACCATTTTTTTAATTTAAATATCTGATAAGATATCATGGTATGAACTAAATGTCAGGTGGTGTTCTAACTCTTATTTGGTAGAGAGGGAAACTGTTAAGAAGGTAAGAATGAAGCAGTACATGATAAGATACTAGCTACCTTCCATGTTTTCATAATCACAACTCTTGAATTGAAGCAATAGGCTCAGAAGGCTTTTCAGACTGGTTTTACTGAATTTGGAGGAATGAATCATTCAAGAGTATACCAACTTCCAAGAAAAAAGAACAGACACTGCTCAATTCATTCTAAATAAGATCAGAACCATGATCCTGAAACTTAGACAAAATATGAGAAATAAAAAAATACAAGTCAACCTTATTCAAGAGAAGAGTGAAAATCATAAATCAATAGCACAAATAGAGCATTTTAAAAAAAAGTGATATAGCATAATCAAGTTGAGTATCCTATCAGGAGCATAAGGGTAAAATAACATTAGGAAACCAGAAAGTAGCAAGCTATTTTTTCAGCCTGTACATAATAAGCATTTGATGATATTCAACCACAATAATGATGGGGGGAAAAAACAATTTAGCAAATTAGGAAAAAGAAGGAAAGTTGATTAGGTAAAGGAATTCTAAAAAAGAGCTTGTCACATTCTTAATTGTGAAATATTAAAAATACCCCTTTAAAATCAGCAGTTGATCAAGGAAAGGGTAATTCCACATCGTACTAGATAGACATGCTAGCTGGTGTAGTAAGGCACAGGAAATGTTAAATGATAGAAGGATTGGAATGGATGCTATAAAACTGGCAATACTCAGGTTTAATAAATCTTAAGTTTTAGGTTCACAGAGACAGTTCATTCAAAGGCCAGTTGCACTTTCAGACATGAACAAGAATAGAAAAAACTTGATGGTGGTGGTTTTTTTTTTTTTTTAAAGTTTATTTTGTTTTACTTGAAAGAGTTATAGAGAGGCAGAGAGGGGGAGAGAGAGGTCTTCCATCCACTGGTTTACTCCCCAGATGGCTGCAACAGCTAGAGCTGCGCTGATCCAAAGACAGGAGTCAGGAGCTTCTTCCAGGTCTCCCACAGTGGTGCAGGAGTGCAAGGACTTGAGCCATTTTCTACTGCTTTCTCAGGCCATAACAGAGAGCTGGATCGGAAGTGGAGCAGCTGGGACTCGAACTGGCACCCATGTGGGATGCCAGCACAGCAGGTGGCGGCTTCACCAGCTACGCCACAGTGCCGGCCCCTGTTGGTTTTTTTTTTTTTTTTTTTTTTTTTTTTTTTGACAGGCAGGGTGGATAGTGAGAGAGACAGAGAGAAAGGTCTTCCTTTTGCCGTTGGTTCACCCTCCAATGGCTGCCGCGGTAGGCGCGCTGCGACCTGCGCATCGCGCTGATCCGATGGCAGGAGCCAGGTGCTTCTCCTGGTCTCCCATGGGGTGCAGGGCCCAAGGACTTGGGCCATCCTCCACTGTACTCCCTGGTTTTTTTTTATTTACAAAATGTAAATAATATAGAAGAACTGTTTGAAACTTTATGACAATTTTTAAAGAAAACTAGCTTAAATGGAGCATGCACAGTGATCATGGCTGCAAATAAAATATCCTCAAGATATCAAATCTCTGGAAATAACCAGAGTTCAATGCAATTCCATTTGAAAATCCCAACAGAGTTTTCAGTAAGCTTAATGACTTTATTCTAAAGTTTATGTAGATAACCAAAGGGAAAAGACAAGAAATAAGGTGGAGAGGACTGCTGTGCTGAACATTAAAACATCATATTTAGATCCTTGAGATCCTTAGAAAGTTTGGAAGTGAAGGATTTTTAAATAAAATACATCAGGCACTAAATACAGTGGATCTTCATATACTTGATATCAAATACATCATTAAAAAGTAAGTGGGGGCTGCTGCTGTGGCATAGCAGGTAAAGCCGCTGCCTGCAGTGCCAGCATCTCATATGGGCACCAGTTTTGAGTCCCAGCTGCTCTGCTTCCGATCCAGCTTTCTGCTATGGCCTGGGAAAGCAGTAGAAGATGGCACAGGTCTTTGGGCCCCTGCACCCATGTGGGAGCCTTGGAAGAAAACTCCTGGCTTCAGATTGGTGCAGCTCGGGCTGTTGCAGCCAATTGGGGTGTGAATCAGTGGATAGAAGACTCTCTTCCTTTCCTTCTCTCTGTGTAACTCTGACTTTGAAATAAATAAATCTTTAAAAAAATAAATAAAATGACAACTGGTTTCACTCTTAAATCTCAAGTATACATTTTGTATTAAATGTGTTTGTGCTTGTCTGTGTATCACGCATATATAAATACTGATTTTCCTTGATTTATGATGAGATTACATCCCAGTAAACCCATCATTAAGTTGAAACTAATAAAAGTCAAAAATTAATGTACCTAAGCGGCCAACTAATGCAGCTTAGCAAGTAACAGCACAATGCAGAGTCTCAGGTAGCTCCCTCAATGGTGTTAGGACTGACAGGGAGCTGTGGGTCACTGCCACTGCCCACATTGCAGGAGAGTATAATACTACATCTCAGTAGCCCAGGAAAACAACCAAATCCAAAACCAAAATATGGCTTCCATTGAATGTCCATTGCTTTTGCATCATCATAAAGTCAAAAAATTGTAAGCCAACCATCATAAGTTAGGAACATCTGTATATATAAAGAGTACCTATAAATCTGTAAGAAAAAGGCAAAAAAAAAAAAAAGCCAAAAACATTTATGTGCATTTCACAGAGGAAAAAAAAAAGAATTGTAAATAAATGTGAATGTTGTTCAACCACCTTAAAATTCATGGAAATTAAATCCAAATGAACCTGAGAAACATAGTATGGAGAGAGAAAAGCAATCACAGAGGAAGACTGCGTAAGTATTTTTACATAGTTTAAAAAACAAAGCTGAATACCATCTTGTTTACAAATACATAAGTGATGATAAAAACTATATTTTAAAGGTGAGTCCATAATCAACAAAATCGTGGGTTGTGCTTACAGAGAACTGGGGAATGGTAATGTTTTAGTTAGGACTTGGGTCCTCTGTTAGCAGTTGTATATTGTGTTAAGTAAAGACATGTAGTATATGTTTCACATGTGTCAGCAAAAGTCTCACAACAATAAGATCTTTATTCAATAGATTGCTTTCTTTTTTTCCCCCAAAGAAACCTTTTATTTAAGGAATACAATGTCATAAGTACAACTATTGGACTATAGTTATTCTTCCCACCATACCTGCCTTCCCACCCACTTTGCCACTTCTCCTCCTCCTCCTCCTCACATTCACAGTCCCATTCTCCATTAAGATTCATTTTCAATTAACTTTATACACAGAAGACTAACTCTACTAAGAGTTCACAATTTGCACACACAGAGAGAGAACAAGTTTTACAGTTAACTCATAATAAAACTCATTGAGGACAGAGGTCGTGATGGGGAGTTAGTGCACAATGACTCCTGTTGCTAATTTAACAAGTAACACTTATGTATGATGTCAGTGACCACCTTAGGTTCTTGATGTGAGTTGCCTAGGTATATGGAAGCCTTTGAATCCACAAACTGTGACAGTATTTAGGCAAGACCATAAACAAAGTAGAAGTTCTCTCCTCCCATTCAGAGAAAAGTACATCTTTGTTTGATGGTGACTTCTTTCTTTTGGGGTCTCACTCATAGAAGTCCTTCATGTAGATTTTTTTTTTTTTTCCAGAGTGTCTTGGCTTTTCATGCCTGAAATGCTCTCAGGGGCTTTTCATCCAGACCAAGATGACTTAAGGGTTGATTCTGAGTTCAGAGTGCTAATTACAGCGATTGTTATTCTATGAATCTCTTGTGTGGACGACTTCCCATGTTGGAAACATTCTCTCCTTTATAATTCTATTATAACTACCAAATACTTAATCCTATTTACATGATCACTTTAACACTTAATCCTATTCATATATGTTCACTTTAACACTTAATATGATCTCTTTAGCACCTAAGATGACATTTTTTATCACCCAGCTTAATGGGATTTGGGGTCTCATGGCAAGTTTTAACTATACCCTTAGATGTAAGTCCATAGGAATGTATGAAGAACTATAGAGCTTTACAGTTACAAATTCCTCCTCCTTATCTTATTCCCACTCTTATTTTTTACTGAGATCTATTTTCAGTTGACTTTATACACATATGATTAACTCTATTTTAAGAGTTCAGCAAATAGTATGATAAAAAAAAAAAAAAAAAACCTGTTCCTTGACAGTCAGGGACAAGGACTATTCAAGTTATTGCTTCTTGAAGTGTCAATTTTACTTTCACAGATTTCCTTTTAGGTACTGTATTAATTATCACAGATCAGGGAGAACATATGGTATTTGTCCTTTGGGACTGGCTTATTTCACGAGGTATTATGTTTTCCAAATTCATCCATTTTATAGCAAATGACTGGACTTCATTTTTTTTTTTTGCAGCAGTATAGTATTTCATAGTGTATATATCCCATAATTTCTTTATCCAGTCTTCGGTTGACAAGACATTTAGGTTGATTTCATGTCTTAGCTCTTGTGCATTATGCTGCCAAAAACATGGGGGTGGAGATAACTCTTATTTACTAATTTCATTTATGTTGGGTAAATTCCCAGGAGCAGGATGGCTGGGTCATATGGTAGGACTATATTCAGATTTCTGAAGTATCTCCATACTGTCTTCCATAGTGACTTTACCAGTTTACATTCCCACCAACAGTGGATTACTGTATGTTTTCCCCCACATCCTTACCAGCATTTGTTGTTTGTTGATTTCTATATGAAAGCCATTCTAACTGGGGTGAGGTGAAACCTCATTGT